>NC_069391.1:624444-936666 GCF_027475565.1 Acinonyx jubatus
GGCAGGCATGCAGCCGAGTGTGAGGGAGACAGGAGGGAGGGAGGCCCTTCCTCAGGTCCTGGACCCCCCTCTACCCAGCTTCAGGTCCAGCCTGTGCCGACCCCGGGTCCCCGGCCCTGCCAGAAATGACTGCGGTCATCCCAGTGGCGGGAAGTGCACCGCGGGGCCTTTTCCTTCAGCGAGCTCTGGCAGGACAGGAACCTTGTCTGCGGCCTCTCTTTGTCTGTGCTCAAGCCGACAAGTGTTGTAAAGACCCCAGGACGTCCGGGATGCCTGGGAGGCATTTTAATGAGCTTTTCAGAGCCTCTGCTGCTAAGTTTTCTTGAGAAAACAGGAAGTTGGGTAGCTGGGAGGAAACCCCCACCCGTGCCCCGGGAAGCCTCATGCTGGGGAGCAGGCTGACCTCCTTCAGGCCTGCGAGGGCACCGAGGGCAGCCGCACACGGAAGAGTGTCCACGGCCCCACCTGCCCCTCCGCCCTGGGCAGTTGTAGAGCCCCCCTGCCCTGCCAGGTGCGAGGGGGAGGATGCAGAATGTGCCCCAGGGAGGTGGGGTGGGTGCAGTATGGAGCCAGTTCAAAGGCTGGGAGGCAGAGTTGCACCAGCCCTGATAGGGGACCAGCAAGTGCCCTGGCCGGAGAGGGCAGCTCTCCAGCACCCCAGGACAGAAGACAACCCACCGGGGGGGACACCATCCGGGGGCACAGAGGTGCTAAGACCTATTCTGGCTGCAGCAGGTAGCAGGGGGGAGGGAGTCCAGGTGAGAGGTGGCATCTATAGCAGGTGAGGAGTGGGCTCAGGTTTCAGGCTTCGCCCCTGGCCAGCAGGGAGGGAAGGTGCTGGGTCTGGGCTCCCTGGGGTCTTGGTCTGGAGGCCCACGCATCAGGCCCTCTAGGTTGGGGACGGGCACGGGGAAGGGGAAGCCTCGGCTCGGGAGCTCTGCCCAGCACTGTCCTTATTTGAGGTATATACGCATTCCGCCAAGACTAGCTGGGGAGGAGGACAGACAGGGTCCACGACTTGGTGCCATGTGACTGCACTGGCCAAGAAGCAGAGGGCAGCCACCCCAGGCTCGAGGGGGGAGCGGGAGGGGGCGTCCCAGGCAGAGACCCCTGTGTGTGGCTGCAGTCAGGCGCTGGCTGACAGGCAGCAGGCAGGAGCACAGGTGTAAGGCTGCATGTGGACGCCTGATGGGCCTTTGTCAAGGAAGGGCCCGGAGAGCTTCTGGTTCCAAGGCTGGCCAGTGGCCTCCAGCTGAGCTCAGCTCCAAAAGAAAGTGTGCTGGGTGTGCCGCAGGGCAGGACCCTCCCTGGGTGGCAGATAACTGTGTGGGAGGGTCCAGGAATGTGCACAAGGAGCCCTGAAAGGCCAACTTTATGGAGCCAAGTGGGCAGAGAAAGGGGTTTCTGAGAAGCCAGGATTTCTAAATTTGGAACTGGCCGTGGTCACCACAGAGACATCTGGGGAAGCGGTGGGAGAACTAAGCTTACTCTGTGTCAGGGAGCTGGTAGTAGTAATGCTTGGGCCTGAGGCCGGGGTCCCCACGCATGTTCTCAGACCAAATACCCGGTCATTGTGAGCACAGGTCTGGGCAGGCCTCCGGCCACATTCCCACCCAGAGCTCCTGGAGCCCCTCCGCCACGGCATTCCCAGCTGAACCCCAGGAGCTCAGCCTGAGAAACAGCCAGGAACGCCCAACCACCCCATCCTGCACACTGGCCACCCCAACTCCCCACCCGGTGCCCCGCTGTTCTCAGGGCCAGGCAAGGTAGGTGGGTGGCAAGCACCGAGAAGCCCCGAAGAGGTGCCCCACAGACGTTCCCAGGCGAAGGCCCAAAGCTCAGCGAAGCCACTAGGCTGGCTCCACGTGGCCCCATGGGCTAGACTGGCTTTCGAGCCGGTCTGGACATGAGAAAGTGCCGGCCGCTGACCAGCAGGGAGCGTCACACTCAGGACTGACCCAGGGAGGGCCTCTGTCCTCAGGGCCCCGCCCTGTGCTCCAGTGGGGCCTGCGCACCCTGGACGCTGGCTCGGAGCCCCTGCCGCCCGGCCCAGGCTGGAGCTGGCCGTCTCCCTGGAGACCTCCCACTGCCAGGCTGACTTTCCATTTTCTTTTCCTTCCTTATGCTATTTTAGTGCCATTCCCGGAGGGAAAACCCACTTGACACACAGGCATTCCCAGAGTGAGCCTGGCCACTCTCTGGGCTGGTGCATCAGGGTCCAAGGCGGGAAGCAAGTCAGAATGGGAGAGGGCTGGTCCAGGCCTGGGCTAGGTGCCCGGCCAGGGGTCCATGGCCGTGCCCCACTCTAGTGCCCAGCACCTGCCTGCAAGCTGTGTTGACACTCGGCATGTGCCTTGGGCACAGGGTCCACTTTCTGGGGCATCTGCACATGAGGACAGGGAGCCACATGGTGGAGGCCAGAGGTGGGCAGGGAGGCTCGGGTGAGGGGGTGGTGGGTCTCCTGTGGCGGGCAGGGTCATGGACCCCTGAAAATGGCCACCTGGGCCTGGGATCGTCCGTCAGGAACATCCGCCAAATGGATGTTCCCAGTGCCGTCTGCTATGGGAAAATATTTTATCAAAGAGATTGGAGTTAAAAAAAAAAAAAAAGCGTAAGCAGGAACCCCTGACATGGCCCAAGTGTAATGTCTATTTTTACTGTCCCTCTGGTCCCCCTCCGCTATGGTGGGGAGCAGGCTGTGGTCCCCGTGTGCAAGTAGGGCGTGTCCTAGGAGTCAGTGACGTTGGCCTCCGGAAGAGGGCACCCGGGAGGAGAGGCCACTGCAGGACGGTGACCCTGCCTTGGGGAGCTCTCAGGCAGTGCTGGCCACAGGGTCCCCAGGAGACGGAGGGTGTTGGGCCAGAGAGGAGCCTGCAGCTAGAAGAGGTCGGGCCTCAGGCTACAGGCTCACAGACACTCAGGACACAGCAGGGCTGGGTGGGGGGCCCCCGGGGTGGAGGTGGACACCGGCCCAGACTGATGTCTGGCAGGGGACGGATGCAAGCAGAGGGCTCCCCTGGCCTGGGGATGTGAGGGGGACTGCAGGCAGCCACCTCCCAGCACCCATGCCCAGAACCTGGGGCAGCGGGGACACCTGTGCCCAGCCCATTCCTGCAGACCCTCCCTCTTTCCTGACGACAAGACTAGGGACCGACAGGAAGAGGGGCAGTGGCCGCTGACCCCGCCCCTCCCCAGCCTTTGTGTCCCGTGGCCCCCAGCCCCGTTCCCACACTCCGTGCCCCCAGGGTCACACAGGCACAAAGGCTGCAGGAGGGGTGGCCACCACCCTGCACAGGGAGAGACCCTGGCCCGCCGGCTCCTAGGCGGCAGGGGGAGCAGCGGGGGGCTCTGGGGGAGGATGGGTTGGGGGCAGCTGGCGTCGGGTTTCCGTGCCGACATGGGGCTTAAGGACAGTGGGGTCCACCAGGCAGGTTTTGGCAGGGATTAAGGCCAGTGCGCCCCCAGCCTTGGGATGCTAGCCAGGGTGATGTCCCAGTGCGGTCCCTGGGGGCTGACAACAGGGTGGGCCCAGGCCCCACAGCCTGCAGGGCCACCCCCCTGCCCTGCCTCCCTTCCAGAAAAGTCCTGGTCCTCGGCCAGAGCCCAGCTTCAGTTCCCACCAGATGGCCCTGGGGACTAAGGGCCCGGGCCCAATGGCCTGCCCCCCCCCCCCGCCCCCAGTTTCTGGTGGCTCCGATCTGACCCCAGCCGCTTTAGGAAGGGCCCTGGCACTCCTGGGTCGCACCCCTGGCCCTGGCCCATCCAGCAGTCAGTACCGCCTGCTTCGTCTCCACGAGACCCTCATCCTCCACGGCTACACAAGTGGCACCTGTGCCACCCCGCGAAGTGGCCTGGACTGAGAGGAGGCCCTAGGGCCAGTCCTGTGCTCATGGCCTTGAGACCTGCCAGGGCTCCTCTGGGCCAGTGTCCGGGAGGGTTGACATGTGAGTCCCCCCAGCCCAGCTCACGCCAGGCGCCCAGCCGGGTACCCAGCCCCTCTCTCCTTCGCACATCAGTCTGTGTGGGCTGTGCTCCAAGACCCGGCCATCAGCGATCACGTGCTTCTTAATGGGCCTTCCCTCCAGCGATCTGGAGGCCCATCTGGATGGGGCTTCTCTGGCTGGACCCCCGGAATGTTGATGGAAAAGTGAGCCCACGTCCTGTCCACTTTCAGAAGGGGTGACAGGCTGGCCTGGCTACGCTGTGAGGGGACCACACTAGACACAGGGCCACGGGGCATATGTGCTCATCCAGTGTCCACAGGTGCGTGGACACTCAGCATGCAGTTGGACTGTTGGTGGCCTGGACAGACGCATCCATGGCCCTGAGTCAGGCCAGTGTGCCCTGGGCCTGAGGAGCTGGTGCAGGCCAAAGACAGACCCCTGGGAGTCTGGGGCAAGGACGGTGGGGAGGTTCCCTCAGGCAGGACAGTGCAGGCCTAGCCATCTGGGCCAGGGCGTCCCTCCGCTGGTCAGCTGGCGGCCACATGTACCAGAGGATGGGCCAGGCACAGCTGGCCGCGGGGGCGCCCCCAGTGCTGTCGTCTTGGGCCTGCGGCCAGTTAAGACACCTCGGACAGTGAAACCACACCTGGCGCCCACGACACACTGTCTGGGGGGTACGGTCGTGTCTCTGAGGACCTACGTCCTTCCCCCTCTCCGCTCCACACCTCCACACCCGCTACGCAGCCCCCAGCCACGGAGCTGTCCAGAACCACTGGCCAGACATGGCCGAGGACCGGGCTCTGAAGAAATGGAGGGAGGGCAGAGCCCCTGGTGACCAGCCGGGCCTCCGGGCTGGAGAGCAGAACAGCCCCACACCGGCCGAGGGAGCCTGGGGCTCAGGGACTGAGGCACACCGAGGCCGCGCACAGCCAGCTTCGGGGTTACCGGCAGGCTGAGACAGACACCCTGCCCCTGGTGTCGGCACCCCGCAGCCTGCGGCTAAATCGTGTGAAATTCACATCTCAGCGTCCGCAAATAGTTGTCTTGGCAGCAGCCCTGCCTGTGTGTCCTTACACTGCCCACAGCTGCTTTCTCAGGGACCCAACGGCCCTTGCAGGGG
Source organism: Acinonyx jubatus (assembly GCF_027475565.1). NCBI lineage: Eukaryota > Metazoa > Chordata > Mammalia > Carnivora > Felidae > Acinonyx > Acinonyx jubatus. Next base: position 629,509 of record NC_069391.1, read on the forward strand.
ACTGACCCTTGCCTGGGGGCCTGGCTGGCATCTGACCGGGGAGGTGGGCACTCTTCTTCCTTTTGAACGATTGCCAGCCCCAAAGCAGAAGTGGGGCCCAAGAGCCAGGGGGCAGTGAGCTGCGTGGTGGGTGGCCATGGGCCTGGATGGGGACGGCAGGCCTGAGAGCACGGACCCACTGTCCACTCAACCCTAGATACAGAAAAAAAGGCCTGGCTGGCCTCAGGGGTGTAAAGCCAGCGGCAGCCAGCCCCCTTGGGGCTGCAGGGAGAGGAGGCCATGGGCACCCATGGATTGGGTCTGGGGAGGGCCCACGGGTGGTAAAACAGGGTCTGCCAGGCAGGGACCAACAGCTGGATGGCCGGTGCAGCAGGGCGCTGGGGGGGCAGGGGGGGGGGCGGGGAGGGGGGCAGGAACATCCATGAGTCACCCGCACTGCCGCCCCCACCCCCTCCGGCCCAGCCTCTCTTCCCTCCCTGGCTGGGGCTGGGGAGTGGCGCATATCCCCTCCTCCCTCCCTCCCAGGGGGCCCTGCTCACTGCCCACTGGGAGCGGAGCACATTCAGGACAAGTGTAGACCCCAGAGGTCACTGAGGGCAGATGGGGCGTCCGAGGCAGAGCAGCATGCCTGGAGGGCCCTCTGCTCTGGCAGGATGGGGGCTGGGTGTGACCCCATCCAGCCAGGGACAGGGAGGGGCCTTGGAAGAGTAACCCCACAAAGGGAGACAGGCCTGCTCGGCCAAGCCCGAACTCCTCCCTTGAGGTGGGGGAGTAGGTGGTGCAGGGTCCTTCAGGGAAGTGGGGGGAGTCAGGCTCCAGCAAGGACTGCTGCTTCCTTTCCTCATCTTGGAAAACGCATTTCAAGGCATAGGTGTGGTGGAAGGAGCCGCCTCTCTTAGCCTGACTCAGTGGCCCTGGGAAGAGGCAGGGAGGAGAGGGCCAGGGGACCCCTGCCCTGTCTCAGCCCCCACTCAGGCTGGCTCCCCACAGTGCTGGGCCCATCGTACTGTGGCCCCCTTGGCACCTGATCTCCCACCCTCCCCACTTGGTCCACCAAGCCCCAGGTTGTCTGTCACTTCCTCCAGGAAGGCCTCCAGACCCCCAGCCCAATCTCTAGAACATCACCACTCTTTGGAGGAGTACTTTGGGGGCTCCTCTCTCCCTTGGCTGGGAACACAGTAGGGCAGGCCTGCTGTGAGTGAAAGGCAGGCCCCACAGACATTCAGACAGCTTCAGACCCCAGGCTTCAGGGCTCCAGTTCCCTTCCAGGCCGCTGCCTGCTGTCTGAGGGCTTGGCTCCACTTGTCTGTTGAAGTGGGGACAACCAGAGCTGATCCCGGCTGGCACAGCCTCGGGGCCCCTCCAACTTCCTTAGCCTGCACCCCCCCCCGCCCCCGTTGCCTCCCTTGGCCCTAGGTGGGAGGGGTACCCCAGCCCCCCTGGCCCCGGGTCCTGGCGCGGGAAGGCAGGCGCAACCGTTTGCTTTTGAATCTCGGCCGGGTGTCCTGAGTGGCCCTTTCAAAGGCCGGCCGGGGGCGGGGGCCGTTCCCAGGCGCGCCCCGCCCTCCCCGCCCGCCCCTCCTCCCGCTTTCCCACGCGGCCCGGCCGCCGGCTGGTTCTCACGGCCCGCTGCCCCTCCCCCGTCTGGGAACGGGCCGCGCTGCGCCCGCCGCGCTGGGGTGCCCGGGAGCCCCAGGATGGGGGGGGGGGTGCGCCTGGCGGGGGGGTTACTGGAGGGGGTGCCGCCTAGGGGTTGCTGAGGTCGCCAAAGGGAGGCAGACAGCACCCCACACACGGGGCCTGAGGCCAGATTGTATTGGATTTAACCTAGGGCAGGTGCTCTCTGGCCCCCCACACCTCGTGGAGCGATCCAGGGGGCCCTGGCCAACCCTGCCTTGTGCGTGGGGACAACAGCACCCACTCCTCATTAGGGTCTCCCTGACTGGGAGCAGGTTCTGGGGCCTCGGTTCCTCCTAATACCCTGCAGAGACTAGGTCACTGGTTTTACAAAGTACAAATACAGACCCCGCAGAAAATAGTGAATACCTTCTCACATAGAACTGTAATCCCATCCCACACTTGATCTGAAATTCGCATTCAGGGCCCAAATTCTCGCTGGCTGCCTGAGGGGGCCTGTGACTGTGTCCTATCAGGGTTGAGGAAGCAGGGCAGGACTTGGCTACCAGTCTGGGCCCCCTGGCTCACCTTGGCTTGCCTCCATGAAGGTCAGCCCTGGCCCACCCAAGTGAGCTGGAACAAGGGGGTCCATTCCACCCAGCTTCAGATAGCCTGGGCTGGAGTCGGCCTCACTGCCCCCACGAGGGGGTCTGCACGGGGGTCCCCAGTGGGCCCTGGGCTATGGCTGGTGCAGCTGGAGGAGGAGCTTTTCAGAAGCCCGGGCACCCAGGGTGGGGAGTGGATGCCAAGTAGGAGGCCCACCCGCCCGTCCTATGTGTGGCCACTGCCCAGGGCTCCGGCCTGCAAGCCCCAGAGGGGCCTGGGGGAAGGGCTGTGACCCTCCCGAGTCTCCCTGGCCAGGGTACACCTAGGCGGGGCAGGGCTTCCTGCTCGGGCAGGCTCTGGCTGTCACGCATGCTGTGCCCCTCTGCCCATTCCACCCACCACCCTTTTCCCCCCTCCCTCGTCGTCAGAGAGACCAGCCATGTGCTGCTGCAGGTTCGGGGTATCCGCCCCCAGCCGTGGCTACTGGGGCCCTCACTGTGAGTCGTCAGCCCGCCCTCACCCACTGCAGGCATGAGGGCAGCTCTGGAGCTGGGGGGTCCACTCCCAGGGAGTCCAGCAGGCCCTCCCGCCCCTGTAGCAGGAGGTGGGCCCGGCAGGAGGCTGGCGGGGAGGGTGTCTGGCTCCAGGCGCCAGCCGCACGTCTGCCTCTGAGCCCAAAGCCCCAGTCGCTGGGTGCTGGCCTCAGAAGGCTACACAAGATGGCATCAGCCTGAGCCTGTGCCCCACGAGCCGGTCACCAGCCGGGAAAGTCCCAGATGCCATTGTCCCCTCCACACCTGCCGGGGGAGGTGGATGTTCAGGTCTCCTGCCACTGAAAATAGAGGCCCCCGGGAGCACCCCTCCTGCACTCCCTGGCGAGGTGCACACAAGCCCCTGTCTACAGACTGCTCATACACAGACACACTTCCAGGGTCAGGGGACATGTGAAGTGACTCGCCCTGACACGCCCCGTCACACAGGTCCCTCATCCACACCTTGGAACACCCAGCCACACTCACTCCTGCTCATGCCTCTGTGCTGCTCACGTGCACACACACCCTCAGTGCTCTTGCGCCCTTCATGCCGGAATGCTTATGAGAGAGACACCTGCAGGGCGCCAGCTTCACACACGTGCCCAGTCATAGCCCCTCGGGGACTCCACCCCACACGCCCCAGTGCCAGTGGCTCCTGACCCCCTAGGGAACCCACACAATGCTAACTGTGCCCAGGCCCTGCTGTGTCTGTGGAGACACTCTCCTGAGCCTACAAAGGGATGGGCCCGTGGGAACTGGCCTTCCTGGGCCTGGGGACAGGGCTGGCGCTGGAGCACAGCCCCTGTAGGGCTGCTGTCCCGGGTCATAGACATCCAGGTTGGAGGCCACCGGCAGGAGGGCCTGCTCCACAGACAGAAGAGCACCAGGGTTGGGTTTGAAAACCTTCCCATGCAGGCCTGTGCATCAGCCCCAGCCACGCGCTCCTTGCAGGGCCTGGGTCCTGGCCCTTCTGTCCAGCGTTCGCCCCAGGCCAGCAGGATGGGGTCACATCTCACAGATGCCCTGTGGGCCACCTGCAGGGAGGGGGCTCCGTCCTCCTGGCCCCTTGTCCCGTCTCCTCTGGGCAATCAGACAACACCCCGTGCCGGGGGCCAACAGGGTCCTCATGGGCAAAGCTGGCTGATGTGCTTGTCTTGGAGGAGGGCCCCAGCCCCAACAGTCGTGCTCCCCTCCAGGGCCACATCACCTTTGGGGGCAGATGGCTCAGGGCCCCACGAGGTGCTGCCTGGATGGTGTGGGAGAGTGAGGTGTGGAGCAGACCCAGGCCTCACCGCTTCCTCTGGGGCTTTGTTCCCGCCCCGTCCAGGCAAGGTGTCAGGCCAGTGGCCTTTCATCCCAGCCCTCTGGCCCTGCACCCGGCGCCATTTGTTAGGGTGGCCCTGGGGGCGGTCACGGTGGATGAGCCAGCCTGGGCAGGCCTCAGGACAGCAAGTGTGGACTGTAGGGGGAGGTGGCACTTGGCAGGGACCAAATGGGCAGAAAAGCACCCTGGGAACAGGGATGCTGGTGTCCTGAAGTTGAGACCCTCCAGGGCTCCCGCTACCCTGACCGGAGCATCCGAGACGCTGGCCATGTGTAGATGTGCTCAGGAAGGTGCCGGAAACCATTCTCAGTGCCGCGTTGGCTTTTCCCACCAGGCGGTGGGACGAAGTGCTGTTTCTTCTGCTTTTTTATGCTTCGCTCTTGTTCCAATTTGCTCTAAATGAGCAAGAAATAGCCCATTACTCTAGAACATGCCACAGCTTCTGAGCCCAGCCCCCACCCGCCCTGCCTGTGGGTCAGAAATCCCCAAACTTGGCCTTCCAGGGCCTGGGCTCCAGAATGACTCCCCCCTCCCCCACTGGGGGTGGGGGCTGCAGGGGTCTGGCAGGGCCCCCGCTTGGAGCCTGGACTGCACTTACCGTCAGGCAGGAGTGAGGTTTCTACAAGCCTGCCCCTTGCTCAGAAGGAGGGCACCCAAGTGGCCTGGGCCCACTTCCCAGCTGGAGCCTAAAACTCTCAGCGGTGCCTAGTGCCTACCGAGCTGGGGAAGCAGGGTGGTGTGAACTCCCCAGGCAGCCAGCCTGTGGTGCGGAGCTCAGGTCATGGACCTGGCTGCTGGCTGGGCAGGAGGCCCCACTCACATCCTTCTTAGGGCGGGGGTCCCTTCTCTGGGCTCCCAGCCTAGGCAGGCCCTGCACCCTTAGGAACACGTGTTCTCTCTCATACCCCATGCCCGGGTGAGTCCCAGGTATGGCTTCTATCCCGCCCTCCCCTCCCCCTCACACCCACCCCCCATTTGCTGAGGCCTGGGGCTCAAGGCTGATGGGGGCCCAAGGGTGTTTACAAGCAACCAACAGGGCTGTGCTGTCCTGGGCCCAGGGAGGGCTGGTCGCCTCTGGAGAGGAACGTGTACAAGGGCCCATCCGAGCTGCCTGCTGGCCCTGCCCAGCCCGTTCTGTGGCCCTGGCTGGGGCGTGCCCCTCTGTACTCTACACCTGTGTGCCAGCTGTCCGCTGGTTGTGCACAGCAGACACCTGCAGGCGTGCTGACCAGGGTTGTGTGTGTGTGGGTGGCCCTGCACCCAGGGCAGGTGGGAACACAGACGTTTCCAGGGACGCAGACTTCAGGACAGTTGCTGTGACCTTGCCTGTTGCACAGGTCTTGGTTCTGCTGGCCACGACCACTCCTTGGGTGAGTGTGACTGCGAATCCTGGGCTCAGACCTGAGAGGAGGCCCTGCCCTTGGGCATGGCCCCTCAAAGCCCCCCAGCTCCCCCCTGCCAAGTCTTAGCCTCAGTGGAACGGGCAGGTGTCCCAAGTGCCTGCTATAGCCTCTCGTCACACCCCCAAGAAGCCCAGAAAACAGAGCCTCCTGGAGAAGTGGCCAAAGCAGGCCTCTCCTGCCCTCCCCAGGCCCCAGGGAGGGGCAAGGGGCTGCAGAGGGTGGACCAAAAGGTCAAGTCTGCCTAACTCCCGGTCTGTGGGCCCCAGCAGTCCCGATGACCAGTCACTGCTGGCAGCCCAGCCCCTGGGAGGCAACCTCCCCCTTGTGGGCTCAGGTCTCTGGCCAAGACAGTCCCCAGGCGGACAGAGTGCCCTGAGTTGGGACAGCACGGCAAGTGGGTGTTGGCTCCAAGCAGCTGTAAGAGCTGTGGGGACCGGGCACGCAGGTGGACTCCTGGGACCAGGAAGCCACGAGCCTTCCCAGCCCCTCCAGCCCCTGACTCACCTGGCCCTGCCCACCCAGCCAGGCTCTGGGGCTGGAGGCCCTCCCCGCCCTCAGAATCCCAGACTGAATGGGGGTACACAGAGACCAGGCTGGACTCTCAAGACCATACACCCAGCCCCTGTCCAGAGCCTTCCCCGGGACCCCCGCTGCAGTCTGTCCAGGCCCACTGGTATCCCAGGGCTCGGGTTTGTGTGTCCCCCAAGGGAGAGTAGGCATGGCCCAGACACCACCTGCACATACCCCCTCTCCTAAGGGTCAGCGTGAGGACCCTGGTGTGGGGTCCTCGCTAGCCAAGGGCCCTGTAAGCAAGTTACTCAGCCCCTCAGAAGCCCCCTTTCTTCATAATGAAAGGCAATGTCTCCCTCTTTGGTGTCAGGAAGGGTGCTGGGCCATGGGCCCCAAAGAGCAGGGCCTCAGCCTTGTGTGAGGCAGGTGGACCTTGCAGGGGACGGGGACAGGAGACACAGGGAGCCGCTAGGTGCTGGTCCTTCCTGCAGATGGGGAGCACAGGGCAGAGAGGGGGTGAGCATGTAGAACCGGCTTTTCCAGCCGGGGGTGGGGGTGGGACAGGGCCTCCCAGGGCCCTATGGGGTGACGGCAGGGCCCAGCAGTGGGCAGCAGCCGTGGGAAAAGCAGCACCGGTGGTTCCCGAGGGTGGGGCCAGGTCCTTGTGGATGGCACCGGTGGTTTGTCTTCGTGCCGTGACTCAGCGTGAGCTGGCAGTCCCGCCCAGGTGTGTGCATCAGGCCCAGGTCCTGGGAAGGCTCCCACCCCCTCCCACTAATGCAGCATCCCTCTCACACCTACAGGCTCCGTCCCCTGGGGGGGCCTGGGTAGGGGGGGAGGAGGGCGAACGCGGTTCTCTGTGGTGGGCAGCCCAGGGCAGCGACCACTCTTTCCCCAGCTGGACCTGGAGTGACCACAGGCTAGACCTGCGGCCAGGGCTCCACCTGCACTCCTGCCCAGGAAGGTCCCTGGGTCTGTGACCGGGAGGCCAGGGCCCACGGCAGACTCCCCGTGCCGGAGAGGTGGCCAGGGGACAGGAGGCACCCCCCCCAGAGAGGCAGGAGGAAGGGTCCTGCCGGCACCAGCCCTGCCCCAGCCCCACCCAGGCCTCCCCGAAGAGGTGGCCCCACCCTCCGGCGCCCCCAGGCCCTGGCTCCTGATGCTGGATGCAGTACAGCAAGCTCATGGTGTCGAAAGGCCCATGGGAAAAGGGCGTGTGGGGGCAGGGGGCACCGCCCCTGACGTGGGCACACCCTGAGGCTCCAGGGGCTGGTGGCTGCCACCTACCCACCCACCCCTGGGAGCTGTGTCATTCAGGGCACTGGTCAGGCTCCTCCAGGAGGGGCCTGGGAGTGATCCCATGAGCCCAGATCATGGACCCCTCCTCCCTGTGGCCCCAGAACGCCCCCTCCCACCCTCAGGCCCTGCTCTAGGCTCATCCTCCTCTTACAGGCCGCTCTGATTTGGGGAAGGGCTGTGACTGGCTGTGCATGTGTCCATGAGCACCTGTGCCCACCTGCCTGGGAACCAGTGGCCCCTCTCACTCTCCCTTGGGCCCTCCTTACCTCATCATGGGGACCCTGGGGTCCTTCACCCTGTCAGTCAGTGGCCATCATGAAGCAACCCTGGGGTAGCTGTGTTGGGAGGACAGGATGGGCCCCAGAAGCCCCTGCCCCCACCCCCAGTGTCACTGCAAGGTCAGCAGGGCCAAGCTGTGTGCCTTCCAAGAGCCATTGCATGTCCTAGACAAGGACCCCAAATAGAAGCAAAAGTGGCTTCCCTCCTGATCCCTTGTAGATGTGGTGCCCGGGGGGCGGGGGCGGGGGGGCAGGGTCAGGCAACAGGCATCATCAAGAAACACGGACACTGAAACGGCCTGGCTGAGGGGCCCGCTGCAAGCCTCTTACCCTGACCCTTTGATGCTGAGCTAGCCCAGGGATGCCCAGGCCTGGTTGTGCCCTCGAGGCTCTGCGATTGGGGCGGACAGCCCAGGTGATGACAGAGGCCCACAGGGTCTCATGAGCCAGAAGAGGCTGCCTAGGGCCCACTAGGATCCAGTGCCGTGCTGGAGGGCTCCCAGGAGGAGGTGTGCCCTGTCCTGCAAGGAGAGGAAGGGATGTGTGCTTTTGTCTCTGTGAAACCCCCTAGCCAGACCCAGAGCTGCAAGGAGCCTGAGGCTGGGGGTGGGAGGTGGGAGGTGGGCAGAGCCTCACCCGGCCTCAGCACCCCCTCTGTCCCCAGGCCTGTAACTGTGACCAGTACCTGAAGGTCTCCAAGGACATGATGAAGCAGCTGGTGAGGCTCAGCAGCCGCCCGGAAGGCCCCAGCATCACAGGTATGTTGCCCCATGGGGTTAGGCGTGGGCTCTGTGGGCTCTGTGGACAGTGGCCCAGTTGTGGGGTTAAACTGCAGGGATGACCAGGGAGGTGCCGGCCAGGGGCCGGTGGAAAGACAGAGCTCACGCTGCGCAAAGGTTACAGGCCCAGGAGGCCAGGAAGCTGAGACACTCAGGGCCCCTCTGGGGTGGGGTCCCCCCCCCCCTCTCCGGTCACCCTGCCCTTCACACAGAGTGCACACGCACACAGACATGTGTGCCGGCACGCACCTGTTTGTACACACTTGTGCACACATGTGCACGTGCACAGATGCACATTTGCTTGCACACTGGCACCTGCTAAGCAATCTGAAGGCGGACAATCCCGGACAGACAGAAAGGAGGGCAAACCCCAGATGTCAACCCCCTCAACCGTGGACCCAGCCTCAGTTTCCACCCTTGTAAAACTAGAAACTGGAAGGAGACTTTGAAGTCGCTGGCTGGGGCATGAGTGTGCCCTTCCATTCCTATCACCGGCTCCCCCGCCCTCTAGAGAGAGGGGCACCAGAGGGAGCCTCGCAGCTCCTCCCCAGGCTCCCGGCTGCTCCTCAGCGGAGGGCAAGGATGGGATGGATAGGCGACTGTCTTAGTGCCCTCTCCAGGGGGGTCAGCCTGAGGTTAGGGTGCCTCTGAGATCCCTTTGCACGGCTCGCCGTGGCTCTCCCGGACGGTGACGTCCCCACGAGGGTGTTCTTGTTCTTCCGAAACCCCCTGAGGTTTGGGGCTGGAGCTCCTCAGGTGAGCCATAGTGATGGCCTGTGTCCAGCCCCCAGCAGCTCTCAGCTCTCCACAGTGTGGCCTTGACATGTTCAAGGCCCAGGAAGGGAGGAGCAGGGTACGAGCACTGCCCTCTGCTAGAGCCACCCCGCCACTGGGCTCCCGGCTCCTCTGAGCCACCAGCGCTCTGCCCAGAGGCCCACGCCTGTCCTGAGGTGGTGGGTGGCCCTCCTGCGGGCCTGCTGGCATCTCGTGGGCCTCCAGGTAAAGGCTGAGACCAGACCGACTAGGGCGAGATAGGGAGACCAGATGGAGGTCATGGCCTCATTGCGTTGCGGGGCGGGGGGGGGGGGGGGGGGGGGGGGAGTGCTCATCCATTCAGGCTCTGGCTAAAGTTAATCTGGAGCCATCTGTGGAGAGATGTTTGCCAAGCAAATTAGGGGTAGGACTCTTCCGCCTGCCGGCTAGGACTCCTCAGCCGTCACTGCCCTCACGCCTGCACTGGCCCCTCAGCAGCCCGAGGCCTGGCCACCTCCCTGGAGTCTCCTGTGTTCTTAGCGGAGGTAGGGACCCTCTTGCAGAGTCAGAAGGTCGCCCTGAGCTCCAGCAGGTCCCCTGGGCCCTGCTGCTATGAAACACAGGCCCTGGCAGTGGCTTATCTTCTCATCGCCACAAATGGGATGCCCCCGCCCCCACCGGCCCGTTCTCAGGCCCCCAGTGCCCTAATCGGCCAATCTCACGCCCAGAACTTGTTTCCCAAGGACCTTTGAGCCCCAAGAACATTCCAAGGTGTGAGTTCCCATGGGAGGGGATCAGGCTGGCACCAAAGCTCCTCAGCCCCCTACCCTTTGCCCTTTCTGCTAAGGGTGGGGGGAGAGGCTGGGCACTTGGAGGTGCATTATGGGCACTGGGGCTGCCAGGACCCACCCTTAGGACAGTCCCTGATGTCCTCAATTGATTGCCAGGTGATGAGGCCACCCAGAGCGAGGACATACAGGAAGCAGGTGAGCCCTGGGACCACCCACTGACAGGGTTTGTTCCTGGCCCAGGAGAGGGGACTGCCCTGAGAGGATGGGCCCATGCCCTAGGCGAGGGGTAGCGGGCAGGGCCAGTGGGGAGAGAGGGCCAGGGGTCCGTGGGTAAGATGAAGCAGAGCGTTGGGGGGACCAGGCAGTGTAGGGCAGAGGCACCGGAAAGAACAGGGTGGAGGCGAGACCATCCCCCCAGCCCCTCCCACTCCACCCCACCCCACCATAAGGCTGAGAGCTCAGAGTGGCCGCCCACCCCCCACCTTTCCAGGCTCAGCCCCAGAGGAGGCCCCCAGGGGCTGTACCTACGACCCACCTTGCCGCTGGCTGGAGGCCACAGACCTGCGGGCTGGTGCGCCTGCCACACTGGCCAGTGGCACCCGGCTGCAGCTGGCAGGGGTCCCGGAGGGCGTGCTGCGGCGGCCGGGGCTACGCCATTTCTACTGCTGCTCTGGCTGTGGCAAGGTCTTCTGGGAGGGTTCCCACCTGTGCCGCATCACCTCGCAATTCAGCCAGATCCTGAGCAGCGCCTCCAGCTCCTGGAAGCAGAGCTGAGCCCCCAGGCCCACGGGCCTGCACTGCCCCCTGGGGCATCCACCCACCCACCCCCAGCAATACAGGTAATAAAAGTCCTGACCTGCGTGGGCCTGTGGCCATGGGCTCACTGCACACACCTGGGCCTGACCCTAGGTGCACCTGTGGCCGTGGACTCATTGCATACACCTGGGCGCCAGCCCCAGGTGCAGAGCTAGGACCGGGGTGGAAGGGATGAAAGTTCTTGCACAAGGTCAGGATGCTCGGACCCTGAGCTGAGAACCGCCTGATACTCGGGAATGAGGCCGACGGAAAGTGGGAAGGACACGCCTGGCAGAGGAAATGGCCTTCACAAAGGCCCGGGGCTGGGACCCAAGCGGCTCCCGTCAGCGGGGCTCAGTGGGGCGGAGGGAGGCGGGGGCACACAGGCCCCCCACGCACTGGGGGCCCACTCCCTTTGCTGCATTGGTAAATGCCACCCCCCCCTCTGCCCCACCTTCCTGGGCTCCTCAGACCTTCGGGGAGGCCTCCAGTTCCAGGGAGTGTAGATGGTGGGACCCCGCAGGGCCAGGGCCCTTTAGGCCAGATGTGGCGGGGGTGGGGGTGGGGGTGGGGGGCTTCCTGGGGAACAGGGCCCAGCCCTCTGTGGTGCAAGAGGCAGGGCGGCCACCCTCTAGGAGGACATCCATTGTGTCTGGAGGGCCATGCCTGGAGGGGAGGCCCACCTCTGCATCTGCTGCCCTCGCCCCCTCACCGGCCGGAGTGTGACCCCACATGGCTTCTTCCCCCCCCCAACCCGGTCGAGGTGGCCTCCTCTCATGAAACAGAGTGGCAGCCGAAGCCACAAGGGGGCCCTGCACATGAGAGCGTCCACCCTCACAACTGCAGGAAACAGCCACTGCTCCACCTACTCTCTGGGAAACTGAGGCGCAGGCGCTCGTTGCCAGCACCCGAGGGCCCCGGGCACTGGTGCCAGGTGGGCGGGGAGAGGGGCCTAGACTGCATCTTGCCCTGGCCGCCTCCTCCTGGCTCACTCGCTAGGAATGTGCCCCCCCCCACCCCCCACATCCCTTTCCTGTCCTTCCTGCCTTGAGCGGAAACCAGCTCAGATTTGGCCCGGGAACCCAGGCGGAAGCCTCAGGGCCGGGGAGCCCGGGGGGGCGGGGCGGGGCTGCCGCCTCTGCCCAGAGCGGGTGCACCTGCAGGCCCAGGTGTGACAGCCTCAGGTACCAGGTGGGTGCTGGCAGTGCCAGGCCTACCTCTGCCCCCGCCTGGGCTGGGGGTCAGGCCCAAGAGTATGAGGCTGGGGGCTCATGCTGAACGCCATGCACCCATCCTGCCACACTGCCCATCATTTCCTTTCCCTGAAAACGCCCACCTCGTGCCAGGCGCTGGCCCACCCGGCCCCGCAGCAACCTTGGGGCCAGCCGGACCAGGTGCTACCGCACAGATGGAGGGAGGGACTCGGAGACTCAGGTCAGGACTGGGCTGAGCAGGGGCACCGTGTCAGGGCCAAGCGTGCAACCCTGGCTTCCCCCACCCTTCGGTCACTGCTGACCCCGAGGGCCACGTGGGGCTGTGGGGGCTAGCAGACACCCCACCAGGGCTCGGGACCTTCTGTGATCGGGGTGCTGCTTCCGAGAGCCAGACCACTGGCCCGCGTCCTGTCCTGGGAGGCAGCCCTGACCACGCTCCTCCCCTAGTAAGGTCAGGAGGAAACCGCCAGGGGTGCCGGCCCCACTGCCCAACCCAGCTGCTTCCTGGAGACTCTGGAGACTCTGTTCTGACCCAAGGCCCTGGTGGTGGTTGCAGCTGGTCCTCAACACAAGGAGGCCAGAGCCAGGGACCAGCACGGGGGAGACAGGAGACCACGTGTCCTTCCTGTCCCTCCAGGCAGGCCCGGCCCCAGCACCCCACTGCCCCGCGCACCCTCTAGAGGGAAAAGAGGGCGACTGCGTGGGGCCTCTTTCCCAGTGTGCCCCTCACAGCTACACGCGTACCGTCCAGCCTGCCTTCCCACCTCCCCACCCCTCTGCTGCCCAGACTGGCCGTGTCCCCCCGGAAACCCTCCCAGGCTCACGTACTCGCTGCCAGCCCAGCCCAGCCCCACGGCAACCCCATCCTAGGCCCCAGCCCCCGACCCCTGGTCCTGAGCCATCAGGAGGTCAGCCCAAAAAGCCTTCTGAGGCCCCAGGACTGCCTCAGGCCCCCTCCCAGGCTCGGGGTCAGGCACCACGCCGACAGGGTGGGCTACGGCCCTAGTGCCAGGCCATGCCCTAAGCGGCCGCACAGTGATTGTCTGCCACAGTTCCTGCCCCGGGCGTCCTTCCTCCGCTCTGGCCGAGGGCTGAGTGTTTGTTATTTGATCTCTATCCTCTCTCGGCCCTTCTACCAGGTGTCTGGGCTGCTGGGAAGAAACACTCTCCTCTTTCCCACGCTCCCCGACACATTTTAATGAATTAGCTGGAAGCCCCGCCCCCACTGCCCGCCTGCCTGCTCACCCTCCCTCCCCCGCCTAGTGCCTTTAAGGTGGCCGCAGGCCTTGGCCCAGCTCTGGCCAGCCGCCTCTTCTGCGCTGTCCTCCCCAGGCCGCTCCACCCAGACCTTCCCAGCCCATATCCCAGAATGCTCCCCAGACCGCTCCACCCCTGCCCACATTGCTCCCCCCGCCAATACCCACTGCTGTGAGCCTCTAAAGGAAGGGGGTCCCCAGAGAAAGAAGGGGGCCCTCTCCAACTCTGGCCTCCACCCACCACGGCCCTTCAGGGTGGCACTTCTGGGCCAGCATCCTTGGAGCCAATGGGGAGAAGGACGGGGTCCTGCCGCATGGTCAGGGTTGAGTCTGTCCCCCCAGACCCCAGGTCAGGGGTTTCTCACTCAGAGCCAGTGAACTGCTTATCTATACAACACCACCAAGAAACCCCACCCACACCGGAGAGTGGCTTCTCTGGGCCGCAGGGCAGGGCCTGGCTTCCCCATTCCCTCCAAGGCATTTGGAACAAATGTCCTCCTTTTGGACCATTCCTTCAGCAAACACTGAAGAAGAGCTTACTGGGAGCCAGTGCCCTGCAAGCCCCTCTTCCCCTCCTGTCCTCAAATGGGGCAACTCCCAGGGTGTGGACCACAGCGGCTCAGACCAGAAATACCCTCCCAGCCACAGCACGGCCACGGGAATCCCATCGGCTCCCCAGAGATAGTGTGACTGTCACCCGAACCCCACAGTGGCAGACCTGGCTACACCTGTCTGACCCTCACGCTGAGCCCTGGGTGGGGCAGGAGGCAACATCAGGCTAGACTCCTGTGGCCGCTCTGTCCCTGCCAGGGGCACCCAAGCCACCGATTTCATGGCCCATGGTGGTGGCCGTGCATTCCCACACTGAGCTCACAGGGCCCCTTTGTCTGCCCACCTCAAAGCCTGCGCGGGTGTCAAAGGGACATTTCACCCCCGGGCTCTGCTCCCGGGCCCTACAGGGTCTCCAGATGCCCTTCTTCAGGTCAGGGGACCTGAACCCACCTGCGCTGGGGCCTATGAACCCCCCACCTTCTGGGGATAGCCCTGGGCACTGTCCAGAGGTAAATACAGGCCCCAGGGGACAGGGCCTATGCCCTCTTCCCTGATGCTGGGAAGATGCAGGGAAGGGGGTGCTGGAGGTGGTCAGGGCCCCGCCCTCGAGGGGTTCGCAGTCCAGCAGGCTCCCTTACTGGGCCCAGGGACCCCATCTGGCAAGATGAGTGGGGCAAGGGAGGGGCTGTTGACACCGGCACCCCACCCCCACCCCCACCAGGTCACAACCTCAGCTGAACCTAGCGCAGGGCCTGGTTCAGGACTCCCGCCTCAGGCCAGGGCTTACCCACCTACACTGTGGGGAGCTCCTGGTGGGAGCAAGACTGAGCAGAAGAGCTGGACCACCAGCCAGACCACCAGCCTCGGGAAGACCAGAGGGAGGGACTCGGGGAGCTCTGGCTGCCAGGAGGACCCCGAGAGAGTCCACAACGGTCAGGTCTGAGGGCAGCTGGCCAGAGGCAGCCAGCCCTGGGGTGGCCTTACCCAGTTTTTCCTGTGATTCTGCTGTGACTCGTTCCAGAGCACAGAGCGAGATGGGGGGCACACACCCACCCACATATGTCTCCAAACATGGGGCACACCAGGCAGGTGCCCACGGGAGCCCATCCCCAAACAAGGCCTGACAGGGGGGGACTCCCGGGCTGAGGCCCAGGGCCGCCTCCTAGGGAATTTCCAGCCCGCTTCGGAAGGAATTGAAGTTCCTGTGTGCTGCCCTGCTGCCCTGGGCCTACTGCTCCGAGAGTCATTCCTGCTCGATTTCCAGCAACCGGAGCCCAGCTATAAACTGTAAAATCCTAATGAGGAAATCTGGCGGGAGTATTAGAATGTCAATAAAAAATGGGTTTACAGATTGGAAATGAGTCATTTCTGGGCTTTCTTTCGGTCCTTGGTGCCCTACCTGGGGCTGCTCACCTGGCCAGGCCTTGCCTGTCCCTAGTCGTGCTGATGGAGGTGGCCCAGGAGAGGGAAGCAGGCCCTGAGGTCCGGCCGACTGACCTCCCTGCCTTGGAGGGGCTTCTGAGCACCTCCAGCCCCCAGCTTCCTCCTGTAAAGACCCTGCTTCGTCAGGGTGGGACCTCAGGGTTTGGCTCCTCACGCTTGTCAGGTTGGGGGCAAAACACGGGGTGACCCAGGCCGCCAGAGGAGCAGCCCTCGTTCGGGAAAGACCGCGTGGCCCAGGTCACACGCCCGAGCTGTTCGTGGACTCGTCACCCGCGTGGACTTCGTGTCCTGGGGGCCAGGCTGAGCCAGTCTTGTCGCTGCGCACCCAGCCCGCGAGGAACGCAGAGGGTCTGCGGCCCGCGCTCCGGAAGCGCGGAGTGAGACCCGGGCTCTCTACCCGGGCCTCCCGGGTCTGAAATGTCAGCGAACCCCCACCACGGGTAGGCCGCCCTTCGGTGCACCTCGGGGTTGCGCTCGGCCGGGGATCGGGCCTGGGTCTGTCCGCGGAGGGAGCTTGGAATTCCCCGAGTGGCAGAAAGGGGAGTAGGCGGGACGACCGCGGAGATGCGGAGAGCCCGGGGGTGCGGAGAGCAAGGACCCCCCGCTACGGCCACCTGGCCCCCTGCCGGCGACCAGCGCCCCCTGCCGCGAAGCGCGCTACCGCCCAGGCACGCCCCGCCCCCGCCCCGCCCCCACGTGGGCGCCGCCCAATCATCCGGTCGCCGGCGCGCGCGTCACGGGCGCCCTATTGTTATGCAAATATAAAGGGAGTAAAAGGCGCCCCGGCGCGGCGGGCGGGCGGGTGAGTGTAGCTGCGCGTGGGGAGGCGCGTGGGACCCGCGTGGGAGCCGCAGCGAGCAGGGACCCGGAACGCGCGGCGCCGCCGCCGGGCCCGCCGGCCCCCGCGAGCGCAGTGCCCGCCCCCGTCGCCCGCTCGCCCGGGCGCGGCTGGATGCGGCGGGGGCCCCGCGGCGGCGGCCTCCGGCCCCCAGAGCCCGGAACGCCCAGGGGCGGCGTGCGGGGCCCGGGGGCGCCGCGCCCTCCATGCGCCGAGGCGCGCCCCGAGACAGCCGGGGGCCCGCGCCGCAGCCGCCGCCGCCGCCGCCCGCGCTGAGCCCCGGCGCGAACCGCGGCCCGCGCCCGGAGGCAGCATGAGCCAGGCCGAGCTGTCCACCTGCTCGGCGCCGCAGACGCAGCGCATCTTCCAGGAGGCCGTGCGCAAGGGCAACACGCAGGAGCTGCAGTCGCTGCTGCAGAACATGACCAACTGCGAGTTCAACGTGAACTCGTTCGGGCCCGAGGGCCAGACGGCGCTGCACCAGTCGGTCATCGACGGCAACCTGGAGCTCGTGAAGCTGCTGGTCAAGTTCGGCGCCGACATCCGCCTGGCCAACCGCGACGGCTGGAGCGCGCTGCACATCGCCGCGTTCGGCGGCCACCAGGACATCGTGCTCTATCTCATCACCAAGGCCAAGTACGCGGGCAGCGGCCGGTGATGCCCGCCCGGACCCGGACGCGGGCCTCGAGCGTGTCGTCTGCTGTACCTTCCCGCCAACTACCTCGGTGCGCACCGGGCCCCCGGGCCCCGCGGCCACAACGAGTCTGGCGCGCGCGTCCGCGCCCACGGGGGCCGCGCGGCGCCCGCTGCCAGGGGTCGACGCCCCCGCGCGGCCGCCCGGACCCGGGCCGAGGGCTTCCCACGGCCCCCGCCCTCCGCCTCGCGGTGGGGGGGGGGGGGGAGGTGGGGGCGGGGCGCGGGCTGCAGCCCCTTTGAAATTTGAGTCTCGCTACCAGCAAGTTTGGAGTCCCGAGACACCGGATCCTCCGGTCAAAATGTTTTCTCCCGAAGGTGGAAGGCGGGCGGCGGGGACGCCGGGCTCGGGGCGCTCCGCCGCCCGCAGGACCCGCGGCCGAAGCCCGCAGTCGCCCGGGGGCCAAGGCGGGGCGTTTCCGGCCCGGACGCGCGACGGTGGAGACGCTCCGCTGTTCTTAGGGTTCTAAACTATTTATCATGTGTGTGTATATTTGTGGGTGAAGTTTGTGCGTCTGAATTTTTTTGTTTGGAAAATATTGTGCGTGGTCAATGTGGTTATAGGGGGGAAGATACATTTTTTTTTCTTAGTCTTAAAACTAAAAACTTGAGTCTGTCATTTCTTGGTTGCACTGAAAACACCGCCCAGCCTGATGGTTTTCCCGTGCAGGTCCCTCTCCCTGCTTCTCACTCTCTCCCCTCCTCCTCTTCCCCCCCCCCCCCCCGCGCACCCCCTCTCCTCTCCCTCCTGACACACAGGCACACAATTTTGGGAAGCCCCGGGGCTCCCTCTCCCCTCTCCCGTGAGAGAGGCCACCATCCCCCGAACCTGCTGGCTTTGCGAAGTTTCCTCGGGAGCACGGGTGCTCGGGTGTGGCGGTGATGGGGGCGGGAGGGGTCCTACCTTTTCTAGTGAGTTCTATTATAGTTAGTAGGTCGCACACTTTTTTTAAAAAGTAAATGGATTTGCCACATTTGAATGTCATAACATTTATGACAGAATATAAAATATTAACATATTTTAAGCCAAGTTTTAGGTGTATGTTTTGAATCTTGGTTATAAACCCAATTTTAAAGGGCGTTGTATCCAGCGTTGTGAAGGCAACAGTGTACCCATATTTATATTTTTATAAAATACCTATAAGACTGTGAATCTCTTGTGCTAATTGCTGAGTAAGTTGAAGGACTGTTTGGCCCCTTCTTCAGTCTCCCGGAGCTTCAAGGACCCGATTCGAATCCAAAAACCCTGTCATGGGGGGAGGGGCCGCGCGGGGACCTGGGCTGGAGGCGGTGCTTCCGCATCACTTTCGGTCCCGAAAGGCGCCCTTCCTGGTCTCCGAGGTTCCTATTTTCTATGCAACCCCACACCCCTTGTTGTTTTGATCCTGAGAAATAAAAGGGAGGCTGAATTATTCAAATTTAAATGAGGCTTCCCCTGGGTAGAAGTGCCGCTGACCCTCCGTGCAGAAATGGGGAGCGCTTGAGGACACAGGTGGGTGGAGGCCCTTTGCGCGCGGCCGGTCACACTCGGGCGTCATCTGGGGCTTTTTATAAAACCTTGTGTGAGCAGAATATATTGATAATGTCAGTGAAACAAGCAGACATTGAAACTGAGGCACAGATTACTCCAAAAGGAGTTTTTCTGTATATTTTTTCTAGATGCAAATACCTTTTTAATTATGTTAATTAATGTTAAGACTTTCTAGGCTTATATGGAAGCTGTGTGTGGGTCCTGGTATGATCACTTCTAACTGGATAAAGTCTGCAGCACATTCCTGAGTGTACGATATAGACTTGTAGCCCAGCATGAAAAATTTATGAATAAATTTTTCATTGATTTTTTTTATTAAAAAAAAAAAGTTTGTTGGTTTTTCTTAGTCTTGGCACCCAGGAGGAGGGTCAGGCTGCAACCTGCTAGTTGTGGGTGCCATCTACACAAAGCTTGGCTTGTTTTCACTGAAGACAGCCTGGTGAACTGGTCGGCCGCAAACCGGGACTTAGGAGGTGCCAGGGGTGGACCCTCTTCCGCCCGGGGGGGGGGGGGGGGGGGGGGGGACCTAGGCCACCCTGAGTGCACCCAGAACCAGCCCTCAAACCTTTTCCTCTGCTCCCTGGCAAAGCAGCCGAGGCCTTTTGCATGGAAGGTTCTCGAAGCTCTTCCCAACCCCTAGCCAGCCTGACGTGCCACAGGTCCTAGGAAGGACCAGGCCCCACTCCTGCCCACCACCACCTTCTTTTGCTGTGGGCTCATGCTGGACCACCTGCTGCGCAGAACGGGTATTTTTTTTAATTTGCGGGAACACCATAGTTGCTCTCTCCTCACAAGTAAAAGGCCAGTTTCTCCTCTCCGTCCCCTGGTGGCATCTGGGAGCTGAGCTGGGGAAGCCCCTGGAGCCGGCCGGTCCTCGAAGAGCACAGACCCCAAGTTGGCCTTGGTGTCAGCCAGCGTCCCTGTGTGCGTGAGGAGAGCTCAGAGCAGGGTGTCTGCTGCTGGGACCCACAAGAGGAGCAGAGACTCTTGGCACATACCCAAGCTGCCCTCGGGGCCCTGGGGCCTTACGGGAAAGGGGGGAGGGACACCAGGGCAAGAGGAGCCTGCCAGGAGAAGGGGCAGCCAGCAGCTTAAGACTTCCAAGGTGACAGCTTTTTCTCGGAGCTTCCAGACCCCTCTACAGCAGCCCAAGGGTTCGGGCTTCCTGTCGGCAGGTGGGCGCAGCTCCGCTCGTCCCGCCCCACAGACACACTGCTCTGTCCAAACTGGACGCTTTGGGGGCTGCGCCTTCCATGTTCCTACTTCGCACACCCTGCCCTGCTGGACCCTTGAGGGTTTCTTGAGCTCGTTTTTCTGTGGATTAAATCGGCCTTTACCTTCCCCTCAGCCAAGAGGCCAGGGCCGGCTCTACCCTCGGGCACCCGCAGAGGTGAGTGGAATACTTGTTGCCGGTGAGCACCCAGGGGAGGCGGTGTCCACTGGGCTGGCGAGCACGCGGGGCTGTGGACGCCAGCTGGGGCTGCCAGGCCTCGAAAGGGAGACTTGCTACAGGAGCTCGGGCTTCGGTTGGGGTGTCTGGACCGTGAAGCCAGGCCCTGGGCACTCCCTGGGTGGCACGAGGGACTGTATCTCCATTCCCCACGGCAGAGGGAGGAAGCTGGCTTAGAACTAGCAAGTGATGCTTGTTCCTGGCCTAGGCTGCTGGGGAGGGGTCTGCTTCCCAGTGAGCCGCTGTCCCTGCCATCCCCTTAATGCCCCACAGCGGAGAGGCCCACCGGCCGGTGGAGCGTGGGCACCGGGGCACTTCCCGGGCACCCTCCGGCGGCTGTCTGCGGCTCCCTTAAGTCCTCCCTTGGAGAGACACCTTTGAGAAAGGCTTCGCGCTGCTCACAGGAATGGTTGTCTCTCCAGCAAGGACAGAAAAGGAGGCCAGGCCCTGCTCAGCACCACAGCTGTGGGGGAGGCCTGCTGGGGTTCGGCTGCCTCTTTCCCTAGGTGCCTGCCGCCCCACTGCCTGGACCCTGGCTGTTGGTGAGGGCTCTCATGGGCATTCCATGGCCCTTTCGCTGGGCAGAGCCCTAGGAAGCAGACCCCAAGCTAGTTCTCCTTCTGCTGTCCGAGGTCAGAGCTGTGAACAAACCAGCAAACGGAGCAGTGCTGGCTCGTTCTCCAGGACCTCTGTGCTCAGGAACTGGCAGTAACTGCTGTGGGTGGGCCAGTGGTGTCACCTGGGAGTCCCCCTCCGCCCCCAATGGGCCTTCAGGGGTGGAAGCATCCTCTCAAGTGTCTTTGTGGCCAGGATGGGAAAGAAGTCAGAGCTGACCTCTCCGCCTGGCCTCCAGGATTCTGCAGGTATGCGCGTGGAGACCAAGCGAGGGGCCCAGCCAGGACCACCCAGGACACCCAAGGTGGAGGAGTCCGGGGGCAGGGCCTGCCCCACTCTCCCAGCCAGGAGTGATGGCGGCTCCAGTCCAACTGTCTGTCTCCCTGACCTGCCCCCAGCCAGACACAGGAAGTGTTTACTGTTGGAATGGATGCCAGAGACAGACCAGGAAATGCAGGAAAATGGTCAGCCAGAAAGAGTGAAGTCTAAAGTCAACAGGCGTGGGAGCCAGGACAGAGCCTGCCAGAGGAGGGAGGGCAGGATCTGGAGGCCAGACCAAGGGCCAAGGGCCAGGGAGGGGGGTTAGGAGGAGAAGGGGCTGCCCTCGGTGTCCCCCAAACGTCTCCCAGCTCAGCAAAGGGTGGCACAGGACGGGTATGACACAGGGGCCTGGCAGCTGGCTTGGCCAAGTGCCTCCCAACGCCTCACAGGAGCCTGCCTAGAAGAGGCGGGTGTCCACCTGAAAGCTGTTGGAAGAGCAGGGGTGCCAGGCACAGGGGGCAGCTGGGGAACAAAGCCTGAGGCCGGGGTGTGAGGGCGTGGAGGACAGGGGGCCCTGGGAGGTCTGGGAACCTCCCAGACAGTTCCTCCCGAGGCCTCCTCCTGGGGCTTGGGGTCTCTGGAGGCCGCCCTCCCCCACCTCCCCCTGCACGCTCCGCCTCTGGGGCCTGCGCTCCCCGCCCCCCTTCAACACTCCCTCCCCTCCGTCGGGCTCATTCTTCTGGTTGGCTGTATGTCGGCCGTCCCTCTGCGCGTCTGTCTGTCTTTCTTCTCTTGCCCCCTCCGAAGCTGTGGCCCCCATTCATTCTCAAGGCCTCTGCCCTTTCCTCCGAGCGGGTCCCCGCTCGGCGAGCAGCTGCTATGCTAATGAGGGCGGAGGGAGGTGGGGGACCGGCGGGCAGGGGGAGGCTGGGGGGCCCGGGAGGTGGGGGGGGGGGGCAGCAGAAGCTCAAGAGAGAGGCGCCAGTGGGGGAGTCCCGCTGGATGGCGCAGCTGGGGGGCGGGCTCGGGGGGGACGGGCTTGGGTGGGGGAAACCAGAGTGGGGAGACTGGGGGCTCGGCAGAGAGCGGGGGAGGGAATGCGATGGACGGTGGGGGCCCTGGCTGACGGAGGGGGTGGGCACTCACAAAGGCCGGGGTAGGGTGGGGGCACGGGGGCTGCCCCGCCACCCCCAACTCAAAGCCCACCCTGGGCACCCACTCTCCAGGCGCGGGATGTGCGGGGTAGAGACCAGCTGTCATCTCTTTTCTGGGGTCACGGCCTAGGACCGTTCGGAGGTCGTCCCCCACCCCCCCCCCCCCCCCCGCGCCTGGCACCGCGTCCCGAAGACACTGCTGCGCACGGGGACTGCAGTGCACGTCCCACTGGAAGGGATCTGGCACTCCCCCCCCCCCCCAGGAATGGATGGTTGGACACAGAGAGGGGTACGGGGTAGCCCCCCACAGGCGGTGCGTGAGGATCCCGGGTCTCGTTGAGACTGGGGAAGGGGCGGAGACGGAGACGGGGACCCTGACCACCGTCCACCCTGAGTCCGAGAGGCTACGAGGGGTGGGAGGACCCCGCGAGTCTGGCTCTTGGCGCCCGGTGCGCCCCTGCCGGTTCTCGACCGCGTCCCCCGCCTCGGGCGAGAACCCACGAGTGGGGACGGCGGGCAGCGTCCCCGGTAACTCTCGCGTGGCGCGTCCCGCGCGGTAGCTGTCCCAGGGCGGGCTCGGCACCAGCGGGGGCGCCGGCCCAGGGCCGCGCGACGCGGGCTGTGCTGCCGCCCTGAGGCCGCGGCGGGCACTACGCCCACGAGCCTGGGGGGTCCCAGCGTCCGAGGGAGACACGAAGCCCGCCGGCCTTTCGCCGTGCGCACGCACGCCTTCCCCGCCTGCTGAGAACACCCTGGAGCCCACCCCGGGTCTGAGGATGGGTCAGGTGCGTTGACCCCATAGTGGCTGCTGGCTGCTGCAGTCCCGGGAAGGAGACAGGGCCTGGGGAAGGGAGCCCGTTGCGGTCCTCATCAAGCGCTTGCCAGTGGTGTCCCGTCCTCCCACTTGGCCGAATAGGGAAGACAGGACATTCCAGGGCGCTGGGGCCACAAAGAAAGGATGGTCCACAGGACCCAGTATCTGTGGAAGCCCTGTGGCTACCACATGTCACACTTCAGGACCCGCAGGCCACATCTCTCAGAACCAACAGGACCAGGCATGGAGTGGGGTGAGGCGGGTACCAGATCACCGCACGGAGCCTGCAGCCTCAGCAGAGGGGGCTGGGAAGTGGGCAAGGCTCTGGTGGTCGGGTAGAGGCTGGCATTGGCAGTTGCAGACCCTTCCTGCTGTCTCCCCTCCCCACCCCACTCCAAAGGAAGCGGTTAAGCTGAGCACGTGCAAGGAAAGAATTTCTCTGCTCAAACTCTCGCCCGCTCAGCGCTGGAGCCTGGAGACCAGGTTTACACCTGCTACGGGCTCCCCCAGTGCATACAACCCACCTCTGCAGGTCTGTGGGCCTCCTCACTGGTACCCCGTGGACAAGAACCCCTAAGGAAACCAAGCCCAAAACGTCCCATAAGCTTTCCAAGAAGATACGACAAAATTCAAAACAGCAGTGGTGTAAACAATACGATGCATTTCTCAAAGGAGAAGTCAGGGTAGGTGGTCCCCGGCTGGTCTGCGCTGTTAGAGGCCAGGCTCCCCGGACATTGTTCTGCTGTGCGGCGTATCGTTCACGTGACTCAAATGGCGGCCCAGCAAGTCTACATTCCAGCCGACACACTGGAAGAACTGGAATTCGGATCCTCTCTTCAGACACGCTTCCTACGAGTTGCTCCGGCCACGTCTGCTCACGTCTCATTGGCTAGAACCTAGTCACATGACCAGTCTCGCTGCAAAGGAGACTGGGAAATGTAGTTTCTATTCAGCGCTGTCGCCCAGGTTAAGATGGGGTCTTAGAGGAAGAAAGGCTGCTAGTTTGGAGGAGGGGGGAGGAGGTAGCAGTCCGTGCCTGCCTTGGAGACGTCGGCACCCAAGTTGTCAGGCAGGATTGTCTGTGCTTTCTGCCCTGCCGTGTTCTAACCGTCTGCAAACACACTCAACAGTCTAGGTTTGGAAGTCTGTGCTTTCGAACCGTCCTAAGAATTAAAATACCCACCAATGGACCGAGCAGAAAGAACAGAGGGGCACTCCTGAGCGCGGGAGAAACCAGCCTCGTGCTGCGCTGGGACTTCCGCCCCCGGGAGAAAGAGGACAGGCGCGAGGCTGGCCTCCTGCCGCAGTGTGTGCGCGGATCTGGGCCTGTTTTCCGCGGCAAGCAGCACACGCCGGAGCAGGTGGGCGATCCGAGGCCGTGCAGCCATCAGGAGGTTAAACTACTTTGTGCTCTCAAGGCTCAGGAAGGGCCCCGGGAAGCCTCTGCTCCCCGCAGCCCAGAGCGAACAGAAATGTATGTAGATGTAACTTAGCTCTTTGCCCCCCCCCCCCCCGCATGCCCTTCTTCCGGTTCTCTTCGCCTCAACCCCCCTCCCCCTTATCTTGGAGGAAAGTAATAAGTAACCCAGCACTTTGAATTCTCAAGGCCATGTTGTTAATAAAATACTCCTTCTCAAGGCTTCCTCTGATGTCTTTGGGTGGTTGGCTTCTTTTCATTTTATTTGAAGCTGAAAGAAAATCGTTAGGTTTATCATTTATATTCCTAAAAATCAACTTTATTGTGGTATAATTTACACACAATAAAATACAGCCATTTACAGTGCGGTAAGTGCCGATCAACGTTCATCACCACATAACTAATGCCATAATCAAAATATACAGTATTTCCATCACCCCCAACAAGTTTTGCCATGCCCCCCACCCCGTGTCAATTCCTCCCCAGCTCTAGCTCCAGATTCGTGCCGACCTGATTTCTCTCACCACGGATTAGTTGTGCCCGTTCTAGAATCGTATAGAAAACGATTCGTGCAGGATGTACTTTTTTGGTGTTGCTTCTGACATTCGGCATAATGCTTTTGAAATTCAGCATGTTTCAATAATGGGTGTCGGTCTTTTTTTTCTGTGTGTGTGTGTGTGTGTGTGTGTGTTTCCACTAGAAAACTCTGGCTAGTTACACACCAAACACAGGATAGTTCTCAACGGTAATTTTTGGTCGACAGAATGACTGTCCTCCATAAAAGGTGCTGGCATCACAAGGACACCACAGAAAACCCTGAGGAGGGTGGGCACAGGCCCACCCCGCACATCCCGCCCCCCCCCCCCGGCCCCGCCCCGGGCCCAGCATTGCCAGTGTCCGTCGCAGTTTGTCTCCTCCTCCCGGACACGGAGCCCTAAGAACTGAAAATCCAACCCCAGAGTGTCCACAGAGCCAGCCTTACCCAGGACAATGTGCGTCTCAATGCACCGAAGAGTGTGGGCTTGAGACCCAGGGCTCTTCCTTTGCCAGAGATAAGAGTAAGCTGTGTACCCACTTCACAGGGCCCAATATGTGAACTGCCAGTCATGGGGTACAATCGGTATACAAAAATCAATTGCGTTTCTGTATCCTATCCATTAACGTTTAGAAAATGAAACTTTAAAAATATCGTTACAGGGTGGGGGGGGGGGCGCCTGGGTGGCTCAGTCAGTTGAGCGTCCTCCTTCGGCTCAGGTCATGATCTCACGGTCCGTGGGTTCGAGCCCCGCGTGGGACTCCGTGCTGACAGCTCGGAGCCTGCCTAGGATTCTGTGTCTCCCTCTCTCTGCCCCTCCCCCACTCGCACTCTGCTCTCTCTCTCAAACATAAATAAACATCAACAAAAATAAAAATTAAAACAAATACTATCAGGAAAATAAAAATGTAATCCACGCATTGGGAAAAAACCCTACGGCGTACACACCCAGGAAACAGCTCCCACCCGGGTCGTATGAAGAACTTCTGCCGCTTACAAACCAGGCAAGCCCCCAAGGTTGAAAACGGGCAAAGCCAGACCAGGGCTCCGCCTTGCAGTTAGCAGGGAAACGTGAACTGACACAGCAAAACGCACTACGTGCAGCTGGACTGGCTGAAAGTGAAAGCCTGACAACACCCAGTGTTGGCGAGGGTGTGGGCCGACTGGACGCTGTCTACACTGCCTGTGTAATGGTGTAAAAAAGGCACAGCCGCCGTGAACACCAGTCCGGCAGTTCCTCACAGAGGTAAATACGTGCCTACCCTGTGACCCAAAAGAAAGAAAAACACGTGGACGCAAATACCTACAAGAATATCCAAAGAAGCTACACTCTTCAGCCAAACACCGCAAACCATCCAAACGTCCAACAACCAGTTTTTAAATGGTAGGATACTCATGTGACGGGATGCTACTCCACAGTAAGAACGAACAAACCACTGGTACTTGCAACAGTGTAGACGGACTCCAAAACCAGTAGCTCAGGGGCGCCTGGGTGGCTCACTTGGGGAAGCCGTTAAGCCTCTTGATCTCGCTCAGGTCTTGATTTCAGGGTTGTGAGTTCAAGAGCCGAGTTGGTCTCCATGCTGGGTGCGGAACTTACCTTAAAATAACAACAACAACAACAACAACAAAAAGTAGCTCAACACAGGAAGCCGGACATAAAGAGCAAACTTTATAAAATTCCATTTCTGCGAAGTTCCGTAATGGTTAATACTGACCTATGGGGGCGCCTGGGTGGCGCAGTCAGTTAAGCGTCCGACTTCAGCCAGGTCACGATCTCGCGGTCCGTGAGTTCGAGCCCCGCGTCAGGCTCTGGGCTGATGGCTCAGAGCCTGGAGCCTGTTTCCGATTCTGTGTCTCCCTCTCTCTCTGCTCCTCCCCCATTCATGCTCTGTCTCTCTCTGTCCCAAAAAATAAATAAACGTTGAAAAAAAAATACTGACCTATGGTGGAAAGTGGCTTCTCCGGAGTGGGACAGACTCAAGGATCTTTCAGAGAATGTTCTCTATCCTGACAAGGGTGTGGGTCCCACAGACGTAAAGCCTGTCACAGCTCCTAGACCTGCAGGCACACTGAAGACCTGACGGCGGCTGGCTATATGCTAATTATACCTCAGTTTCAATAAAAACAACGAAGGATGTGCAGCCATATAATACAGTGCTGTTACTCCGTAAGAGTCTTGAAAAAAATATTTAAACCTATGAGAAAATAACAGTCATCACATGTTTAAGTAACAATAGCAAGTCATGATACGCACTCATGAGTATATGTCTGTTTTTACACTAGAAAATATACACCAAAAATCTTTTAACTATCATAGTATCACATCATATAAATGACTCAGAAAGAAATCTAAGAAAAATGTGCAATTTCTCGACGTGCAAAACTATAAATCATTGCTGAGAGGTATTTTAAACACTAAGCTCCCACTGAGGAAGACATACGTATTCAGCGGGATTCTAATCAAAACCTCCCCGGTGCAGGGGCGCCTGGGGGGCTCAGTCA
The DNA here is from genome assembly GCF_027475565.1 of Acinonyx jubatus. Classification (NCBI taxonomy): domain Eukaryota; kingdom Metazoa; phylum Chordata; class Mammalia; order Carnivora; family Felidae; genus Acinonyx; species Acinonyx jubatus. The sequence continues at coordinate 656,475 of NC_069391.1, forward strand.
GCTAAGCATGCGACTCTTGATTTTGGCTCAGGTCACGATCTCCTTGTTCTCGAGTTCGAGCCCCACATCGAACTCTGCGCTGACAGCGCGGAGCCTGCTTGGGATTCTGTCTTCCTCTGTCTCTGCCCCTCCCCTGCTTGCTCTCTCTCTCTCAAAAATAAATGAACATTAAAAAAAAAACAAAAACCTCCACAGTTTGGGGAAGGATTTGTCAGGCTGACTCTAAAATTGTTTTGAAAATGCAAAGGGTCAGGACAACGTGGACCACGCTGTCCGGACACAAGACTCAGTGCAGAGCCTCACCAGCTCAGCCGTGCAGGCTGGCACAGAACGCACACACAGAGCAGGGCAGTTGAACGGGGTCTGGAAAGAGGGTCACATACACGCGAGACCTGACTACGGATGACAGCTGCACTGGCTCAGTACTTGAAGAAAACAGAAACATTAAAATTTGACCCCAAGTTGTGCCACACACACAAATCAATCCCGGAGGGGTGGGGGTCGAGTAGACCTGACTGGAGGTACCGAGGGGCAAGACTCCACCAGATTAATTTGGGGCTGACATAGTTCAACCCATAACAGTACCCTAGTTGTTGTGGAGTCACCTGTGCCCAGAGATGTGGGAGATACGTGCAACAATATTTAAGGCAACATTACTCACAATAGCAAAAATAGTGAAATAATAAAAACGGATCAAATATCCATCGACAGAACGCGGTCGATTCCTAGAACAAAATGTTTGCAGTAAGGACAATGGAGACTAGAGTGCAAGCTGCACCAGGGGTGGGTCTCACAAACACAATTCTGAATAAAGAAGCCAGACACAAAACAAAACGTGTGGTTCCACTTATATAAAGTTCAATCGACAGTCAAAACAAAAGAAGAAGGTGGCGACAGTTCCAGAATTGTAGACTGAGGAGCTCAAAAAATCCTGTCCCTCAAAAAGCAATAAAAACAAAAATTCTAGACTCTGGAAACTGATCAAAAACTTTGAGACGCAGGGGTGCCCGGCTGGCTCAGTCAGTGGAGCATTGACTCTCGATCTCAGGGTTGTAGGTTCGAGCCCGACGCTGGCTGTAGAGATTACTTAAAAATAAAATCTTAAAAAAAAAAAAAAAAAAAAAGGTATTGAGAAGCATTTCGTCAGATCTCTGAGAGGAAAGTGGGAGTCGGTGGTGTTTGGCCTGGGGCTGTCCCCAGTTTGCATCACACAGGACTGATACCAGAGTGGGACCAGCCAGAGGGGGACAGCCACCTCTGAAGCGACCTGGAAAAGTCCCATCATCAACCAGCGTGGCTACAACGTATTATCAAAAATGCCCAGTTTGAAACGGAAATATTAGGAGACAGGCAAACAAACAGGAAAGTGCAATTCACACGCACAGTGAACACAGTAAGAACTGTGAGGGGGTCCCGATGTCGAATTTAGCAGATAGACTTCCAAGCAGCCAGTGTAAATGTTTGGAAAATCGCTTGGCAGTTACTTCAAATGCTAAAAACAGAGTTTCCAGGGGCACCTGGGTGGCTCCATCCTTAAGCGACCAACTTCAGCTCAGGTCATGATCTAGTTTGTGAGTTCAAGCCCTGGAGTGATTGGGCCCTGTGCCAACAGCTCAGAGCCTGGAGCCTGTTTCAGATTCTGTGTCTCCCTCTCTCTCTGTCCCTCCCCTGTGTGTGTTCTCTCTCTCTCTTAAAAATAAAGAAACATTTAAAATATTTTTAAAATAAACAAACAAACATCTAAAAAAATTAAGGGGTACCTCGGTGGCTCAGTCAGTTATAGCATCAGACTCTTGATTTCCGCTCAGGTCGTGATCTCACGGTTCCTGAGTTTGAACCCTGCATCTGGCTATGTGCTGACAGTGTGGAGCCTGCTTGGACTTCTCTCTCTCTTCCTCTCTCTCTGCTCCTCACTCTCTCATGTACATTGTTTCTCTCTCTCAAAATAAATAAATAAACTTTTTAAAAATAAATATATATATATATATATATATATATAATATCTTTTAGGGGCACCTGGGTGGCTCAGTCAGTTAAGTGTCCAACTCTTGATTTCGGCTCAGGTCATGATCTCATGGTTCGTGATTTTGAACCTGCATCAGGCTGTCTGCTGACTGCACTGAGCCTGCTTGAGATTTTCTTTCCCCCTCACTCTCTCCACTGCCCCCGCAACGTGTGCTCTCTCCCTCTTTCTCTCTCTCGAAATAAATAAATAAACATTGAAAAAATGTCTTTTAACTATGTGAGATTTTGTAAAGCAGACTAACAAAAACAGAGATCTGCTAAGAAGGGGCACTTGGCGCCTTCCTGCCATGGGTCTGGGATTCAGGATGTCATCTCGGTATTTTGTAGAAGGCCCAGCACGCAGTGGACAGCAGGACACGGAGAGCATGGTGCTTCCGTGAATCGGGACATCTTGAGAAGTGAGTGATACTTGCGTCCCAGTGATGTAAACGAAACCGTTTTGAGACACTCTCGAACATCAGTCTCGTAACTTTATGACTTGGTCCCAAAACGTCTCACTCCACTCGGTCCTGGGGGGACTCTGGGTTATTTCACCACGTGCACAACACGTCTTCACAAGATGAAGCTTCCTGCCCCTGAAGGTGTTTAAACGAACGGGCCACTGGTTCTGAAGGTCATTCTGAAAAAGAAGTGCTGGGCATTTTGCACATTCCTGGAAAAATGTCCCCACAACACTCTCTTACGTGCATCAATTCCATCGCTTTTAGAAGCAAATCCAGGGGTACTGCAGCGACCCAGCCAGCCTCACGGCAAGAGGGTGGAGCCCCAGCTCGGACACCCAGGTGGTCAGCCGACGCGGGGCACCCCGGGCTTCTCTCCTGAGCATCTCAGAGCAGAAGCTGCAGAAGGTCACCGACCAGACCCAGAGCCACGCCAGCGGGCTGCGGCTGGAGTCTGAGCGGTTCCTGTGCGGGCGCGCGGTGAGCCTCTCTCCCTGAGCGGTGCTGACCCCTTCTGGAAGGACGGCGTCTGTTCTCCCATAAAAGCCTGTGGCTGCCCCACCCCCCGCTGAACGTCCTCCATCTGGAACTCGGCACGGAGACGGCGGCCCCGCCCTGCGACAGCCTGCGGCGGTCAGGCTTCGCGAGAGGTCGTCTGGGGCGAGAGGTGTTGCACGCTCCGCTCCAGCGTCGCCCGTGTTGGATCTGTGACAGCTTCCAAGGCAGGCCAGCTGGCCCCCAGCTGGGCGCTCCTTGCTTTGCCGGCCGAAGCCCCACAGTCCGTAGCAGAACTGACCCACTTGGCCCGGGCTTTTGCAGACCTCCGGCCGTGAGGAACGAAGGACCAGACTTTCCCAGAAGATGCGTCTTGACCATTTCCGAAAACAGCCACCGCTGCCACCAGCAAGTCTTTTCGGAGTCGCGTCGACAAATGACTGAGTGCCGAGCACCAGCTTCTCCCGCGTGCAGCCGCCTCACCGTTGGCCACACCTTCCCGAGCTTCACCTGGACGGTTGGAGATGGTCTTTGGGCGTGGGTCTGCCACGTTCCCAGGTTGCCCGCTTCCTGAATAAAGCAACCTTCCCTTTCCCACTCGTCTCTCAAGGACTGCTTTTCAAGCGGCAAGAGGCCAAACACGAGATTGCAGTGGGTCTTCTGCCCGGTAACCGTTTGGTTGATGCTCCGATCACAAAACGAGATGCACCCGTTCTGACGGTGCAAGAGCCTGTCTCGCTCTGCCGTTCTAAGGAGGATTTTGCCATGTCTTCCTTCATCCGAGCCACTGATGTTTCCAGATGCAATCTGATCCACAAAGGAAAGGATCCCCTCCCATTTCCTCTGTGGATTCCCATCACTTTCCATTCTGTCTACAAAACGTTTCGCTTCTTCAAAAAGAAGATGCTTTGACTCTAAAACTTCCAAGACAGACTGAAAACAATAGTTTTTTTTTTTGTAGTAAAGAATTGGAAGACAGAGAAGAAGGAGGAGGGGAAGGAGGGGGAGGAGGGGGAGAAGGAGGGGGGAGGAGGAGGAGGAGAGGGAGGGGGATGGGGTGGAGGGGAGGGGGAGGAGGAGGGGGAGGGGGGAAGAGGAGAGGAAGAGGAGAAGGAGGGGGAGGAGGGGGAGGAGGGGAGGGGGAGGAGGAAGAGAAGGAGGGGGGAGGAGGGGGAGGAGGGGAGGAGGGGAGGAGGAGGAGGAAGAGAAGGAGGGGGGAGGAGGGGATGGGGAGGAGGAGGAGGGGGAGGAGGAGGACCAAATGGAACATCTGGAGTTGAAAAGCACAACAACTGAATGAAAAGTCCAGAAGATTCTGGTGCTGAAACGACTGGACGTCCACACGCAAAAACTTAATCCAGAAACAGACCTTATGCCCCTCATTAAAAATAAACCGAAAATGGATCACCTTAATGCAAAATGCAAAACTATAAACCTTCTGCAAGGAGGAGATCTAGATGAGCTTGGGTTTGGCAGTGACTTTTTTTTATGTTTATTTGTTTTTGAGAGAGAGAGACAGAGACAGAGTGCGAGCAGGGGAGGGGCACAGAGAGAGGGAGACACAGAATCCGAAGCAGGCTCCAGGCTCCGAGCTGTCAGCACAGAGCCCGACACGGGGCCTGAACCCACAAACCGCGAGATCGTGACCTGAGCCGAAGTCAGACGCTTAACTGACTGAGCCACCCAGGCGCCCCTAAGATACAAAATCAAAGGCACATTTCATGAAAGAAAGAAATGATTGGCTAGATTTCATTAACATGAACAACCTCTGTTCTTAAAAGGCAATGTCAAGGGAATGAGAAGACAAGCCACAGATAGGGGACACGTTTGCAAAAGACACATCTGATAAAGGCCTCTTATCTAAAACATACAAAGAATTCTTAAAGCTTGGGGCACCTGGGTGACTCAGTCAGTTGAGCGTCCGACTCTTGATTTCGGCTCAGGTCGTGATCCCAGGGTCGTGGGGTGGAGCCCATCAGGGTCTGTGCTGAGCACTGAGCACGGAGCCTCCTTAAGTTTCTCTCTCTCTCTCTCTCTCTCTGCCCCTCTCCCCCACTTGCACTCCCTCTCTCTCAAAAAAAAAATTTTCTTTAAAGGTTAAAGAAAATAATTCTTAAAGCTCAACAAGAAAACAAACAACCTGATTGAAAAATGAGCAAAAAAGGGGCGCCTGGGTGGCTCAGTCGGTTAAGCGTCCGACTTCAGCCAGGTCACGATCTCGCGGTCCGGGAGTTCGAGCCCCGCGTCGGGCTCTGGGCTGACGGCTCGGAGCCTGGAGCCTGCTTCCATTCTGTGTCTCCCCCTCTCTCTGCCCCTCCCCCGTTCGTGCTCTGTCTCCCTCTGTCTCAAAAATAAATAAAACGTTAAAAAAAAAAATGAGCAAAAGATCTGAGCTGACACGTGCCAGAATAAAGATACACGGAAGGCCGGCAAGCACAGGAGGAGGCTCCACACCACATGTCATCAGGGAAATGCAAACGAAACAAGACACCACTACACACAATGGCAATGAGCAAAGTCCGGACCCTGACACCAAATGCTGGCGAGGACACAGGCCAGCAGGAGCTCGCATCGCTGGCAGGCACGCAACACGGTGCAGCCCCTGAAAATGACAGCTGGGCAGTTTCTAGCAAAACTAAACCTGCTCTTACCATGTGACCCGGCAGCTCCTCCACGTCCGTTCAAACTAGATGAAAACTTCTGTCCACACAAAAACCTGCACCCATACATTTATAGCAGCCTGATCGATAGTTTATTCATAATTGCCAAAACTTGAAAGCCACCAAGGTGTCCTCCAGTAGGTAAACGGATAAACCGTGGTACGTCCAAAGAACGGAATGCTATTCAGCACTAAAAGGAAATGAGCTCTTAAGCCACAAATACACACGAAGGAACTTTAAATGCATGTTGGTAGGTGAAGTGAGTCAATCTGAAAAGGTGACATACTGACGGCATGCTTCCGATGATATGACATCCCAGAGAAGGCAAAACACAGGAACAACAACAAGACCAGTGGTTTCCAGAAGTTAGGAGGGGAAGAGGATAAGTCTGTGGGGTACAGAAGATTTTAAGGACAGTGAAAACACTCTTTATGATAATGGTGGCTATGTATCATTATAAATTTGTCCAAATGCACAGAATTACAACATCAGGAGTGAACGCTAATGTAAACTAGGGAGTCTGAGTGATAATGGCTTGTCAATGTAGGTTGACCGATTGTAACAAATGCACTACTCTGGTGGGGATGTTCACAGCTGGGAGGACAGGAGTTCCACAGGAAATCTCCACATTCTTCCAATTTTGCTGTGAACTTACAGCTGCTGTAAAAGAAAAAAAAAAAGGTTATTTATTTTTTATTTTTTTAATGTTTATTTATTTTTGAGAGAGACAGACAGAGAGTGAGCAGGGGAGGGGCAGAGAGAGAGGGAGACACAGAATCCAAAGCAGGCTCCAGGCTCTGAGCTGTCAGCACAGAGCTTGATGCGGGGCTCGAACTCATGAACCGTGAGATCATGACCTGAGCTGAAATCAAGAGTTGGACACTTAACTGAGTGAGCCACCCAGGTGCCCCAATAAAGTCTATTTTTAAAATATCCACTTGAGGGGATCAACAGCAGACTTGAAAAGCCAGAAGAGGGGCACCTGGGTGGCTCAGTCAGCTCAGTTCCAATTCTTGATGTCAGCTCAGGTCATGATCTCACAGTTTGTGAGATCGAGCCCCATGTTGGGCTCTAAGCTGACAGTGCAGAGCCTGCCTGGGATTCTTGCCCTCTCCTTTTCTCTCTCTTCCTCTCTCTCTCTCTCTCTCTCTCTCTCTCTCTCTCTCTCTCTGTCTCTCTCTCAAAATAAACATTTAAAAAAAGAAAGAAAGAAAAGCCAGAAGAAATAATCATCGAACTTGAAGACAGATCAATAGAAATTATCCACTCTGAAGAAGCTAAAAAGGAATGAAGAAAAATAAACAGAGCTGTAGAGACCTGTGAGACATTATCAGGAATATAAAAATATATATAATGGGAGTCCCAGAAAGAGAGGTAAAAGACAAAGGAAAAAAAAATATCTGAAGAAACAACAGCCCCAAATTCCCAAACTAGATGCAAACTATTAATCTTTACATCAAAGAAGCTCAACGAGATCCACACCTAGACATATCAGACAGAAGACGCTGAAAGTCGAAAAGAAAACCTGAAGGCAACAAGAGTGGAAGGGCTTCTGTACTGGGATGTAGTGTGGTGACAACTGACTTCTTGTCAGAAACAATGAAAACTTGTAGGCAGTGGGATGACATTAAAAAAAATTTTTTTTTATGTTTATTTTTGAGAGACAGAGACAGAGTATGAGCAAGGGAGGGGCAGAGAGAGCGGGAGACACAGAATCTGAAGCAGGTTCCAGGCTCTGAGCTGTCTGCACAGAGTCCGACGTGGGGCTCGAATCACGGACTGTGAGATCATGATCTGAGCTGAAATCAGTCACTTAACCAACTGAGCCACCCAGGTGTCCTAGTGGGACGACATTTTTAAAGTGTCAAGAGGAAAACTGTCAACCAGGAATTTCATATCCATCAAAACCCATCGAACTTATATGCTGAAAACTACAAATGCTGCTGAAAGAAATTAAAGAAGTACCAGATAAATGGAAAGAAATCCCATGTTCATGGATTGGAAGATGTGATATTGTCAAGATGTCAATATGCCCCAAAGTAGACTACCACTTCAGTGTAGTCAAGTTATATGAATCAAACTTCCTACAGTTTTTGAAGCAACGGAAAAGACAGAATTTAGATGTATGTCAACTTACAAAGAGTCCTAAAATAGCTCAATGACTGTGAAAGGCTAGAATCTGGGAGTACGTACAGAAGTCATAAACACAAACTGAAACAATCTTTTTCACAAGGGTTATGAGGGTATGCTATAAAAACTTTATGTCAATAAAATTAGACAATTTACATGAATTGGATAAATTCCCAGAAATTCCTAGAAAAACATGAATTATGAAAACTGACTCACAGAACTGGCATATTTAATTAAGAATACAGACCTTCACGGACACCTGAGTGGCTCAGTCAGTTAAGTGTCCTACTGGCTCAGGTCATGATCTTGCAGTTCACGTGCTGGAGCCCCACGTGGGCTCATTTTTTGTCAGTGTGGAGCCCATTTCAGTTCCTCTGTCCCCCCCCCCACCCTCCCCTGCTTGTGCTCCCTCTGTCAAAAATAATTAAAACATTTTTAAAAAATAGAAGCAAGAAGACACAAGGAAAGCAACTTTTCCCGAAGCCTCCAGAAAGAAGTGCAGTGTTGCTGACACCTTGATTTTAGCCTACTCTGGCCCAATTTGGATTTGTGACCTGAAGAACTCTAAGATAATACATTTGTGTTGTCTCAAGCCACTGAGTTTGTGGCAACTTGTTATGGCATTAACAGAAAACTAGCAATTATACTGATACCAAAGTCAGACAAAGACATCACAAGAAAGCAAAACTTCATACCCATACCCCTCATAAACACAGATGCATAAGTCCTCAACAAGATATTAGCAAACCGAATCAAGCAGCATATAAAAAGGCTTACATACCACGACCAAATGGGATTTGTCCCTGGAATTCAAGGTTGGTTTAACATCTGAAAATAAATAAAATAAAGGACATAAACCACATGAGCCTCTCAGTAAGTGAAGTAAACGTTTGACAAAATCCAACACTCACTCAAAAAAACCTCTAGACACTCAGATAGAATGAGACTGTTCCATGCCAGCAAAGAGCACTACAGAAAGTTCTACAGCTAACATCCTACTTAATGGCAAAAGACTTGATGCTCTGCCCTAAGATCAGGAATGCCACTTCTGGCCAACATTGTACTAGGAAGTTCCAGCCAGTACAATCAGGCAAGAAACAGAAATAAAGGGCATAGAGACTGGGAAGGAAAACGTAAACCTGCCTTTATTTGCAGAAACGTGGTCCCATATGTTGAGCACCCCAAGGAACCCGTACCAAAAAAATCCACAAACCACACAAAAGCAAAAACAAAAACAAAATGAGGACTAATAAACAAATTCCACAGGGTCATAGGCTCCAAGATCAATACACAAAATTCAATTTTATTTTGGGGGTACCTGGGAGGCTCAGTTGGTTAAGCGTCCAACTTCCGTTCAGGTCATGATCTCGCTGTTCGTGGGTTCGAGCCCCACATTGGGCTCTGTGCTGACAGCTCGGAGCCTGGAGCCTGCTTCCGATTCCGTGTCTCCCCCTCCCTTTGCCCCTCCCCCGCTAGCACTCTGTCTCTCTCTCTCTCAAAAATTAATAAACATTCAAAAAAACTAAACTAAACAAAATTCAATTTTATTTTTATATGCCATCAATGAAGAGCTTGAAAAGAACAGTAACACCATTCCATTGGCAATGACACCAAAAAGAATAACGTACTCAGGAATACCCTGAAGACAGGAAGTGCAAGGCCTGCACACTGGAAACTATGTGGAAACCACGCCACGGTGCTGAGAGGACTGAAGACGGGAGCCTGAGTGGCTCCAAGACCACGGCCTGGAAGCTTCAATATTATCAAGATGGACTTCTCCCCAAACTGATTGCTAGAGTCAATGCGATTTGTATCAAAATATAGAAATTGGTTTTTGGTTTTTGGTTTTTGTTTTTTTCAGAAATTGGCAATCTGATCTTAAAATTTATCTAGAAGGGCAAAGGACCCAGCCAAAACAATATTGAAAACTAAGAACAAAGTTGAAAGACTCACACTTTCCAGTGTCAAAACTAACTATGAATCTACAGAAATCAAAAGAATGTGATTCTGGCATAAGCACAGACACTTAGATCAACAGAAAAGAACTGAGAGTCCAGAAATAAACACTCATTTTTGTGCCCAATTAATTTTCGACAAAGGTGTTATGATGTTTTCTGTGTCAACTTGGTGAGGCTACAGTCCCCTGTTACTCAAACAAAACTTAATCTAGTTTTAAGTTAAATGTTGTTGTGAAGGCATTTTGTAGATGAGATTAAAGTCCAACATACGTGGACTTTATGTAAAAGAAGTGATCTCATGTGACCTGGGTGGGCCTGATTCAGTCTGTTGAAAAGACTTAGCACAGCTGAGCTTTCCGGGGAAGAACCAATTCCACTTCTGGGAAGCGGTGCCAGAGTCCTCGCCCGCCTTTGCCCTTACAGACCTGCCCTTACAGACGCCTCCCACTGATGCTCGCCGGCGCTCTGGTGGAGCCTTGACTGCCGCAGGTGCCGAGGCAACGTACCAGGGGAAGCATGGGCTTTTCAGTAAGTGGTGCTGGGCCATTGTCATCTCACACCATACATAAAAATTTGCTCAGAATGGTTCATAGACCTAAATAAATGTAAGAGCTAAAACCTTAAAACCACGTAGAATAAAGCATAGGGAAAAATCTTTATGATCTGGGGTTAAGCAAGGAGTTCTTAGATATGACATCAAAGCTGTAATCCATGAAAAAAAAAAAACCTGGTAAGTTTGACTTCATAAAAATTAAAAACTTTTACACTTCAAAAGACATCTCGGGGGCACCTGGGTGGCTCAGGTGGTTGACTGTCCAACTGCGGCTCAGGTCGTGATCTCACGGTTTGTGAGTTTGAGCCCCACGTCGGGCTCTGCACTGACAGCTCACAGCCTGGAGCCTGCTCACAGCCTTGGATTCTGTGTCTCCCTCTCTCTCTGCCCCTCCCCACTTGCGCTCTGTCTCTCTCTCTCTGAAAAATAAATAAGAACATTTAAATTAAAAAAAAAAAAACACCAGATCAGACTGGTTAGAGTTGTAAAGTTAGGTGGTTCGAGTATGAAGAAAACAAGGCAGTAATCACGTTGAAAGGTGGGTGTTTATCGCCTGGGGTGGGGAGGAGGAGCTGGTGAGTTTCTAGGAGCCTCGCTGTGTCCTTTTTCTTGACCTGGATGGGTGCTTGCTTTGTGGTAAAACTTTGAATGTATATTTTGCTTTCTACACTTTTCCAGATGCATGTTGCATTATACAACATTAACCCCTCACCATACCAACCAAAAATGATACGGTTTTTAGAAAGAAATCTCACAAAAATGACCAAGACCTGTCCGCAGAAAGTTAGAAAGCTCTACTGAAATATGTTAAGCCAGGCTTTCTACAAAGCGTGGCATTGTCATGGGATCACCATTCCCCAAGCTGATCTCTAAATCAGGGCAGTTCCAGTCAAATCCTAAAAGGTTTCCCCAAGAATCTGACAACATCAAGTTCTAAGGAAAAAAGCCCAAGAAGGAGTCAAATAACTTCAAAGAAGATGTCCCGGCAGCTGTCATGACTTCCAAAGACTAACGGGCCACCGGACGGTGTGGTGCTGACCCTCATCCTGGAAACAGTCCGGCAGGAACCCATTTATCACAGAATGGGAATTACAGAGCATGGAGAAAAGAGGGAGCTGGTTTATAAATAAGTCAACAAAATAAAATTTAAACATCAACAAAGAGTAAACATAAACATAATGTCTGGTATGGAGGGTTGAGTGAGAGGACACAGATGGGACGGAGTGTGCTCAGGGGGACCACTGCCCCCAAATAAAAATAAACGAGGTGTAAAAAGGCAGGACAACTAGAAGGCACAAAACAAAGTCCCGAGAAGTTCAAGTCTGTCGCTGCGTTGTAGGCGCTGCTTCCACGCACCGGAAGCAGGAGCGGCGCCGGGGACCTGGGACCTCGGCACTGGACACAGGCTCCTGTCATATATTCGGCCTTAGAGACATGGGGCTCCTGTCCCCAGCTGCCCAGCAAGTGGGGTCTGGTGGACAGAGCTGGCCACCGCCCCCCCAACCCCCTTGGGGAACAAAGCTTCCCAAACGTCTCCCCCCTCCCCCCTTCCCGCCAGTTCTCAGAGCCTCTAGGGCCAGCCTGGCCCCATTCTGCCCTTGATTCCCAGGCGCGGGGCCGCAGGTCCGCGGCACCTGGCCAGCGTGCCCCCCCCCCGCCCCCTCCTCGGGCTGACCTTGGCCCAGGGCCGCAGACGGCCCCCAGGGCCAGAATGGATAGGCGGTGAGGGGGCTCCCGCCACGCGGGGCCCTTGGGGACCCGGCCTGGGATGATTCTGAGGTCTGCGGGGCTCAGAGGTCGTGCTGAGCTCTGACGCGGGGTGGGGGTGGGGGGTGGTGCCGCACAGCCCGGCGCCCAGTCAACTCGAGCTTCGCCTCTGCGGGGCCCTTCCCTCTGCTCCCCGGGTCCCCCTTTGGGATTCGCCGTGGCCGGGGTCGCCGATGACGTGTGTTCACGTGTCCCCGGCCCTCAGGCTGTGTGTGCCCTCCTCCAGGATGAGCTGGGCCTGCTGCGGGGACCCGGGCGACAGGGAGACGCGGGACACGCCCCCGCGACCTCCGCGGCGCGGGCGGACACGCGCGGCCACTGGGCGGCAGCACTGAGGCCATCCCAGGGCGCGGGGGACGCGGGGCTGCGAAACCGAGTGGGGGTGGCTTGGACGCGACCGCCGCCCTCCAGGAGCACCCCCCACCCCCCGCGCGCGCGCGCACAAACAACGCCCACCGCGCCCGAAAAGCGACAGGGGTCTGGAAACCTCTGCGGTCGAGTCTAAAGGATCTCTACCTACAGGCCTCCCCCAGTCAGCGACCTGAAGCCAGTTGGTGGCCAGGGCAGGGGGATCGGAGAAGTCAGCGCCCCCCCCCCCAACTTGGGCCCTGCCATCTACCGCTGGCACCCCGAGATCCCCCACCTTCCAGAGCGTTCAGGGGATTCCAATGGATCAATTCATTGCGTGTGGACTCCCATCCCCCCTATTGCCTCCCAGGGAGCTCCTGGGCCCCAGAGTCCGGGAGAAATCCGGGGAGTCCATGCCACTCTCCTGGCTGGAGAAGCACCCAGGACTTTGGTCCCACAGGGTGGGGAGGGGGTTGCGGCCCGGACTGAGAGAGAGAGAGAGAGAGAGAGAGTGTGTGTGTGTGTGTGTGTGTGTGTCTGATGGCTGCTGCAGCCATATCCAGCCGCAGGGGACCAACTAGGTGACCCTGGGAGCTACTTTCTCTGAGGCCATCCAGCCTCTGTACCGATGCCTGCGATGAGGGGCACACAGCAGGTGCTTAGGAATGTGGGCTAGGGCCGGGAGGTGGCAGACTGGGGGCACTGATGGGGGAACTGTGACTCGAAGCGGGGGCTCGGAGCGGAGCCACCCCCACCAGCCTCCCAGCGTGAACCACGGGTTAGGGAGGGCGGTGGGGGCTATAAACAGATTTATTAGGGGCCTCAGGCAAATCCACAGGGTCCCCTCCCTCCTACTACCACCAACGACCGAGATGTCCCCAAGATGTCCCCTCGTGCCCACAAGCGTCCGCCGTGTCCAGCCGGGCCCCTGCTACAAGAGGTTCACCGTGGCCACCACCTGCTTGCAGCCAGTGACGGCGAACTCGCGGCCAGCCACGCGGTAGTACTTGAGCTGCGCGGCCAGGAGCTCGGCCCGGGCCTGCTCCGGGAAGAAGCCCTCCCCGGCCATCTCGTCCCGGAAGCAGTTGACCACGGCCCTCTTGTCCAGCAGCAGCAAGGGCACGATGGCCGCGGCCTGCCACAGCGGGTGCTCGCGGACCAGGAGCGCCCGCAGGCCGGCGCGCAGCTCCTCCTCGGCCCGCACGGCGGCCACCGCATCCCAGTCGCCGTGAGCACCGCGGGCGCCGTCGGGGCGCGGGGGCAGCGCGCGGGACGCGTTCTGCAGCACGAAGCGCGTGATTTCCGCGCCGCCCGCGCTGCTGAGGAGCACGTAGATGGCGTTGTGGAAGTGGTGGGCGCGCTGCGGCTGCAGGAAGCCGTGCAGCTCGTCCAGCAGCGCCAGGGGCAGGAGCTCCGCCTCATCCAGCACCACGAGCGGGGTCTTCTCCTCCGCTTCGGCCCGCTCCACCACGCCGGCCACCAGCCGGGCCAGCTCCTCACGGCAGTCCTGCGCAGCGCGCGCCTTGGGGCAGTGGTGCCGCGCGTGGTACTGCAGCACGAGCGCGCCGTCCTCAAGCACCGCGCGGAAGTGGCGCGCCAGCAGGCGACCCACGTGGCTCTTGCCCACGCCGCTGGGCCCGTGCAGCGCCAGAAGCAGCGGGCGGCTGTGCACGTGCGTGGCCAGGTAGTCCCGCAGCAGCGCCACGATGCGCCCCACGGCGGCCGGCTGCCCGAACACGGCGCGCTGCAGCGCCTTCTCCAGCCCGTCGAGGTCGTAGCGCTGCGCGTTATCGTCCAGGTTCTCGATGGCGTTGAGCACCTGGAAGCCCACGATGGCCACGAGCAGCAGGAGGCAGCGCTGCGCGCGGCTGCGGCGCTCCGCGTGAGGCCGGTACTTGCGCGAGGTCTCCGGGTAGAGCACCACACGGCTGCGTCGGCGCCTCTTGCGCGGCGTCCTGGACGGCGGCTCCGGGCCGTCGAAGGTGAAGAACCGGGGCTGGTCCGGGTCAGCGTGCGGCGCCCCGGGCGCGGAAGCCGACCCCGAGCCGGGCGGCTGGGGGCGCCGCTTGCGCAGGAGGCACACGCGGCGGCGCAGACGGACCACTGCGCGCAGCGGCGCGATCACGCTCGGGCGGGGGACGCCGGGGCCCGCGGCCTCCAGACTGGGCTGGCCGCTGTCCATGGCGCAGGGGCGGCGCTCCGCATGCAGGTCGCCCTCCCTGCAACAGGAAGATGGGGAGGGTCTCCAGACGTCGGCATGGCCGACTGGGACCCTTCCCTGGAGCGACGTCCCTCCTCTGGGAGGTCCCCAGGGAGTGCGGAGCGCGGGGGAAGGGTGACTCCTGGTGCCGGCCTCGCCCGGCTGACCAGGAAGCGGCTCCCCGCAGGGCCCCATGCAAATCTCTCGGGTCCTCCCAGGAACAGCCGCGGGCCTTGAGGAAGTGGCGGCGCGGGGAGGGCGCAGCTTATCGGGCAACCACCCCGCTTCCTGGAGAAGTCGGTGCTAGCTGGCGCCGATTAGGGGTAAAGAAGGGTCAAGGCCCGGCCCCGCTGCCCATCCCTCCCTCCCGCCCGCCCGCCCGCCCCGCCCGCAGCTCGGCCTGCCAGGCGCCAGGGGCTCTCTGAATCCCAAGTGGGAACCAAGGGGAGCAGGGACCCTGGCACCGCCAGAATCCAGAGACATCCCCCGTGCACTTAAGAACACTTGGCGGGGGGGGGTCGATCAGGAACTTCTGCTTTTGAGAATGGGCCCAGGCCTCCCACCCCCCACACCCCCAAAACAGGGATCCTCCCTGCACCCCAGTGAACACACATGGAGTGGCAGCAGAGAACCCCCAGACACTAGTAGGGTGGGGTGCAAAGACAAGAGCCAGAGGAAGAAAAGGGCCATTGAGGAGACAGAGCTGAGGAAAGGACTGATGCCCTGGTCTCCAACCCACCCCATACCTGCAGCTGAGTCAGGTTAAGTTCCTGCTGGCCCCCAGCCCACCAAGGGCAGCCCCCTGCAGAGGCCAGATGCTGAGGCTGCAACTCAGGACACAGAAAATACCAGCTTCCTGTCGAGGGTCCTGATGGGGTCAGGGGCCTGGCTGGCAAGCTCAGGCCTGGAGGGGTAGCAGCACCTGCAGGTCCCGGGAGCCTTAGGTCGGGAGGAAACTCTGGGGAGGTTTCCGCTTCTGTGCAAAGGAAGTGAGTCAGGGGTGTGGCAAGTGGGCGGGACTTAGGCTGGATGGAGGCGCCAGAGGGAGAGCCTGGCTGGCTGGCCCAGGTCCCCTGGCTGGCCATCGGGTCACCTACCTTCCTCAGCCCTGCAGCCCTCCTGGCTGTCCAGGCCCAGGTCACCTGGCAAGGCTTGGGGCATCCCCTCCCCAGAGATCCCACAGACTCCTGCATCTCAGTCTAGCTTCCAAGGAACCCCTGCCTCCCCAGGGGCACTGGCACCTGATCCCCCACATGGAGCGGAGTAGGGCAAGAGCAGAGAGGGTGGGCCGGGCCCCTCTGCCCAGCTGGGTGCCCCCAGTCCCTTCCTATTCCCCTCTCCCCCACCTCCCTCCCCTCGACCCCAACCTGGGGTCATTTCGTTTTCCCCTCCTCCCCTCCCAGGGACTAGGGCTCCATCCCATCTCCCTCTCCTCTTCCCCTGCAACCCCCCCCCCCCCCAGCCTAGAGCCCTCCCATCCCAAGGATAACACACTGGAACAGAAATTCTAGCCCTGGGGTTAGACCCCCATGTGTAGCTCAGGGTCCTGGTCAGGGAGCAAATTTACCAACAACAATTTACCAAGAACAAAGGACTTAGGCAAAGAAGTGGCAGGTGGGGGCTTGTGTGGCCCTGCCCCCCGCCCTAGTCCCATCTCTGCACAGTCGGCCTTCCTGAATGACCTTCTGCTCTTCTCATTCTGACCGACGGAGCTGGGCCCTTCCAGGCCCAGAAGCACCTCTCCTGGGCCCAGACCCGTCTGCAGCCCTCCCTAAGGCTGGGCCCATCAAGCAGTCCGGCTAGTCTGGTGCTGCCTCCCTCAGTTCCCGAGCCCTTCGGCCGTCCTGCCTGTGGTCCCTCGACCTCACCCCCTTAGCCTCCCTTTGCCCACACACTGCCTCTGTCCCGTCTCCTAACTCTTCTTCGCCTCACAGTGGCACCAGGCACGTCGTGCATCAGGGAAGTGTTGGTCACGGGGCTGGAGAGTTCCCGTTGTCTCCAGAATATGGGATTCCCAGGCCTCTGGTGATGCATGTTCCTGCCTGCCCTTCAGTCTGGTGCCCTCGGGCAGGGTCACTGCTGCTCTACATCCTCCCATCCAGCCCTGGGGCCTGGCTCCCAGGACCGGCTGCCCTCCTCTGTGCGGGGCAGGTGCGTGCGGCCTTGGGCCCCCTACCCACCACATGGCCTGGCAGTACTCTCGGCCTTCCTGGGGCCAGTAGGGGGAGGGGGGGGAGGACACTGTCCAGGCCCTCCCCACACCCCACGATCCCAGCATAGGGAGGTGGGGGTGGGGTCCTGCCTGAATCTCTGCTTCCTAAGGAAAAAATGGAAAGGGACTACCCCTCAGCATGCGCACCCACAGACGTCTCCCCCCTGCTCCCAGGGGCAGGGCCAAGCATCCAGACCGCGGCCCCCAAAGCAGAAGTGTCCTTAAGAAGATACCTACCTACTTATACTACACCCACCCCTCAGGCGTGCCCATAAACAGCGCACCCACTGGATTTACCCAAACACCTTTTATTTACATAAGTCAAAGTCTCACTGTGCAACAGTCCCTCACTTGGCCAAGTGCGGGTGCGACTGAGTAAGAGGGAGCACACCCCTCCAAGGGTAAACTGAGGCAGCCAGTCAGTGGCCTGGGCTTTCCTCAGCCACACCTGCTACATGGGGCGCGGCTGGCCAGTGGGGGAGCAACTTCCTGCCTGTGGGCTCTGGGTCAGCCAGCCAGTCCCGGGTGAAACACTCAGACGCTCCTCGGAAGCCAGGTTCGTTCTGCAGATGACCGGACTCAGCACACTGCATGATTCTGCCCGTCTGTGCCAACAAGCCTGGGCCCACCCCTCCCCCTTGGCTCGGCACGTGTCCCTCTCCCACCCTCGCCCCATGGAAAACAGGTGGCTTTTTCCTAATTCCAACTACTGCCAATCTGCCTCCCCTCCCACAACACGAGGCGGCAACCAGCCAGAAGCTTCCACGGCCTGGAATGAGTTCAAGCGGCCAGGAGGGGCAGAGCAGACCCAGAGCTGTGCTCCACAGAACCAGATGGGGACCCACGAGGAGCGAAAACACGATCCCATTCCCGTGGACAACACACACCTCCCAGGACCCAGTTCGTGGGGAGGCGGAGGCGCAGAAGAGGGCCCCACGTGCAGGAGGTCCCAGGGTGGGGGGTGCTCCGCTCGGCCAGCCCCAGCCCCCCTAGCGGCCCGCCCACCCCCAGGAGAGACGGGGTCCGTGCTTGCAATGGCAGGGGAGCTCCTCCTGGCCGACCACGGCCCCACCGGGGGCCTTGCCCAGTCCCGAGCAGCCCCAGGTGAAGGCTCAGAGCCCAGCCGGAGTAGACACGGCGGGAAGGGGCAACTCCAGGGCTGGAGTCTCCGCGGCCTGGGCCGGGCTGGGCTTCCGGTGCTCCAGCTGCTCCAGCCGCTCACCGAGCTGAGAGTAAAGTTCCTTCACGGCCTCTCCGCTCTGCAGGGGGGAAAGTGCGAGGTTCGGGGGCAGCCCCACCCCACCCCACCCCCCCGGCTCGCCTGGGGGCAGGGTGGGCGGCACAGGCCCGGGAGGCAGGGCACCCACCTGGCCCGTGGGCTCTAGCGCCTTGCGCAGGGCGTCCAGCCTGGACGGGGCCACCCGGTGGTGCAGGTGGATGAGGAGCCGCAGCACGTGGCGCTGCACGTTCTCCTTCCTGGAAGAGGCCACAGCAGCGCGGCGGGTGGGCGGAGCCCAGAACCGACCCCCTCCTCCCTGACCCCCCGCCCCCGCCCGCCCGGAGGTGCCACAAGCGCGCCGGAGCCCCGCAGGGTGCAGGCGGAGGGTGGGCACCTGGGCGAGGCCGTGAGGAGGAAGCCATCGAAGAGGCTCCTGCAGAAGTCCTCCAGGGCAAACTCGTCGGCCAGCAGCGCCAAGTTCCCCATGAGCAGGTGCAGGAAGATGTCCCCAAACGCCAGGTCGCCAAAGGTCTCCACTGCAAACACAGGTGTCAGCCCCGCTCAGCCCACCGCCCCTGCCCCTGGATGGGCCAACAGGGAGGCCGCGGAGCAGCAGCGCCCCCTGAGGACGGGGTGCCCGGTTTTCCTGCAGCCAGAACCGGGGCCGCACCACGAGGAGGCAGGGGCGGCCAGCCACCCCCATGGAGGCAGAGAAGCAGGGCTGTGGGGGTGAGGGTCGGGGTGGGGAGGGCACGGGAGCCTGCTGCCGGTGGTTCTGCCCCATGGCCAAGGGACTTTGGACTAAGTGGACTCGAGAAGAGGGAGAAACTGAACAGACTAGAACTAGAAAAGAAACAGGAAAGTGCCACAGCACTGGCCCCCAAGTTCTACCAGACTGCGAGCTACATGGTTCTGGAAGAAAGACAACAAAAGGAAAGATTTTCATTTTTTGAAGGCACGGACTCCAAAAACTAATTTAATCAAAAAAAAATTAAAAAAAAAAAAACAACTAAAATAATCAGCAAAGGTAACTACCAACGTATCTCACTGATGACCAGAGATAGAGTGCACAGCAAACAAGGCCGACGACCCAGCTGGAGGGCAGCAGGTCACGGGGAGGGGGGGGACACACATGGGGACACAAGTGCCACAGCAGCCACTAGAGAAGTGCTGACAGGGAGCTGTGACCATGGCACTATCTGAGCCCCAGGCGCCACTGAATGCCACGGGGAGGCCCGGGCACCATCAGATGCAGCCGGGCTGTGCCCCCGCCACATGTGACCAGAGCCCCCGCTGACCTCACGGCCGGGGGCACTTTACAGGACACTCAGGCAAGGGCACAGTCGCCACCCCAGGGAACACTGCCAGCAAAGTCCCTAATGGGAAACAAATGCCCTGGTTCCAACCCTTCCCACAGAACCCTCCAGACAAGGAGAAACACGAAAGGCAGCAAGGGGACACGAGGGTGGAGGGGAGACGCCAGTTGGAGCCCTGACTTGAACTAACCACCCACATCAAATGTCACGTGACAACGAGAGATCCGTGGCCACCGTTGGGCCCTGGACCCAGATGTGACCACAGCACCATTCTTTTGTAGAAACACCTGTCAAGTCCTCCGTGGGTTTACGTCCAGACCATCATCCGGGGGACGAGCGGCGCACACGGACCCCCATGCAGCAGGTGAGAGGCACTGGGCTTCACCACGCTGTGCTCTTTGCTTGTAACGTCATCAAAAACCCCCATGATAAAAAGCTAAAAAATAAACAGAAAGGAATTTTTAAAACTGACATCTGATCTTACTAGCACCCGGTAATGACAGAAGAGGACAGCGTACCCATCCTGAGCACAAGGAAAGATCTGAGTCCCAGCGTCCTGGGCAGCAGCGCGTGGCTGGGAGACACCGACGCAGTGTCGGAGGCAGGGAGGGAGGAGCACTCCCTCACCGGATGCTCCCGACGCAGGCAGGACACCCCGCTCCTAGCCGACACCGTTAGACGCGAGAAAGAAACAAAGGTACTGAAACGAACTGGAACGATGAGACAAACCCAAACGGCACCCTTGGAAGTCTCCAGGCTCCAGCCCCTGTGGCTCTGTGACACTTCTACATGTGGACATGCTACCTCATGTGGAAAGAAGCCCTACGACAGGAGACGACACCGCATGACCCAGGTGGGCCCGACAGCATCACAGGGAGGCGGGAGGCAGGGGGCCAGACTGAGGGATGTGCGGGCGGGAGGAGCTGGAAGGGTGAACCGCGAGACAAAGTCAGGAGCCGGGATGCAGGCGGCTCCTAGAAGCTGGAGGAGACCAGGAGACAGATTCTCCCCAGAGCCTCTGGAAGGAGCCAGCCTCGCCCACACCTTGCCTGTAGCCCCGGGGCACTCGCTTCACCCTTCCAGCCTCCAGAGCGAGAAGAAAATAAGTTCGTGCTGTTCACGTACATGGAAACTAGATACGAAGTAAGATGCACAAATAGCTTCCTTCCTAAAGAAAACACGGGAAACGTAACACGGGCACCACCCTCAGACGCGTCAGTGACCCAGAAATGCACTTGGCCGGGAACGTGCAGGATCCTTATGAAGCAGACTCAACACCCCAGACATGAGCCGAGCCAGCAGAGGCCCCTGGGTCTGGGCAAGCATGGGAAGGCCAGGTGCTCCCCAACACCCTTCTCCTTGCCTCCACCTGCAGCTTACTCTTGAAGGGGTCCACTCGGGCCCCACCACAAAGCAACCGGCCCCCTGGCCCCACACAGCCAGAGACCGTCGGGGGTGAGCTCTCTCAATCGTCTGAGGCCTTGAGGGGCTCCACCTCCCTCGCCAGTTAGGAGCAAATCATGGTAGCTTTTCCCCCACAGCCAAAAAGATGCTTTCACAAACGGTGACAATGGCGAAGGGTGTCCGTGAAACTACCAAGCTGAGAAACTACCCAACTACCCCTGCACCAAAACCACCTCCAGAAGACGAAGATGGAGAAGCACGCCGAGCCAGCCCCTCAGAGCTGGGACAGGGCAGGAGCCTGGGGCCCGGCACGGGGCCTGCCCGCACTCACCCAGCCCCGGCAGCAGGCGCAGGAGCGCGTTCTTGTTCCTCTGCTTGGTGATGTGCAGCACGTAGTACAGCCCCACCTCGCAGGCCATGCGGTGCTCCTGCAGGAACCTGCGCCCGGCAAGGACAGGTCACCCCTGGGCGACGCCCTCCGCACAGCCTCCGTGGGGAGCTGGGGGGCGGGGGCGCGGCACGCCCACCCGTGCCCGTGGGGCCCATACTTGGTGAAACTCTCCGGGAGCGTGTTCGGGTACGTAACCGGGGCTTTCTCCTCGGCCGGCAGCTTCTGGTCCACGTTGAAGGTATGGTCGTCGACCACGAAGGACATGAGCATGGGCAGGAACCTGGTGATGAGCTCCACCTCCTACGCCAGAGAAGAGCCAGGAGCAGTCGGGCACAGCCCCACCTTTGTCCTGCAGGGACCCCGCCCCTCGCCCGCCTCCCTGCATCTACCTTTTTCGACTTCAGCCTGAGGGCCTGTCCCTCCTTCCCACCTCCCGAGACCCCGCCCTGCTGATCTCCACAGACCCTGCCCCACAAACCCTCTGGAGGAAGCGGTGGAAACCATCCCACCCTCGTCCCGTTACCATCTTGGGCTCCTTGAAGACCTGGCTGTCAATCATGTCCCATGCCCCCTGGCCCAGCGCCAGCAGCCTGAGCAGCAGCAGGAGATCGGGACTGTCCTGTGGGAAAACGAAGGCCTCAGCACGTGCTCACCCAAGGCTCCCCTCCACTGAAATCACTCGTTGCCTGGCAGGGTCCTTGTGCCACGGCCAAACACCTCGGCTTCCCCCGCAGCCCCCACGGCACCCACCGCCCATCGGGAGTGCTGTCATTCGGCCGGCACGGGCCTGGCCACACACCCACCCAGAAGGCAGCGTGCAGCCAGCCGCCGCGCTCACCCTAGGCAGGGTCTCCTGGCCGACCAGCTCCTGCAGGTGCCTGACGGTGCTCAGCGACAGGGTGTTGATGGCAAAGGGGTCACACAGGATCATGGACAGGTCCCTGTGAGGATGAGCACACTGCGTCAACATGGCGCGGCCACGGGTGGGCTGCCCTGGCCGCGGTCCTGGGGGGAAGGCCCCTCCGCACAGAGCAAGCCCACCCACCCACCCGCCCGCCCTGTGCTTCTTCGGCACAAAAACTTGATGTTCGGAACTCATCCTTAACTTGCTCAAAATACTGAAGGGCTTTAAAAGTTTTTTAAAAAATTAAGCCCCCGTTTTGGTTCTGAGGACCTGCCCCTGAAGCCGTAAGCTCACGAGGGCCCCGCAGAGATGGTCACAGAGAGAAAGAGCTGCAAAAGAGAGCTCGACAGAGCCGGTCCCGCCAGCACAGCGGCCCCGGGACGGCGCTGACCACCCACCCCGGTCGCAGTCAGGCCCCGGCTCACCGAAACTCTGATAGCCTCGGCCCCAGCAGCCAGGTCTCAGCCGTGTGCACGAGCGCCAAGGCAGCTCTAAACCACACTGGAAGCAACTGCAGACACAGCCTGCTCATCCGGACACCTGTGGACAGGACCCTGGGGGCTGGGGCACCGGCACAAGGCCAACCCTTACCCTAGGACTTGCTCTTGCCCCTTCTTCACGCCGTCAAGAAACCCCTGCAGCTCTCGGGCTCTCTTGCTGTCCACAAACCGCTCACGAATGCAGGCATCCAGGCACCAGGTAAACTGTGGGGAGGAAGCACAGCCGGGACACGGTCAGAGACCGCGGCCTCCAGACGGCTCCCGTGGTCACCGCTCAGCTGCAGCCACCACCCCGAGCCTCACGTGGTCCGGGCCGGTACGGCGAAAAGGCACACAGGCCTGAGGTTCCACATCCCCAGCAGGCCAGGTGGTGCTCGGAGCAGGCAGTATTTGTGCTCTGTTCTCAAGGGGGTCTCCCTGGCAGCCCCCACTGCGGGACCGTGCCCCCCGGACCTAACGCTGTCTGGGGCTGCACAGCATCCATGCGGGAGACAACAGCGGCACAGAAAGCCCCATCCCTGGAGCACACAAGAGGCCCCTGAGGGCTCTGGAGCAGGGGAGGGACAGTGGCCCAGGAAAGACCAGAGAAGGCTACGGCAGGGGAATAAACAGCAGGCGAATACGGCAGACGCGGGGCCGGTGGCTCTGACTCAGGTGCCCCTAAGCCTGGGCGGCAGAGGGGGTGTGGGGGCTGGCACACGGCTCGTGGCCGGGTGGGTGGGCGGCCAGAGCCCTGAAGGGGAGGAGCCGGAGGGAAGGGGGTGGGGCGGGCGGGCGCCACCTTATGGCAGGGGTCCACGGAGCAGATGTCCCCGACGTCCAGCTCGTGCAGGGACATGAGCAGCTCGGCCCGCAGCGTGCAGTAGTGCACGTTCCGGGTCCGCAGGAAGAGGGTCCGCAGGAACTGCAGCACCATGTCGTACAGCTTCACGTTCTTCCCCACCATCTGCGTCAGCTTCTGCACCACCTGGGGGAGGAGACCCGTGCCTCGGGGTCACGACGGCCGCGGGGGCAGGACCGCCCCAGCCCGACTCTACTCCTTCCTGTGCGGGCTGTACCCAGAGTCTCCTCTGTCACAAGACGCCAGCTCTGTGTCAGGTGGTGGCCACCCTGGATCCCACAGACCCTGAGAGCCCATCGGCCTAGGACCCCAGCCTCCAGGGCTGCCCATCAGCTGGCACGGGACACTGGGGCACCGCTGAGAGACGCTGGCCACTGTAGCCCCACCAGGGCTGCCTTGCTCCCTGCGTCCTCCCATGTCGAGCACCTGTACCCCTTCCTCGGCAGGGACCACCCGCCTCTGCAGCCCGCACCCCGTGTGGAAGTCTCCAGCAGCCTCCACCAGCGGGAGGGAGCACGGCTCACCGCGCGACCGTGAGCAGGAGGCAGGCCTCTTGCTCTGATGGTGGGAAGCAGACAGGACGAGCTGGGGTAAGAGACGCCACGGCGCCCCAAAAGCCACCAGGCTGTACACAGTGCGTGCAGGGGGGAGCAGGGACAGAAGCAGTGAGCGCCCGCCAGGCAACCTCAAGGGCCCCCAGCAAGGCCTCTTCAGCAGGCCTCAGGGACCCTGACGCACAGAGCGGACCCGGAGCACAACCCACATCTCAGCACGCGGGCAGCTCCGGTGTGGACGAGGGCGGACACGTGCCTGCCCTGACCACAGCCCAGGCCCACCTCGCCGCGAACGGGAGGCAAGGCGCAGGCCGCTGGGCACGGAGCCGTGGCCCTAGTGGCCGACCCACACCCTGAGGACCGTGGGCGCCACACACACCTGCTACAACCCCCGCCCCCGCAGTGGTGAAGGCCGCAGAGGTGGGAAGGACCCAGGCCGACAAGAGCAGCAACAGACCACAGGCAGGAAGTATCACCACAACCACTGGCCGGATTTGGGGAGAAAGCGTTAGGTCAGATCCCACTTCAACCAAACACACAACCCCAGGCGAGAAAGCTGAACAAAGAACCAGCAAGACGCCCCCGCACCACTCGACCCGGGCCTGGTGGCCTCCGCCGTTAAGCCATCATGCTGGAGCACATCAGGCAATTGCAGTGGCCCCCCAACTCACTGGGAAAAGCCAAAGTGTCCATGGTGGCCTCCAGCCACCGCCCCCCGCCACACCGCCCCCGCCACACACACACTCACCTGCTTGCTCTTGGTTCCAGCCACATCAGCCTTACCTTCCCACACAGCCAGCCTGCTCACCTTCAGAGCCTGTGCTCACACCCCAGCCTGGCTCCTCTTCCTCACCCCCAGAACCCAAGCTGCCCGGCTCTGCCTTGCCTTGCTCTGGGACCTCATGCCTCGACCCTCCTCTCCTCTGGGTGCCCAGCATGTGACATTTACCGTGGAGCATCTGCTCCCTTACAAACTGCAAGTGCCCCCAGCAAACAGCCTGACCCCCAGAGTCACCGAAGGGTGCAGGCACTTATGGCAGGAAATCAGAACTCAAGAAACATTCGCTTGTCAGAGTGAGGAACGAATCCGACGTAGAAAGAAAAGACGGGCGCCTGGCTGGCTCAGGTGGAAGAGCACGGGACTCTTGATCTTAGAGTTGTGTGTTCGAGCCCCACATTAGGTGCAGGGATAACTGAAAAATAAAATCTTTAGGGGTGCCTGGGTGGCTCAGTCGGTTAAGTGTCCAACTTTGACTCCGGTCATTATCACACGGTTTGCGGGTTCGAGTGCCGTATCGGGCTCTATGCGGACAGCTCAGAGCCTGGAACCTGCTTCGGCTTCACATTCTGTGTCTCCCTCTCTCTCCGTCCCTCCCCCACTCATGCTCTCTCTCCCTCTCAAAAAAATAAAAAAATAAATAAATAAATAAATAAATAAATAAATAAAAATTATTAAAAATAAAATCTTTTAAAAAAAAGAAAATTTCCCAGAGCCAAAGGACGACACAATGAACTTAACCTGAAAGGCCTGCCGACTCACAGAGCACCAAGGACGTAAAACCAGAGAGGTCCACGTTAGGCACCACATCACAAAGACCCCCAACCACACGCACAAGCCCACCCCTCCCAGGAGCAGAACGACTGAAATGTGCACGGGGGTGGGAAAGAGGGTGGTCAGGGGGCCCCGTGCCCCACCTCGCCCTGGCGCCTCGTTTTCGGGGAAGGGCTGAAGAAGTTGTGCAGGACGGAGAGCTCGGTGCTGAAAAGCGCACTCTCCTTCTCTAGGATGTACTGCTTCAGCAGCGGAGAAACTTCGTCACCAAACAGTGCCTGGTTGTCCTGCCAGATCTGCCGCTTCACCTCCACAGCACAGGCCCGGTACAGCTCCTTGTCGGCCATCACCAGCTTCAGCTTCTTCTCCGGAACCTACAGGACCATATCGGCCACCTGTGAGCCGCACCTGTGCCCCAGGGACCTCCCTCAAGACGGGTCAGGAGGCCTCAGCTCCCCCAGCAGAAACCACCTCAACCCAGACCCACCAACAGGGGTGCCTGTGACTGGACCCCAGGCCCCAGCAGATGTAAGCAGCCAAGCTGAACACAGACAGTTCTTGCCGAGTCGCCATGGGTCCCACAACCCAATTCACACACCAGGCATCAGTCTCCGTGTGGCTTGTCAGAGAAAAGCCAGCACAGAGAACATGCCCCAGGGCTGCTCGGGGTTTGGGCAGGCAGCTCACGAGATCCCCCCAGAGCTAAGGTGCCAGCTTGACGAAGCACATGCGCGATGTCCCCAAGTAAGGGCTCGTGCAGAGAGTGCCCTGAGCATGTGGGCCCACGGTTTTTACCTTGGGCAAATGTTTCATGACACACATCACCACTGGCTGCAGGGACGGCATCTTCACCAGAGAAAAGCTCTTTTCTAGAAGATCTTCCAGTTTCTTGTACCTGGAAAGGCTCGTGTGACTAAAGGAGCAGCACAGGACCCAGTCTGAAGCAGCTGTCTGTCCCCAGACAGATGACAGATAAGGGTATAGGTTTCCACGGGCGGGGCACTCGAGTAAAGGCCCCCTTTTCGAGCGGGGGTGTGTAGCCAAGGGAACGCTAAGTGCTGCTGAGTCCGTTCCAAGGCTGGGAAGGGGCCTGCACATGTCACCTGCCCACCTACCTTTCCTCAGCCTTCCCCTCTGAGGCAATGGCGGACACCCGCTCCAGCAGCTTGTCCCGAAGCTCGTCAAACACCGACTGGTGGAACTCCAGCCGAGGTGTCCCATGCAGGTCCAAGAAAGGCAAGGCCGACTGCAGGGAGGGCAGCAGCACGCCGTTCTCTGTCTGAGGAAACAGAGGCCGGGGGGGTGGGGGGGTCGATTTTACTTATTGGGGCTGGGCTCATGGGGAGGCGACAACAGAAACTTCGGGTCGCTGCTACACCTGGCCAGCACCCCAGATGCCCTGAGTACCTAAGAAGGCAAGGATGCCTCCCAGCAGCCCTGGTTGCAAACCAGGGTATATATATACATAACGGCAAACCCCGGTACCCAACCAGATGTCCATCAGCGGGGAACCAGCTCAGGGCACCCGCTTCCTCCATCCGCGGAACGGACAGCTGCCCACTTCCCCCGCGCCCCCGCGCCTCCGGGAGGACTCACGCCCAGATGCCGGCCTCCCCAGCGGGGCCCACCTGGAACTGCTCGATGGCCTTGAGCGGCTCCGTGCAGTTGGTCAGCGTCTCCTTCAGGTCTTCGCCGTTGGCCACGCCCAGGTCCTGCAGCCCCGCGAACATGGCCGAGGCCCCGGCGCCCGCCCGGCTCGGCGCCCCATCCCCGCCGCGCTCCCCTGACGCCGGCGCGGTCGCCGCGGGTCCCCCCGAAGTCCGCTCGCTCGGGCCTCGGGGACCGCCCGAGCTCCGCTCCCCGGCGCCCTCCAGCTCGGCCAGGTCCCGCCCGCAGCGCGGCTCCGCGGGCACCGCAGCCGCCCACTTCCGCCCTGCGAGGCCGGGTCCGCCGACCGACCGGTCCCCGGGAAACACTGCGATCGCCACGCAGAGGTTCCTGGGAGTGGCGTCGCGCCCGGCTCCAAGCTCAGAGGACGTGAGCGGAAGCTGTGCTCGGGCGCGGCGCCGGCTGTCGACGGGAATCCCGCCCACCTGAGCCCCACCCCAACCCCGAAGCACCAGCCCACCGCTCTTTTGCGGCCGGACCTCGTGGCGTGTGCTGCGTCTGACCTCATCCTCCTCTGGGGGCACAGCGGGGTGCTGCGGGGCACTTGAGGGTGGGGGAACCGGGGAAGGGGGCCGGACACCGGAGAAGGGGTGCTGCCGGCGGGGTTGGCCTGCTTTACGAATTTCAGCACTGACATTTAACCAAGTATATTTTATGTTTATAACCATGAACAATCCTGCTGTTGACCTCACAGCAGCCTTTTGACTGTGAAAATAGTTTTGCTTCAAGGAAAGGAGCATTCGGCCCCGGAAGCTCCCTGCCCCTGGGCCTCACCAGGTGCTCGACCCTCTCTCTCTCCCTGGAACTTGGCTCCCTCCTTGTCAAACCGGGACAGGGATGAAGTTCACAGCACAGGGTTGTTGCAAATGCGACTGAAATCTAAGTGTGCCTCCAGAGGTGCCTATCAGAGACCTAGGAAGAGACCTGGGGGCAAAGTGGTGTCATGACCAAGGATGGCTATACTCATCACCATGAGCATCTAACCCCAAGTTCACCCAAGGTGGTGGGCCCTCAGGCTGAGGTGTCCATCGTGACTGCGAATTCAAGTTTCAGCTGTCATGATGTCCCTTGTCCCTTGCAGCGCAAGAAGCTCACACGAAGTCAGTGGCCACTGCCTGGTCTGCACCCTCCCCCGGCTCCTCCTTGCTAAGTGTGCAAGCCCCTGGACCCAGCAGTCAGCCCTCTGCAGGCTCTCACCTCACCAGTTCACCTCCGTTCATCCGAACAGCCCTGTATCCTCCCAAGCTTGGCCACGCCAAACATCACACCCTCTCCCTTTTTGTGTGCGTTGGCTTCTGAGGTTTATCCTGCTAGAAATTCCCTCCCATTGCCCAGCAAACTCTTGATTTTTCTTTTTAATGTTTATTTTTGAGACAGGCAGAGCGTGAGCGGGTAGGGGCAGAGAGAGGGAGACACAGAATCTGAAACAGGCTCCAGGCTCTGAGTTGTCAGCACAGAGCCCGATGTGGGGCTCAAACCCATGAACCCGCAGGATCATGACCTGAGATGAAGTCGGACGCCCAACCGACTGAGCCACCCAGGCGCCCCTTGATCATCTTTAAAAGTCAATTCCTCTACTGCTTCCTCCAGGAAGCCCTCCCTCCTCAGCCCAGCTACAGGGGATTGCTCCATCCTTCCCGCTAGTCCCACTTCTGACTTTGAGCACTAGGGGTTGCCAGTGGTGCAGCAGCAAGCAGAGCCCCCTGAGCCAAGTTCCCAAGACCAGGGCTCTCACAGCTCTGTCTCTGTTGCCTGCTGCCTGAGCTGGTCAGCCCAGGGCCCTAGGACGGCCATCTGCAGTCCCACTGCTCCGATTCCCAGGGGTGCTGGCACTCAAGCCCTAGAAGAGGTCACAGGTGGGCTGCATTCAGACCCCCTGGGCCTTGGCCTCCCTGCAGAATGGGGCGATGTCCACACCACAGGAGCAGCTGTTGCAGTGCCTTTTTGAAGGGGTCAAGCTCTGGCCCAGGACTTGGGTGGCATAGGGGGGAATCCCTGGAGGAATTGGTGCAGTCACCACCAGCTGCAGTGAGGTCCTCGGAGGGAGGCACTCTTGGCGACAACCCCTGGGTAGAAGGGCAGGTTGCTGCCGTGGGCAAGCACAGGGCCCTAGGAAGTGAA
Source organism: Acinonyx jubatus (assembly GCF_027475565.1). Classification (NCBI taxonomy): domain Eukaryota; kingdom Metazoa; phylum Chordata; class Mammalia; order Carnivora; family Felidae; genus Acinonyx; species Acinonyx jubatus. The sequence goes on from NC_069391.1 coordinate 685,733, forward strand.
GGCCCAGGAAGTCTGTTGGCTGTGGCGTGGCCTGCACAGCCCCAGGCAAGTTCATAGGGTCTTTGGTCAGGAGCTGAAGGATGTAGAGCCAGGCCCTGGCAAGCTGGTCCCCTGGGTCCTCTCTGGTGGCTGGGCAGGCTTTGGGTGGGCTGGCAGCTGCACCAGTCTGCCAGGTAGCACAGCTAGATGAGAGTGTTCTGTACTGCCCACAGGTCTCCCTCCCACCCCGTCCCCCCGCCAGGAAGTCCCAGGCCGCCACCCCACCCACCCTAGAGAAGAGAGCACTGAAGGGGAAGCAAAGGGAGACCCCTGGCTGAGGAAAGCCAAACGTGGCAGGTCAGCAGCAGGCCACATCCGTGGGACAGCTCACGAAAGACACAACAGAGCTGGAAAGAACCAACAGCATCTCTGTGTGGCAAGGGGGTGGGCAGGTGAGGGCTTGCGGCTGGGCCCTCCTTGCTGTCCGCAGCTCACAGAGAGGGATTGGCCGGCCAGGAGGGGGCATCAGAGGCGCCCAGAGAGTCAGAAGGCCAATCTGGGCCCCCCCCCCCCCCCCCCGGGGAGACCAGGGTTCCGTGGATAACCGGCCCGGCCGGCTGAGCCCAGCAGGGGCTACAGCGTGCAGAAGGGTCCTGTGTCATGGCGCTTGGGTCTTCGCACGCCCTGGATGACCACCCCAGGTGCTGAGGGGAAGCGCGAGTTATAGCAATCCTCCACATGGTAGGCAGCTGGGCCGGGAGTGTGGGCTGCAGAGAGAAGGCGGGAGCCACACCCAAGCTGCGGCGCCAGCTCCCAGCTCCCCCACAGGCTGAGTCCCCCGTCTTGCTCCCAGGGCCTGGCCTCGGTCATCAGAAGCCTCCTTACAGGAGCTGACCCAGGAGGCGAACGCAGGTGAACGGCTCATGGAGAAGGCGGGCGGGCGGTGGCTCTGCAGCCGGCTCCCAGGAGAGATGTCGTAGGTGTTGGGGCCTGGGCGCTTCTCGCCCCCCGGGGCCTGAGGAGGGGCCTGGAGCCGGGGCTGGGCACGGTAACCCGCACCCCCGGCCCGCAGCAGCCCCGGCCGGGAGCGGGCTTCAACTGTCTTGGAGGCGGGGCGGCGGCCCCCAAAGCCGAAGGCCGGGCAGGCAGGCCGGCTGAGTGGTTGATAGTCCGCGGGCGATGGCCACTGAGGGGAATGAGGCTGCTGCAGGCCCCTCCCGCCCTCCCACAGGTCCCCTATCCACGCCCCCTCAGCTTCTCCTCCAACCCTCCCCCACAGGCCCCGCCCCCTCGGGCCCCCTTCCCGCCCGCCCCACAAGCCCCGCCCCCAAAGGGCCCTCCTCCAGCCCGCCCTCCACAGGCCTCGCCCCCACCAGCCCATTCCCTCCCCGCAGGCCCCTCCTCTAACCCGCCCCCACAGCCCCCGCCCCATAGGCCCGCCCCTCCCAGACCCCTTCCGCCCCACAGGCCTCCCCTGCGGGCCCCGCCCCCACAGGCCTCCCCTGCGGGCCCCGCCCCCGCAGGCCTCTCCTCCAACCCGCCCCCACAGGCCTCGCCCCCTTGGGCTCCCTTCCCGTCCGCCCCACAGGCCCCGCCCCCTCGGTCCCCCTTCCCGCCCGCCCTACAAGCCCCGCCCCCAAAGGCCCCTCCTCCAGCCCGCTCTCCACAGGCCTCGCCCCCACCAGCCAATCCCGCCCCACAGCCCCCGCCCCAGGAGCCCCGCCCCTCGCAGATCCCCTTCCGCGCCCCCTCCTTTTGCGGAGGCTCCTCCTCCGACACGCCCCCAAGCCGGCCTCCGCCCCTCTCAGGCCCCCATCTTCCAGCCCGCCCCCCAGGACCTGTCCTGCCGGCCCTCCACCTTTTGCTCTTGGTTAAAGTCGGCTTTCTGTGTGAAGGGGCTTTCGCTCTGGAACCACGCTGTCTGCCACGCCCTGCGGCCACCGCCCTCTGCAGTAGCGGCAGCGTGGTTGGGGAGGGAAGGCTAGTAGCCGGAGCCCCACTCCCAGGGTAGGGGGCGAGCGGTGTGGAGGGGAGCAGGGAGGGGCCACGCACCGCGGGTGGAGTGCTTGCGGCCGATGCTGAAGTGGGGATGTGGGGAGCACTCGCGTATTGAAGCATCGGGCACCTGGTACTTGGTGGGGCCGGGGATCTGCAGGTCGGTCACGATGGGTGGGCGCCGCTCCAGTACTGGCAGGAAGCAAGCTCTGGGCCTAGAGTCTCCGCAGGCGCCTCCCCCCCACCCCCACCCCCCGCCCGCCTCCCCAGACCAGACGGAGGTAGAGGGTAGCCAGGACCTTTACTCACACAGCTCCTTCAGGTTCTGGATGCAGATAGGGGGACGCTCCTGGGGGGGACTCATTTGCATCCCGAGGCCAGGTGGGAACTCCTGCCCTCCAGGGGTCCACATCTCCTCCCAGGCGGCCCCTGGCGGGGGGCCCAGCAACAAGACACAGGCCTTGGGCCTATAAGGGAGACAGACAAGCACCGTCCAACCAGTCCAACGGCCACTGCATTTGGGCTGCCCCCCCCACACACACACACACCCGAGCCCACCCAGGCTCCCTGGGAAGTTACTGGTATGGCACAAGTGTCTTCTGCTTCAGGGGGCCATGGGTCCAGTGTTTGCCTCCATTGATGTAAAAATTTGCCAGGAATTTCACAGCCTTCTGGTCAAAATTCATCCTCAAAGTGTCTTGCTCCCTTCCCCAGGGACACCTCAGAGCTCTGTGACCTCACTGGCCAGTCAATGGGCACCCCCCATCTCCGTTGCCAGGGACTCCTTGGAGAAGGAACGCTGCCCAGCCCTGGAGGGACTGCCCCAGTGGGCCCCTCTGAGGGGCCCCTCCCCTGGCCTGCCAGGTGGGTCACCCTGGTGTCAGCCTTGGCCGGGAGGACCCCTAGTCGGCCCCAGTGACTCCTGGCTTGGCCTCATTTCCTCTCTTCTCCCTTCTTATCCCAACCCTCTCCTCTCATAGAATGGGGGGTCCCCTGGAGAGCCCGGGTCCACTTTAGCAGGGCTTCTGGGAGGACCGAGGCCTCCGCACAGGGATGAGGAGAGGCGGGTGCTATGGGATGCCCAGCTGTGCAGTGCCATCCAGAATGAGGCAGTAGGGGGGTAGGGTGGAGGGATCCAGGGAAACTCCCTGGAGGAGGAGGGGCTCCTGCTGGAAACCCAGCCTCAAAAAAGAAAAGTAATGGCAGGTGGGCCTGGGTGAACCATGCTGACCGTAGAGGCTGTCTTGGGACAGGAGCTGCCTGGTGGCTACGCAGGTGCCAGGCAGTATGGAGATATGGGGGCCCGTCTTCCGCTTAGGAGCACAGAGGCTGTCAGGTGTCACAGATGAACGGGGCTGCTCAGGCTGAAATGCAAAGGAACAATAAGCCCAAATGAGTGCGAGCCTGCTTGGGCACCATGGCCCTTGCTGTGCCCTCTGCAACTGACCAGCCTGTCAGCCCCAGCCCTGTTCTTGACCTAATCGGTGCAGACAGGGCCCAGTCAGGAACATCTTATCCTCCAGGCCCACCCTACCTAGACCCAGTCTCTTTCTCTCCTGATCCCTCCCATCCAGCACTGACCCTGCCTGGCCTCCAGAGGTGCTCCAGATGGAGGGACAGACGGACAAATGGAGACTTGCTTGAGGAAACATGTGTTTCCTTAGGGTGAGGGGCTCACGACCTGTGCTCAGGGCCCTTCCCTTGTACAGTGTTCTCTGAGAGCATAATCGACAGTGGCTGTAGGGGGAGCTTTATTAACAAAGCACTGAACGTTTGGGTTCAGTGATTGCTCCCTGTAACACCTGTTACTGTGATGGGTGACACAGCACAGATGTCTTCAGCTCAATGTCAGTCATTCCTCGGAGTAGATAGATTCCTACGAGTGGAGGCGCCCCGTCAAAGATCGTAGTGTCTTGTATGGATGTGATATGTATTCCAGGTGCTGTCTGGACAGTGCCTGGGACCTTGCTGGCAATGAGCATCAAAGACTTCCAACATCAGACCTCGGCAGTGTTTATTTCAGGCTCAGTCTTCTGTGTATAGACTCTGGGGTCTTAAGATGTTCATTACATGGGCATTTTTCTATCATTGCACTAATTTTTCTTGCTTTTGTTTTATAAAGTTTCTATACTCGTACATGTCTGTCCACAACACTCGTTACAATCTTTGTTCCCAATTCGTAGTCTGCCTTTGAGTATTTTTTTTTCAACAGGTACTAGAATCTGCTGATTTCTTCTTTGGTTGGTACCTTCCTTTGTTTTTATAGTTGGAAAGTCATTCCTATACAACAAAATAAAATCAAATCAGGAATTGTTTAAAATGGAAGACAGTGCCCAGTTCCAGGGGAAAGGCTCTCCAGGACAGAGTCGCAACAGCTCTGAAGCTCAGAAACCCCCGGACGAGGCTTCCCACGATGCCTGTGAAGCTTCCAGAGCCTCTGGTCTCAGGAGTGGACTTGGGTGGGGAAGCTACTTTTCAGCTGGCTGCTGGCCTCCTGGGGGCAGCAAGAGTCCAGGCCTCATTCCGCCCCACACTTCCTGACAGGCCCAAGACAGCTGTCCCAATTCTGTGAGCTCAGGGAACCTCAGCGTGACACCTCCTTAGCCTGTTGCTCGTCTGGGCCTAGGCGTCCCACCTGTAAAATGGGAGCACTCACAGGGTTAAGGAAGGGCCCAGCCCAGGTAGGGCCCAACAATGGCAGGCCTCTTCACAATGGTTTCCAGGCAACAGGGACTCCTCTCAAGGAAGGGAGTCAGACACTGAAAGGGGCCGGAGCCATCAAAGGCGCTATTGAGGCAAGATGACAGCTACCCAGAAACACAACCTCTTCACGCCAGAACCTCACTATATCCCTGGGTAAGTGCTGGAGCCCCGGGGGAGTCTGGGGTCTGCAGAGGATGGGGGAGGGCAGCAGGGGAAGGGCTCAAGGCCACCTGTGAAGACGGCACAGAAGCTGGTCTCCAGGGAGTGGGGACGAGGCCCAAGGGCCCCGGAGAGGCCTGGGGCAGGAGTGGTTGGGCCGGGGCTGCCAGGGGCGCAAACCTCTCCTCCCCTCTAGCACTGTGCTGAGAGCCCTACCAGATGGCCAACAGGTCTGTTAAGAGCAGAAAACTGGGCGCGGCCCAGCAGCTGGCAGAGGCTGGCCAAATAAACTCCGGACGCTCACTCCATAGAATGCTGCATGTTAGAAAGACATAATTATCCGGAGTAAACTGACCGGCCAGGCTGCCAGGCTGCCTTACTCGGTACCCCCAAGGTAAAAACTAAAGTAAAAGTAAGCCCTCTCTGGAATATATGTGCACACCTACACACACACACACACACACACACACACACACACACACACATCCACGGGAAAGAAAAAAGTCTGGGACACCTGGGTGGCTCAATCAGTTGAGTGAGTTCAAGCCCCACATTGGGCTCTCTGCTGTCAGCAAAGAGCCCACTTCAGATCCTCTGTCCCCCTCTCTCTGCCCCTCCCCTGCTTGTGCTGTCTCAAAAAATAAACAAACATTAAAAAGAAGAAGAGAAAGAAAAGAAAAAAGAAAAGAAAAGAAAAAAGAAGAGAAAAGAAAAGAATCCAGAAAGGAGTCAGACCCGACTTTCCACAATGGTTCTGGGCAAACATCAGGCCAGGTGATACAGAAGAGGGCTCTAACCCTTCTTGCCTCAGTCCTGATTATCTCTCAAACTAGCAATTCTGCATTCACTTTGACAGTTTTTAAAAACGCTTTTTAAACATTTATTTATTTTTGAGAGACAGAGCATGAGCAGGGGAGGGGTAGAGAGTGAGGGAGATACAAAATTGGAAGCAGTCTCCAGGCGCCGAGCAGGCAGCACAGAGCCCGGTGTGGGGCTCGAACCCACAAACCGTGAGACCATGACCCGAGCCGAAGTCGGACGCTCAACCAACTGAGCCATCCAGGCACCCTCACACCTTTGACAATTTTTTGAAAGAAAACAATTTGCCTTCCTTGGGTGATCATACAGGCCCCACGGCTACCCCCATTTGGGGCCTGCACTGTGATGCCTACGCTACTCCTATCTCTCAAGGACACTCAGCCCGGCCCGTTACCTCCTACCAGCAGCCCTCCCACCTGCTTTTCAAATCCTGGCTCCATACAGTTGGCTACTGGCCTCCCGGGGGGCCAAAGTCAGTGATGCCTTCCCGGGACACCACATTGTGTAGACTGGGCTGTGCCTCAGTCCGGTTCTGGGACCTGTCACCATCCCTGTAAATGCTTCAAAGGGGCAGAATCCCCCGTTCCCTCATCTTTTTTTTTTTTTTAATGTTTATTTATTTTTGAGAGAGAGAGAGAGAGAGTGAGTGTGTGAGTGTGGGAAGGGCAGAGATAGAGGGAGACACAGAATCCGAAGCAGGCTCCAGACTCCGAGCTGTCAGCACAGAACCCGATGTGAAACTCGAACTCACAAACCGTGACCCGAACCGAAGTCAGACGCTTAACCGACTGAGCCACCCAGGCGACCCCACCCCCACCCCTTCCCGTTCCCTCATCTTTAAGCTCCTTGTTCGTGGGTGGCTGGGTAGAGAGTGGACGGCAGTCTGGTGGTGACAGGACTGCGTCTCACCGGTGGGGCAGACCTATTGTCAGTGCTTGGCCTGTGCCGCCCATCCAAGCCTCAAGAGCCTCTGAAAGCAGCTGCTACTGAGATTCCCATTCTGTGAGGTCAGGTACCTTTGCCTGTGGCCGGCAGGCTGGATCCACACCCTGTCACAAAGGCCCTGCCCTTGCCCACTGGCCCTCCTCCCCCCCCCCTCCGCAGCTATGCCGGCTTCTATCCCCAGCTGCGCTACCAGGTGGGGAACACCTATGGGCGCACCACAGCGCAGCTGCTCACAGACCCCAGCGTGAGGAAGAGCCCCTGCTCGGTGTTGTCCCCCATATCCAAGCCCAAGTTCATCGAGGACTTCAGCAAGTCCAAGCCACCTTTGATCCCCTGCCGCGACCTGACTGAGCCCTACATCCCCCACTACACCGGTGAGCCCTCCGCCACCAGTCTTGCCTGTCCCGGGCCCACCCTCCTGGGTGCCATCACTCACACTCACCCTATCCATACAGGTCTGAAGCCCTACAAGAACTTTGAGATCCTGGGCCGGTTCCCACCCCAGGAGGTGAATGCCCAGGAGGGGCCGTCGGGGGCAGAGAACGTATCCAGGCAGGTCCTGCGGCCTGCAGGCTTCATGCCCTACCCCCCTTACCCTCCGTGCCCACCAGGCAGGAAGGGGGACTCCAGAGACTTTGGACACCCAGGGCTGCGGCTGGCATACGGTGAGGAAGGCTGGAAGAGCACCACCCCTGTCCACGAGGCCCCTGAGCGGGCCCAGGTAACTGGGAGATGTGCTGGGACCAAGCCTCACCCCTGCCAGACCCAGGTGGGGCTGAGGCAGTGACTTGCCCCCCTCCCACCCCAGCTATACCACTGCAGGAGGGATGAACACCCACCCCCAGCCCACCAGCAGGAGACATTAGATGTGGGCAGGTTTCACAGGCTGCCCCAGCTGGACCACCCCAACCTGATCCAACGCAAAGCCATCTCAGGTGGGTGCCCAGGGCCTGGGCGAGAGCACACTCCCGTCCCGCCCCACCCCCCAACAAGACTCTAAGGAGCCCAGGCAGGATGAGGGGGAGCAAGCGAGGAGGGCTGCCGGTGGGTCTGCCCCCAGCCATGCGCCTGCCCTGACAGCGGTTTCCTAGAGCCCAGCCTCTCCCAAGGTGGGATGCTCCAGCCCACCCACTGCCGCCGGCCCCAACGGGAAACTGACGTTTAGGGAAGGAGCCCCAACAGACTTCCCTGACATACCGGGGACAGGTGGGTATGCCCAGAGAAAGGTGGAGGGGACCTGGGGCAGGACCCTGACGACTCCATCCCCTAGGGTATGCTGGCTTTGTCCCTCGGTTTGCCTGGGTGATGGGGGTGAATTACTGCGATGGTGTCACACAGGCTATGGACGAGTTTGACAAGAATCAGGTACGAGGACATCATCTCTGGGCCTGCTCCCAAATGCCCATCATGGCCCGCAAGGTGGTGTCCACACCTCCTGGGAGGCAGGAGCATGGCCAAGGCTCAGCCGGCTTCCCCAGAGGGGGCTGTGGAGGGCAGGCTTCCTTAGAGGCCTGGGGAGGGGGGACTGCCTGGCCCAAAGAGGCTGCTCCCCCTCATGCTTCTGACCAGACCTAGGCTCACTACTCCCCAGCATTGTGGGGAGAAGGTAGGGCAGAAGAGACCTTGGGAGCATTAGCCACCTCTCAGATCACCAGCCCAGCCTCCACCATTACCTGTCGCACTTACTGGTTGGTGAGGGCAGCACGTCAGCACCTGCCTGTTTCCACAGTTCCTGATCAAAAATCCCATCTGTGCCCTGGGTGAAAGGCTGCCCAGAACACACTGGCCCAGCAACACCATCTATAACAGCAAGGGCCTGATACCTTTCTACATGGGGTTTATACCATGTGAGTACACAACAGACACCCCCCCCCCCCCACCTGCTCAACAAGGGCAGAGTGACCAGGCTGCTCCAGGAAGGAGTTGGGTGACTGGGGTCCCCTACCCACGCTGTACCACTGGCACAGAGCCAGCTGTATGATCCCAGGGTTCATATCCGCCCCCCCGGTGTGGAAGGGGCTCAGCCCTTTACTCAAAGCCAGAAGCTGGCTGCTTCTAGACCATGCTGGTCCTCCAGAGGTTCAGTGTGGACAGGCCAAGCCCATCTTCAGGAGGCAGGTGCCCAGGGTAGCCCTCTGAATGCCCTTCCTGGGTGTAGGCAAGGCTGGGGCTCAGCTGCAGTGTTCCCCCTTGCAGCCATGCAAGACAACTACGCAATGACGTTTGGCAACAGCACCCGCAAAGCCTATCAGAAGGAACTGGAGAGGCGAGACCAGACACTATGAAAATGCTTTAATGGTGGCGTCTGTACAGCATGTGACGTCAAGACAAGGAAAAGAGCGAGTGCACACAGAGACATGGCTATCAGAGAACAGACCGCGAGCGAATAAAGAGTTCACACAGCTTCCGCGTGCTTTACCGGGTGTCAGCTCTAGGCCACCTCTTCCTCTGCCTCCTCCTCAAACTCGCCCTCCTCCTCGGCCGTGGCGTCCTGGTACTGCTGGTACTCGGACACCAGGTCGTTCATGTTGCTCTCGGCCTCGGTGAACTCCATCTCGTCCATGCCCTCGCCCGTGTACCAGTGCAGGAAGGCCTTGCGCCGGAACATGGCCGTGAACTGCTCCGAGATGCGCTTGAACAGCTCCTGGATGGCCGTGCTGTTGCCGATGAAGGTGGCGGACATTTTCAGCCCCCGGGGCGGGATGTCACAGACGGCGGTCTTCACGTTGTTGGGGATCCACTCGACGAAGTAGCTGCTGTTCTTGTTTTGGACGTTCAGCATCTGCTCGTCCACCTCCTTCATGGACATGCGACCCCTGAACACTGCGGCCACGGTCAGGTAGCGGCCGTGGCGGGGGTCACAGGCAGCCATCATGTTCTTCGCATCGAACATCTGCTGGGTGAGCTCGGGCACCGTCAGGGCCCGGTACTGTTGGCTGCCTCGGCTGGTCAGTGGGGCGAAGCCGGGCATGAAGAAATGCAGGCGGGGGAAGGGGACCATGTTGACAGCCAGCTTGCGCAGGTCAGCATTGAGCTGGCCGGGAAAGCGCAGGCAGGTGGTGACCCCGCTCATGGTGGCTGACACCAGGTGGTTGAGGTCCCCATAGGTAGGAGTGGTCAGTTTTAGGGTTCTGAAGCAGATGTCATAGAGGGCCTCGTTATCAATGCAGTAGGTTTCGTCTGTGTTCTCTACGAGCTGATGGACCGAGAGGGTGGCGTTATAAGGCTCCACCACCGTGTCCGACACCTTGGGCGAGGGCACCACACTGAACGTGTTCATGATCCTGTCGGGGTACTCCTCCCGGATCTTGCTGATGAGGAGGGTACCCATCCCAGACCCGGTGCCCCCGCCCAGGGAGTGGGTCAGCTGGAAGCCCTGCAGGCAGTCACAGCTCTCGGCCTCCTTCCTCACGACATCCAAGACCGAGTCGACCAGCTCTGCACCTTCCGTGTAGTGCCCCTTGGCCCAGTTATTCCCGGCACCACTTTGACCTGTAAGAAGGCAGCCAGTCACTCTTTGCCGGGCATGTGGTCCCCACTGGTCACCCGTGCCAAAAAACCCCAAATAACATGGTGTGAACTCAACCTGCAGGTAGAGCAAATGGACTCCCAAGCCAGAAGGTTAAGAGCCTGCCCGATTAAAAATTGTTAGGAATCAAGCCAAGATGGCTTAACAATAAGCCATCCCCTCCCACAGGCGGCCTCTGCCAATTCTCAAGGACAGATGAGCTGCAAACACAGCTTCCACTGCCTGCAATTCAACGTTTGTAGCAGAAAGATTACATCTGCTGACTCCTTCCCTGCGGGTGGACAGCTGGGCCTCCCTCCCAAAGCCGCTTTATGAGGAGATTGACTCCAGGGAGAGGAGGAAGGTGTCCACGGGCGCTAGCGTCTGCTCAGGGGGCAGAGGGGATCAGGATCTCAGCTCTGCGGTACCGACGGCGGTGACCTTGGGCACCCCTTGACCTTTGAGCCGTCCCGGCTATCAAGCCGCCGCCCAGCCCCTACCGCGGCTCACCGAAAACGAAGTTGTCTGGCCTGAAGATTTGACCGAAGGGTCCCGAGCGCACGGAATCCATGGTGCCCGGTTCCAGGTCCACGAGCACAGCTCGGGGCACATACTTGCCACCTGGGACGGGGGGGGGGGGGGGGGAAGGGTAAGAGAACGTCAGCGAGAGAAGAGCCGCGGGGGAGGCAGGAAGGAGTTAGGAAAGGGGCGTGGTGTCTCACCGGTGGCCTCGTTGTAGTACACGTTGATCCGCTCCAACTGCAGGTCGCTATCGCCGTGGTAAGTGCCGGTAGGATCGATGCCATGCTCGTCACTGATCACCTCCCAGAACTGCGAGAGACGCCGGCGGGCCGGGCCGAGGCTGAGTCACGCCGGCGGGGCCCGGAGTCGGCCCCGCCCCGGATGGGCGCGGCCCTCCCCTCCCCCGCCACCCCGCGGCCGCCTCCAGATCCGTCCCCGGGGGCCAGCGCCGCCGCCCCGGCCCCGACCCTGTGCCGGGCCGCAATGCGGGTCGCCGTCCGCCCACCGGCCCGCTGCCGCCATCTTTTCCGCCGCCCGCCCACCCGCCCGGGAGACCCGTGCCGGGGCCCGTGCGCCCCACTACCCACCTTAGCGCCGATCTGGTTGCCGCACTGGCCGGCCTGCAGGTGCACGATCTCCCTCATGGCGGCGGCGGCGGCGGCGCGGGCGGAAGGACGGACGCAAGAGCCAAAGAACGGGCGCGCAGAGTGCTACAACCGACGCTCCGCCAACGCTTATATATCCGTCGCACCCGCCTCCGCCAGCCTCGTATTGGGCCGCGAGAACGAGGCTGGCAAACATCCTGGTTTGAGTGGCTGTGTTTCCCGTCAATCCAACCGCCTAACGCCCACCTTCCCACCGCCGTTCGCTCTTCATTGGTCAGCCTCGGTCTCTGCTCTCCCTATCAAAAACCCCTCCCTCGCGCTGCAGTACTCTGGCCATTGGGTGTTTCAAATGATTGATTTGTCCTCTCATTGGCTGGCTCCGGAGAGCACGCCGACCTAGGGCCAGCGTCCTGGTAACCGCCGCAGTGCCGCGGGGACGCGCGCGGGCGGGGCGGGCTCCGGGGGCGGGCTGCGGGCGCGGGCTGGGACTTATCGCCCCGGGGAGGGCCAGCCGGACGGGCCGCGGGGTGGGCGCAGTCCGCGGTCCGCGCCCCGGGAAACGCAGGTGGGGCGGCGGCGTAGGGCTGTGCCCTTGCGGGCCGCGCGCGCACACGTGCAGGAGACTGCAGCCCCGGGGGGCGAGCGCGCGGGCCGGGCCAGCCGAGCGCCTTCTCCGGCACGGCTGCCTAGGACCCCGGGGAACGAAACGAGGGGGCGGGAGCGGGGGCGGCGCCGGGACGAGCGTGTGGGCGAGGCCTGGCGGTCCCGGGCTGCCCTCCTCGGTCCCAACGCCCGCTCCGGTCGCGGTCAGGTGAGGGAGCACGTGGGGCCTCGGCCCCGGGGCCTGGGGAGGGGAGGGAAGGGCGGGGGCCTGCCTGGCCGCGGCGCGCACTTGTTGTGGAGACGAGTTGGCCCCGCGCCGGTCGCCTGGTGCCTCGGCCCCAGGGGCGCACAGAGCTGCGTGGAGACGAGGGCGGGCCCCCGATCTCCGGGCGCTCCGTCCCCGCTCCCCCCCACCATACCTGGGCTTGACAAATGCGTTTACTTTTTCTGTAGTTTGTGAAGGAAAAACAGATTACATGTGGTCGCATTTTTACTCAGTCGTTTTAAAAACTGCATTTGCGTACGTTTTTGTAACATTTTAGAACAACTGAATCACACCCTTTGGTCAGCCTTGAACTGTCTCCCTTGCTGTGGCCACTGGAGCCTCCCTAGATTCTGGTTTTCTCAGGGAACTTCCTGCTTCCTTTGTCTCCCGACCCAGAGGTGTTGGGGGGCAATACCTGGTTATTTTCTGTAAGGATAACGCACTCTCTTTGCGTAACACCCTACGGTATGCGATACCGCGTTACTATGGCATACGTGCGACCTTAACATATTATGGAATGCGACGTCCGAAACTGAACTGTGGATGAAATTGTTGAGACAAGCAGCATGCTGGCACAGAGGTTAGCATTTTCATCCCCTGGAGAGCGGTCTGCAGCTGGGCTCCTCCGGATTGCGGTCCTGGCCTGGAGGGTGAGTCAGCAGTGAGTCCCAGCCGGGCCTGGGGAACCAGCCCCCTCCCCCACATACCTGCCGGGAAGGTGGACCTAGCTTCTGTTGCTCACGGGTCTCCCTCCCCCCAGCAGGTGCTGTGCACGAGGTCACTGCCCGGCATCCCGGTTTCCTCACAGTGCCCTGCAAAGTAACTCAGCTGCCCAAGCAGCAGTTGGCAAGGCCCGGCTCTGTGGCAGTCATAAACCCACAAATCGGGTGAGAAAGAGAGAAGCTCAGATGTCCCCCCCCCTCCCCCATGAGCCAGCGGGTGGTACAAAGCCCTGGGGAGGTTGCTCTTTGAGATGTCTGTCAAAGCCTTCTCTTCTCATCGCCCTCCCCCAGGGTGTATGGCCTGACATCCCCACTTTCTGGAAAAGGCCCGTGCCCACAGTTCAGTGTGGCACCTCCGCTTCATATGGGTGATGGAACAGAGGCTGTGTTTCTGCCCAGGTGTGAGCCTCCGAGCTCTGAGACACCAGCTTGTCCACCTCGCCCTTCCCATTGTCCCCGTGAGATGGACACTGGGAACAAGACAGCACGAGTCTCCCTGTGGCTCTCAGGCTTGAGCCCAAGAACCAAGGTGGCTGCTGCTGCACTGGGCTGGCTGGCGGAGGCCCTGCAGATCCCCACCCTGAGCCAAAGCAGTTCCTGCCACAGTGTGCAGAGATGGGCCTTAATGGGGCAGCAGGGCCAGCCCCGGGGGGCCTGGGCCCCGTGGGGGTCTGTGGCCGGGAGCCATGCAGGGCAGAGAGGGCCAGACGTGCTGGGAAGCCTGGGCAGGGGCCGTGGGAGTGCTGGGCGCCTGCCCCTCCCGCCCCAGCCTGCAGCTGTTGGAGGCATCCACAAACGAAGGCTCTGTTTACTCGTGGCCATGGTCCCAGCGGGAGGGTGCGTTACCGCCAGGCAGGGGCAGCAGGCAGACAGTCCTTCACGGCCTCAAAGGACCTGCAGTCAGCCTTTGTGGGCGTCCTCACCCGCCCCGGAAGGAGGGATGCATGGGGTACTTTCTTCCCCTCTCTCTGTGTCCCCACAGTGGGGACAGAAAGCTTCCACCACCACCACCACCACCACCACCACCACCACCCCCAATCTCCCCAGGGAACTAGCCAGGCCCAGCCCCACCTCTGGGAACTTTCATCAGAGGAACCTTGAGGCTGATGTCCACCACCAGGAGCGTCCTGAGGTCACTGAAATCGGAGGGAACCAAGCTGTCGTGGATGAGCCTGCTGCGGGGGTCTTGATCCCATGAGCCCCAGAACAAGTAGCTACCTCCCTCAGTGGGCAGTGAACCTCAGGCTTAGGAGGCCTGGGATCTTGGGGGGGGGGGCAGGGGACATGGGGAGTGAGGGGACCGAGAGCTGAGAGGACATGGGGAGGGCTGGGAGTTCTGAGGGGGAGTGGAAAGGTGGGACCAAGGGCAAGAAGTGACCCGGGACTCCTCAGGCCTCCTCTTCCTGGCCATTCAGACCTCTTCCCACACTGGGTCCCGGTAGGCAGACCCAGAGGGCCTGGGAAAGAGGTGCCTCCCCCAGCGGGCAGCATTCCCTGGACAAGGAGGAGGTGATGACCACAGCATACTAAGAACTGGGCAACCCAGACCCCTGTCCAGGGTCATCTCCACTTCTGATGGAGGTGGGCATGTGCCCCTCGGTGTGTGAGTTCTGGGCAACAGATGTAATTCTACCTAAGAAGCTTTCGTTGTTTTGGGCGGGGGTGGGGAGGTGAGAGAGGTGCTGTAGGAAGCCCTGGGATGGGAGCAGGGAGGCCCTGACTCCCTGGAGTCAGCTTACTGGCTGGCAGGCAGACAGCCTTACAGGGTGGAAGTGGGCCACGCCCCTGCCGCAGGGAGGGGCAGGGGCAAGCCGGAGCCCGGGTAGGGGGTGCACCCTCAGGTGGGTGGACATCGCTCAGCCTCACCCCCTCACCTGAACTTCACCCACCTCACAGCCGAGGGGCTTGGGGAGGCATGGGCTCCAGGTGCAGGTGGCTCTAGGGGCAGGACCTGCTTCCTGGGGGGTGCTGAGTGCCTGCTCCGCTGGGCCCAAGACAGCCCTGTGTCTCACCCGGACACTGCCCTGCACCCCACCCATCTGAGAGAGACGGACAGGGGCAGCCTGGGGCCTCCTGGTCCTCACACTGCCCTCCTCGCTCCCTGTGCGTCTGCGGGACCCATGGGGCTGGCCCTCGGAGAGGTTGCCCACGCCTGGCTCCCAGGCCACGTCCTCTGCGGGCGGGGGGGAATGGGAGACGGCTGCACCCATGGGGAAGGGCCCCGGACACGTCCAGCCTCCTCAGAGCACAGGTTCTTGCTGAGGGATGTGTCCACCTCCCGAGTGGCAGCCGCTTGGCCCTTTCTTTCCCTGGAGGCTCGGGAGAGAAACAGCTACGGCCTGGGGTTCGGGGGCCAGCTGCGTGCCCACACCCACACGGACTTGCAGTGGGTCCCGAGTGTCGGCCGGGGGACAGCTGGCGCTTGTCCACCTCCATGTCCCCCGGGAGCCAGCTCAGGGGCCATCCCCAGGCGGGGGAGTGAAGACCACTCACACCTGGTTTATAGCCTTGTTTATTTGGAAAGAAGCCAAGCTAGGTGACTCGGAAGTCTCCTGCTACTAGGGTCCCCCAGGGCACCCAGAAGTCCACAAAGTGGGGGTGCCCACCCTTCACAGCTGCTGGGAGGCCAGGACCTCAGGGTTCTCGTAGCAGTGGGCCTCCTTGGCAGCGGCCGGAGGGGGGCTGCAGACCCTGCAGGGGCAGCAGCGGCCCACCAGGCGGTCCCAGGGCTCCAGAGAATGGAGCCAGAGCGGGAGCCAGGCCCAGGACCGCAGACGGCGTGGCAGCCAGGCTGGCCGGTGCCGCTGCAGGACATTGACCAGGATGACGAGGAGTACCAGCCCCACCAGGGGTCCTCCGACTGCAGCCATCACTGTGCTCCCTGCCAGGGAGAGCCCGAAGGCGGCCAGCGGCAGCAGCAGGAAGCTGAGCAGCAGATAGGCGATGGCCACCCAGCGGTATTTGGCGGTCACGTCCCCGAAGCGTTTGGCCAGCGGGATGGGCAGCCGCAGGACAGGCACCACGTACCACAGCAGGATGCCAGCCAGATTGAAAAAGAAGTGGATGAGGGCAACCTAGAGGTCCGGGGGCAGGCAGGGGCTGGGAGCCTGGGCCTGGCACACAGGTCCCCCTAGGCTACCCAGGACACCTGCTCCTCCTGCTCCTCCTGCTCCCCACCCCCAACCTAAAGGGTACTAAATCCAGAGCCTGATAGAGGTCCACTTGTTGGCCCGGAAGGGCCACCCAGGGGGACAGATTCCGGCCAGGTGTGGGTGCACTCCTCAGGTTCGCCTCCTCTCCCCCACACACACTTAGGGAACCCAGTCCAGCATCCCAGTGTGGTGACTACGCCACCAATGACCACATGGGTCTGGCCCTCCCCTGGGCTCTGGCCTGGCTCCTGTGGGGAGGAGGTGCAGGGCCACACGTGCAGGGAACATAGTCCCCTCCAGGGGCTGCTGGACTTGAGGAGTCGGTGTGAAAGGTGCAGTCTGGAGGGCTTCCTGGAGGGGGTGGACCAGGGCCCTGCACCGAGAGGATCCGAGTGGACAGAGCAGAGGCAAAAATGCAGGTGGATGGCGGGGAGGGCTGGGGCTCGTGTCCTGGTGGGCAGAAGATCTGTCTGGGCTTTCAGGAGCTGCCCCTGTCTGGGCATTGGGGCAGAGCCAGTGGTGGACGGAAACTCGAGCCAGGGCAGTGGGCCAACGAAGGGGTGACTTAGAGACGGAGTCGGCAGGACTAAATGTGACTGGGTGTGGGGCACAGAGCTAGGGGACTAGAGGGAGGCATCCTGGAGGCAGAATTGCGGTCGTGTGCAACAACAACTTGGAGCACCTGGCACAGGTGAGGCGGGGTTTTGGCACAAAGAGGGCATGGTGTCGGGTTTAGATGGTAGGGGAGGGGGGTGCATCCCAGAGGAGGTGCAATAGAGGGGCTTAAGGCCCCCCGGGACCAGGATGCCTTGAAGGAGCACAGCCAGCAGCACAGGGTTGGGAGTGGAGCACGGGGATTCCTCGAGGGAGGCTGGGCAGGGGCTGCCAGAAAGGAGGAGAAGGCACCCAAGACCACATGACCCTTGAAATGACGTGGGCCCAGGGGAGCAAGAGCGGGGCTGGGGCTCGGAGGGACGTCCACAGGATCCCTAGGGTTTGAGGAGGTGGGGCTGTGGGTCCGACCCAGCAGCCGGAGATGGGTCCCAGGAGAGCTTGGGCCGTGGCCAGCCTGGCCGCGGGGTTGGACAGGAGGGAGCTGAGTCCAAGGGGGAAGCCCCAGGCCTGGATTCCGAGGGGGTCGGGGAGGGGGGTGAGGGTGGTACCTGGAGGGCGCTGAGCAGCATGTCCGCGGGACTGGCCAGGGCGGCCAGCAGGGCTGTGGTGGTCGTGCCGATGTTGGAGCCCAGGAAGAGGGGGTATGCGCGCTCCAGGCTGATCACCCCGACCCCTGGGGGAACCGAGGGGGGGGAGGGGGGGTCACCGCCGGGCCTGAGCCCTCGCGCCTACGGCCCAGAGCCCAGGGCCCGCCCGCTGCACTCACCCATGAGCGGCACAACGGCCGCCGTGAAGACACTGCTGCTCTGGAGCACGAAGGTCAGGCCGGCGCCCACCAGGATGGCCAGGTAGCCGCTGAGCCAGCTGAAGGGGAAGGGGAAGTCTGCAGGGTGGGGGGAACGGGGTCACCCCCCGCCAGGCCGCCGGCCCCGCCCCACCCCCATGCCCCCATTCCGGGCCGCACCAGCATTGATGACCTTCCTCACGGCCTGGGCGATGCGGCCGCGCAGCACAGAGTTAAGCAGTTTGACGATGAGGACGAGGCAGGTGCAGAGCAGGAGCAGGGAGGCGGCCAGAAGGATGAAGCCCACGGCCAGGTCCGTGAGCGTGGTCCCCACAAACAGGTGGTGGCCTGGGGGCAGGGCTGGGTTGGTGAACCACGGGGGGAGGGGGGGCGGGAGGCGGGGCCGGAGGGGGCGGGGGCGGGGCCTCACAGGGCAGCAGCTCCACCGCAGCCGTTCCGTTCCTCTCAGGGCAGGGGCCGGAGGCCGCCGCTCCACAGTCGCTGCTGTTCCCCGAGGTCTGGGGAGGCGAGGCAGGGCAGGCTCAGGACCGGCTCAGAGCCGGCGGGACCGAGTAATTCGGCAGGTCAGAGATCAGGGGTCAGAGGCACCTCACCATCACCTCCCTGGTGCCGCACCATTGCTTAATGAGGCTGCTGTTGGTGGCGTTGCCCGTGGCACTGCTTGCAATCTCATCAGTGTCCAGCTGGGGGAGAGAGGCGTTGTGACCGGGTACTGGACCCGCTCGCCTGGACTCACGCCCACAGCCCGGCTCGTTCTGCCCTCTGTTCCCCCCACCCAGTGCAGGGCCCAGGACGGAGGCTGGGGCTCCACCCCCCCCCCCCCCCACTCCCCGCATTCCCCGGCCCGAGGGGCCGCCGGAGGGCAGCACTCTCCTCACCTGCACAATGAGGTGTGTGAGAGGCTGCGTTAGCACCTTGAGGATGTCGGGCGCGTGCCCCCCAGGCTGCAGGCTGGTGGCGCCCAGAGTCAGGGCGCTGAGCCTCTCCAGCAGGGCTATGGCGCTCTCCAGTGGCAGCAAGATCAGCACCGTGAGCCAGTTGAAGATGCCGTGAACAGCTGAGCCGCCAAAGGCCCTGCCGCGTTGAGCGGGGATGGTCGGTGGCCTCAGCGGTGGCCTGGCTTGCGGCCCCCGGCCCTCCCCAGCTCCCAACTCACCTCCGAAACTCATCTCGGTCCCCTGACTGTGCCATTGAGACCAGGGTGCTGGTGATGGACGTGCCCACGTTGACGCCCATGATGATGGGCACACACGCCTGGACGGTCAGCACTGTGGGGGTGCTGCATCAACCTCCCGTACCCTGCCCAGCCACCACCGTCCCGGGAGGAGAGGGGGTGCACTCACATTTGGAGGCCACCATGCTGACCACAATGGAAGAAGACGTGCTGGAGCTCTGGACGAGAACTGTGACCAGCACGCCGATGACCAGTCCAGCCACAGGGTTGGACAGCACCACGTTTTCCTTAAAGATGTCTCCAGTCACCTTGCCTGTGTCCAGAGAGCGGCGCCCTGAAGCTGTGCACGACAGGCCGCCCGCACACTGCCCCCCACCCCCCACACCTCACCCCCGTCACTCACTGCTCAGCAGCTGGAAGGCGGAGCTGAGGATGTCCAGGGAGCAGATGAAGAGGTAGAGGCTGCCCAGGAGTCCACAGGCCTTGAGGAAGCCAGTGGCCACCCGGAGCACCCTGCCGGCCACGCTGAGCTCTAAGAACACAGAACAGGGCTGTCCCCGGTGCCAGCCCCCGCCCAGCCCTGCCCTGCCCATGATGCCTCCCAGGCCACTTCCTCCTGTCTCCCTCCAGAGCAGGGCCAGGGCCCCCCTTCCTTGTCTCTTCACAGGGCAGGGCCTGGGTCTGCCTCCTTGTCCCCCAAGGCAGGGTCTGGGTCCCCTTTCTGTTCCTTGGCAGGGTGGCCAAGCAGACTACTCCTGGGACCTCCCAGAAGCCTACTGGCCGGCAGGAGGAGGGGCCGGCTGGGTCAGGGTGGCTCTCATCTCCAGACAGGGCAGGCAGCTGATCTGAGGGACAAGGATCCCTGGGGCGGTGGTCTGCATAGTAGGTTTCTATACGGCCTGCTGAGGCAAACCTCCTCCCTGTGCTCTCTCCCTAAGGACCCTCTCCACGCTCAGACCCTGGGGGGTCAGAGCCCCATTTGGCCTGTTACCCGACACCTCAAGACCTACCTTTCCAGGACTGGCCAGTGTCCTTCAGCTGAGGGAGGGCCCAGGGGTCCATTTTCCCCTCTTCCAAGACTGGGGCAGAACCGGAGGTCCCTGCAGGAGCCAAGGTGAAGTAGGGCCAAGGACACCCCAGGTGGGGGGCCAGAGGGGGTGAAGGGGACTGTGGCATAGGGGCTTGGGGTAAGAGAGAGGAAAGGGGGCCTCCAGCTTGTCTGGCCCTGACTGGAATTGTCATGGGTCCCCATGGGCTCTCCAGGAGATAGGCAGGAGCCCCCTCCCCACTTGCACAGAGCAATGGGTCAGGGGCTAAGTGGATAGGCAGAGAGGCAGGCTGAGGCCTGGTCCCTTGGGGCTCTTGGTACCTGCATTTCCCAGGCTCCGGTCCACCAGGCCAACTGTGTCCAGAGTAAGGGGGGGGACCTGGCCACCCGTGAGGGAATTCGGCATGGATTTCTGGCAGGGATAGACCAGGCCCAGGCCTGGATCTGCTGGGGGCGGGGAAAGCAGGTCAGATACATAGCCTCCCCCTGCCCCGCCAGGTCCTGGGGTCCTCTAACCTGAGATCTGTCTTCCCTCCCCTCCCCCCACACCCGTCTTGCCGACTTCCTGCTTCGTCCATCTATGGGGGATGGCTATAGTGACCTCAGGCAGCTGTCAGGAGAGCCCAGTCCCGTTTCGGGGGCAGAGTCGAGGGGACCCTGGCTCCCTGGCTCCCTCGCTGGTCCTGGCTGGAAGAAGACCTGGTGGGTGGCCCAGGGCACAGGGTGCCGGGTGCCGGAAGTGGCTAGGAGCCGGGAACCCAGGGACCTCTCCTATCAGGTGTCATCAGGGACACTGCAGATGGTCCCAGCTTAGACTTTGGCATTTGATACCAGACCGTGACGTCTCTGCTTGATAAGGGCCCCACCCCCAGTGATCGGGGCAGGGCAAGGGGCTTGGGTGCCCCCACCTCGCCTCAAGGCTCCTCTCTTCAGCCCTCTGGGTCTGGATCCCCCGTCTAGTCGTCTACCCCATCTCCCTCCCAAGCCCCAGGGTCCAGGTACTGGAGAGCTTTCTGTCACCCTCCCTCCTGTCTCTTGTCCTCAGCTCAGGAGGCTCAGGGTGGGGCCTGAGCCCTGGGCCGGGAGGTCACCAGCCCTTGTCTCGGTGTCCCTGGGCCCCCACCTGGTTCTGGAAGCTCCTACCTGTGAGGGTAGTGAGGGGGCACCTGCGGGGAGGAAACACAGGGCGGGAGCAGCTGCCGGTCAAAGATCTGCTGGGCGCACACATGACCTGCTGTGTACTGAGCCCCATTAATGTTTACCCAGGAGTTGAGGCTCCCGAGGGGTACCTGTCACAGCCCCAGGTGCCTGCCTTGTCCACGTTGCACTGCTGCCCTGTGGCAGGTGCTCTGCACCCCCAGCCCAGCCCTCTTCGAGTGGGCTTCCTCCCTGGATGGGCCCTGAGCCAGGCCAGGGGTGTTGCAGGGCTGGGCACAGGCTCTGAGTGCAGGACTAGCGTAAGTAGACTCCTGTGTGGCACGACCAGACGCTGTGTGCTGCCTGCCCTGGGTAGGGCGGGGAAGGGCAGGGCAAGGGCAGGATGCTGGCACTCTGGCTGGTTGGCCTGGAGGCCCCTTGAGAAGTCTGCCCTGAGCTCTGCAGACCTTACTATGGTGGTCCCTACCCCATCAGAAGAGTGGGAGGGAGGCGCTTTGCACCCACCGGGTGGGGAGGGCCCCAGCCCCTGAAGTCTTACAGTTCACACCCAAGTTCAGGGCAGGGCTGGGCCCAGCAGTGCTCCCAGCGGGCCCAGCCTCAGTGGCGGGCAGTAATGGTGGGAGGGCACTGCGCCTCCACCTGCAAGTTGGGGGCGGGGGCAGGGCCCGTCCCCCAGGCCGCGGTGCTGCCCAGCCCACCGCCTGTCCCACCTGGACCGGAAGACTCAGCCCATCCTGCTCCCTCCCCCCGGAGAGTCCTGACTGGCGCCGTGGCTTGTGGGCGCCTCTCGGGGTCAGTCCCCTTCCTGCTGCCCCTGCTGGGGCATGCTCCTTCCCCTCCCCCTTGGGCCACGGCGCCCTGGTATAGTTGCTGCCCACCAATCGCTGTGTGCCCTGGGGGACTTTGCCCCAGAAAAGGAGGAGGTTTCTGAGTGTCCTCTCAGCAAATTTTCTTGTCCCTCCCTGTCCTGCACCCACTGCCCGGGGCAGGCCCAGCAGTTCCTCCCAGAGGCAGTGTGACAGTGTGACAACTCCTTTCGGGATGGGGATGGGGATGTTGCAGCCTGACTTGAGGGAATGTCTGTGTCCACAGCCTCCAGAACCTTCTCTGGCCCCTCTGAAGGGTCTGTGTGGTGGCCATTATGAGGTAGACAGAAGCGGAAGCTGAAGGCCAGGAAAAGGCCTAGTGTGGGAGTGGTCCTACCGAGCTGTGCAATCTCGGGCAGGCCCCCAGCCTCTCTGGGCCTAAAGCCAGCCGCGCCCCGGGGCCCGCTCCTTGGACATCTGTCACAGCAGGGACTTTGTGCCTGCAGGGGACCCTGCCGGAACAGTGCCCAACACGTAGTGGGTGCTCAGTGAGCTTTGTTGAATAAATGAACTTCACAGGGATGCTTTGCAAGACAGGGCTGAAGGAAGTGGCTCTCTGCTCTGGTTCCCACCTGTGGGACTTTTTTAGCCAGAGACCCGTGGAGGCGTCCTCTGAGCTGAGTCCAGACCTGGGTTGGGCCTGCAGGAGACTCTGAGTGCAGCAGCCCTCACCACGCACACAGTCAGGCTGGCCTGAAGCCCTGGAATCCTGGCCAAGACGGGAAAGAGGTAACCGGCTTCTCAAAGAGCCTCACGGTACCATGGGCACAGCCCCCACACTTAGGCTGCGGTCTGGGGGTGTCCGTGTGGGGCCCCAGGCCGTTCCGGGCTGGTTGCACGGCAGTCGGAGGTTCCACGACAAGCATGCCGTGGACAGCAGGTCCTCGGCGGGCGGTGGACTCAGACCTGGGGACTGTCCAGGGTGTCCCAGCAGAGGCCGCAGCTGCAGCAGCGTCTGGGCTGGGGGAAGTGGGGCTGGGTGCCCAAGGTGGGGCAGAGCCTGGCTGGCTGCTGAGTGACAGCGGTGCTGCCTTTGGGGGGCGCGGGACGCTGGGGCTCCATGCGAGGCAGCTCCCGCTCAGCCCTGACAGCCAGGAAGGCGGCCAGGTCGAGGTCCAGCATGGCCACCCCTCCACGGGGTGTGGGTGTGCTCTGGCGGCACTGCGGGCACGGGACCCAGCGCTGCTCGTGGGCCACCGTGTCCAGCCGCCGCACGCACGCCTGGCAGAAGGTGTGGCCGCAGTAGAGGCGGCGCGGCAGGTGCCCGGCCAGGTCGTAGGCTGAGTAGCAGATGATGCAGTCACCGCGCTGGGACCCAGTGGCAGTCCCCTCCTCGGAGACCCGGGAGCTCTCTGGCTGCAGCATCCTGGGGGAGGCGAGCAGGGGCGCTGCAGCCCACCCTGCCTGCCTCTGCCGTCGTCTGGCACCGTTTGGGCCCCGACCCCGGGGGTGGGGGGTTGGCCTGGGCCTCTGCAGACCTGAGAGGGTGGGTGGTGGCCAGTGGACGCCGGGGCCTGGGCCCAGGCCGGGCTCCTGCGGCTGCCGACCAGGCAGCATCCTGTCCCCCTGTTTGGGCCCTCCTGCCCAGCTCCACACCGCCCCGCATCCCAGCCGGCCTGAGCCCCAGGCCTCTCTTACCTGCATCCGCTCTCATGGGCAGCTCTGTCCAGAGGATGTCCGGGGCTTGAGGGGGGGACCCAGGCCGCCCTGCGGCTCCCTCGCTGGGGCTCGCATTACTGGCCGAGCACAGGCGAGGCAGCAGGGAGGCAGGCAGTGGGCTCTCCTTTCAGCCACAAAGCGCTTGCAACTGGATCCACCAGGCACCACCAACTCAGCAGGAGATAAAGTGCCCCCCCAGTCTGCCCTCACCGCCCCCCCCACACCCCTCCATGCCGGGACCCAGCTCCACTAGGCCCCCACCCAGGCCCGGCTTCACAGCTCACCATGGTCCTTGTCCCCACCCCGGCCGCCCAGACCCTCTCCCACCCTCCTCTTAATGCTCCCCCCACCTCACACCAGGAAAGCTCTCCGGCCTTGACCTGCATGTCTCCATCCTTCGGCTCCCAGCTCGAACACCGCCTCTTCCAGGTAACCTGCTACAACCCTCACGGGCTCCGAGCCCCGAGGGGTCCTGCTCCCCCAAAGCTCAATCATAGTGTGTGTGTCCAAGTTGATTTGTCCCAGCACCTTCCTCCCACCTGGTCTGTCCCCTCCGTCCCCATCATACGGCAGTGGCCAGCCCCACGAGGTCCCAAGGGGGTGCTCAAGCACAGGTGTGGAGACCCCCCCGCCCCCACGGACCACCCAGAACCTCCCTGAGGTGCAGGGCACTGTGGCCAGCCCTGGTCGACCCCATTAGAGGCTACACCCCGCCCCCAGCATCTGCCTGGCCATAGCCCCCAGGCCAGCCCAGTGACCATGACTGTGGGCACAGCAGAGCGGGGTGTGTCAAGAATGGTCCGGATGGGGTCAGGACCCTCGGCACCCTCACTACTCAGCTGGGAGGGAGTCAGAGCCAGAGGGGCTCCTCCTTACTCCTACCACCACAGCCTCTCTGTCTGGTTGGACAGGTTTCCGGGGCTGGCCCGGGTGGGGTCATCCTCTGGTAGAGGCAGGCCATGGGGCAGGGGCCAGGAAACTGGCACACCGGAGCCCCTGTACAGTCAGGCCAATGACATATCCACCCACACCCAGAGACGGGTCTTGCCCTGTGGCCAGTCACCCTGGGTCGGGGAAGGGCTGGCACCAGGACCCGTCCATCCAGCAAGGCCAGCTCGGCTTCCTCCTCTGGCTGGCCCTGCCTGGCCCTGGAAAGCACAGAGTGCCCAGCGCCGGCCCTACCACTCGCTCCTTGCCCTGGCATCCCAGCCTCCCCTCGGCAGTGAGGTGAGGACAGTGCTAAGCAGCTCAGCTCCCCACTCGTCCCCCCACCCCCACCCCAGGCAGGCACATCACCCTGCTCAGACAGAGGGGAGACATGTTCTCCGAGGGGCCTCACCGGCCAGTTCCTTTTCTGCTCACCTCGTCCAGGAGGCCCAGGCCCTGGAGGCTGGACACCAGAGGAGCAGCATGGCTTGGGTGCCACACAACAGATGTGCGGGAATGGGACATTTCACGGGGAACCAGAAAAACACCCCGGCCGAGGTAGGGCCGTGACTCACGGGTGGGCAGGGCTCGGTCCTGGCTGCCTGGGCCCCCGCTCTGAGAAACTTGCCAGTGCGGGCCCCACCCGCGCAGTCCCGCCAACGTGACCCTCCTCCTGGAGGCCTTTCTTAGGGCTCCACCCCCCTGGCTCCAAACACCACATCCTCCTATCGTCTGACCCACTGGCTGACCTCTCAGGCTCGGCCTCAGCCCTAAGGAACACAAGACAGCTTGAACCCGGGCCCGTCTGGGCCAGGGCAGGGGACACACTCCCACCCCTCCTGTCCAGCCTCTGGGTGGACCGGAGACCTGCAGCACAGGTTAGGATGTCATCAGTGGCTTCCCCACCCCTGAATGTACCACAGAGGCTTGAGGCCGGTGGTTGTGTCCAGCCCGGGACCCACTTCAAGGGGGCAGCAGCAGAGAAGAGTCACCAGAACAAAGGTCACTCTGATTTATTGCCGGGGCTGCGGGCCCTGAGAGAGGTGGTCAAGGGTGTCCCCAGGGCTGCCATTACAGCCAGTGCCCAGGGCTCTGTTTCAAGGGGCCGGAGCTGGGCTGTTGGCCTCTGTGGCGGGTAGATACTCCTATCCAGGGTGGGAAGTGGCCACCTCCCACGACAATGGTCCAGTGGCTGCCCCAAACATGTGGGCACCGCTGTGGCTGCCTGAGCCATGTTGGGGTCCTGCGGGAGGCCCCTCGGCCCGGCAGGGGCTGGGCTAGGAGATGACGCAGCAGCAGCTGTGGCAGCGGCAGAAGCGAGGGCAG
Organism: Acinonyx jubatus; assembly: GCF_027475565.1. NCBI lineage: Eukaryota > Metazoa > Chordata > Mammalia > Carnivora > Felidae > Acinonyx > Acinonyx jubatus. The sequence goes on from NC_069391.1 coordinate 711,288, forward strand.
TGGCAGCAGGGACAGCAGGGACAGCAGCAGCAGTGGTGGGCGATGTCATCCCCGCGCCCGATGGGTGGCAGGCCGGCGTAGGTCAGTCCTGCCGGGCGCTGCCCACCGCTGTAGGGGTTGCAGGGCTGCCGCCAGCTCTGCTGGCCCTGGACCCGGGTGGTCCCCTTGGCCCCCTCGCTCCCTGGAGCCTCCTCGGAGGGCCGCAGGAGCCCGGTGGGCTCCGAGGTGCAGGATCCCACAGGCAGAGGCTGGGAATCCAAGGAAGGAGGAGCCGTCTCCGGCCGCTGCCCCAGATCAGGCCGCAGGTGAGCCCGAGGGATGCTGACATGAGCATACGGGTTCTTGACGACCATCTCATGTGGGTCCATGGCCCAGCCTGGCGGGGGCAGGCAGAAGAGACAGAATCAGCTCAGCGGAGGGGCAGAGCTGCAGCCCAAGAGGGTGCCCAACCCGCAAAGGGCCCGGCTGTGGAGACACCAGGGTGTACAAGGCTTATGTGTCGTGTGGGTGCGCATGGGAGTGAGCTGGGTGTGAGGGCCGAGGTCTCCCAGCTGCCCTCCTTGCGTGGCAGTGGGGGATGGGGCGGGGAGGCTGGGAGATGCAGCTGTGCCGTCCCCGCGGCCGAGCCCCAGTGCAGGGAAGCCCCTCAGCCCAGGACCCACCTGCAGTGCTGATGGCAGCGGCGTCCCCTCTCGTCCTGTGGGCCGGGTCCCAGTGCCTGTGAGGCAAGCAACTGGCAGCTGCCTTTTCCCTCCTGGGGAGGGGCGGGGCCGTGGGGCGGAGCTCAAAGATGGGGTTCCCAAGATCCCAGGAGGCCCCAGCTCTCCCAGCACAGCAGCCACCCACCCTTCCTTCTCAGGTGGGTGGTGGCCCAGCCTGGGCTCCGAGGGGCACGGCCAGCCTGGGTGACTCAGCCTCCATGCATCTGAGGCACGTCGTCATCCCTCCCAGGACCTGCAGCTCGCCAGGAAGGAGGGCAGGAGGTGAGCCTGAAGTCAGCCTCAGCTCCCAGGCCTGCGGTGGGCTGGGGAACCCCAGCCATCAGTCGCCTACCTCAGGACCCCTGTTTTGAGGCAGAGGGCAGAGGTCCTCACTTCAACCAACAGCCTCTGCCTGGCAGACAGAGGCTAAGATGTCTGAGAGCACAAACTGCTCTGAGGTTTATAGGTTTCTAACTGATAAAAAATGTTTTATTTACACACCTTTGCTAAAACTGACCTTACAATTGGCGACGACAGGGGCTTCATTCGCAAGTGTTGTTTGTAGCTAATTTCTGAAAATGCAGCTTCTCTTGGCGCGCTCAGGGACCACCACCGGCTCCCCACCCCACCAGCGTCTCCCACTTTCATCTGTAAGTTGGCAGGTAGCACCTGCCACACAGGGTCGCCGTGTGTGTGTGCGTGTGTGTGTCTGTGTGTCTGTGTGTGACGGGATGACAATGGATGTGAGTACTTGGGTCTGGGCCTGGCACTGGTGATCTTCACCCCTCGGAGCGATTAGGGCAGTAGGGTGGGTCAAGGACCTGCGCCCCCAGTCTTTGGTGCCCAACGGAGCCCCCAGGAAGGGAGGGATCAAATCAGAGGTGGCCCAGAAGCCAGCGTGACCGGGGTGGCCTGCCTGAGGCCAGTCAGACCGGTCCGGACACGAATTCCACCTTTGCGGCACCGGGGGTGGAGGGAAGCGGGCCCCGAGCCCCTCGGACTTCGCAGGTGTACGACAGATGCTCATTGCGCAGGCTCTAGAAGCCCCACCCACTGCCCCTACAGACTCCGCCCCTTGCTGCGAGGCGGAGGCTGGCGCATGCGTGAAACAGGCCTAGGATGGCCGGTGGGAACTTTATTCCCCAGAAGCCTCCGCGTTCCAAGGTTTCTCTAAAGACCCGGTTCGGGGTCTGCTTGCTCCGGACGGTCCAGGACACGGCCTAGGCCGCTCAGCTCTGACCGCCGGAGCTCCGGAGGCGCGGATTTGGGCGGGCTCGGGAGGTGGGCCTGAGGGGGCGGGACCTCACTCCAGGGGCGGGGCCTCGGGGCAAGGGGTGGGGCTTGGTGGCTGGTGCCTCCTTGGGTGCTCGCCCAGCGGGCGGGTGGGAAGCTGAGCAGCCCCGGAGGGAGGCCGAGGCTGGGCGCCTAGCCCTCCCCTGACCGGGGCTCTCTCAGTTGTCCATCTTAACCAGAGCCCATAAGGCTCTCGCTGCCCATCCCGTCAGGCACCTGCTCACTTGCACACCTCTCACACCCGCTCTCCATAAATGGCTTTGGAAACTGAGACCCAGACACTAGCCTGAGGTCACACAGAGCAGCAAAGTCGGGCCCCATGGGACAGCTACGCTGCTCCAGTCTGTTTTGCCCGCGTGGGCTTCGTCACCAGGAACAGCGACCTCTCTGAAGGAGCGGGGCAAGGCCCATAGCCAGGCGCAGTTCGGCCTGGACAGAGCAGAGGGGCTGTGGCCAGAAGAGGCTGAGACTGTCCAGGGTCAGGCACAGGGCCCAGTGCTGGTCACTGGAGTGCTAGCCTGCCACGTGGTAGCTGGCTTAGGTCAGGGGGTGGCACTGTGGAGGTCCCCGGCAGCTGTGGTCCCCTGCCCAGTAGTTGCCAACACGTCCTCTGTCCTTTCTCTCACCTGAGGGTTCCCCACAGGCAGAGAGAGGGTAGACACCAGGGAATCAGGGAAGCCCGGCTTGAGGAAACAGAAAGGAATGGGGCCTCCATGCTGGGTGGGGTCAGGTTAGCACACAAATACGTGACAGCAGGGCACGTGCTGACCTGATGGGATGCCGGAAAGGGCCACCCCACCCTGGGCGGGTGCGTGTCCTCGTGGGTTGCCCCACTGGCCTGTCCAGCTGTCTGTCGGACCTTCCGCATACCCCTCACCCTGTCCAGCTGTCCATGAGTCCTGTCCTCGGACCCTTCTCCCAACGACTGTCCCCCTCTCCATCCACTCCTCTGCTAGCTTGCTTGCCCACACCTACTCAGCCTCATGGTCACATCATCCTCTTTGAGCCTGTCAGCGTTGAGCACAACCTGGTTACACTTGTGAGCCAGAGGCATGCCTACTGGGGGCACAGTGGAAGGACAGCAGTGACGCTGACTCTCTGGGGGGGGGGGGACACACGGCAGTCCTGGGGGGGGGGCTATGGGAACCAGCTTTGCTGAGACCCCCCAGTCTGCTCCTCTTGTCTTCTTCCCTCTGGCATTATGAGGTCTCGGCTTCGAAAAGCAGGATTTGCCTTCTAGAATTGGGGGTGGGGGTACTCGACTAGGACCCAGGGTCGGTCAAGCAGGACTGGGGGTGGGAGTACTGGAAAGGGGTGTCGCGGGGGTCCCGATTCACACGGGCCCTTCCGGCCCGCAGGGAAGGGCAACCCCGGGAACCGGCACCAGGCCCGCGGCGATGGAGGGGCGGCTGAGAGACTGGCCCCGCCCCGCGGACCCCGCGCGGGTCCCCAGACGGGGGGTGGCGCTGCGGGCGCGGGCGGGAGCCGCGCGCACTGCGGTCCCCGCGCCTCCGCCGCAGAGCGCGCCACGCTCCGCACGCACCTGCCGCCGCGCCGCGCTGCCCGGAGCCCCGCGCCCCGCGCCCCGAGCCCCGCGCCCCCGGGAGCCGCCGTGCCGCGCCATTGCCCGAGGTCGCCGCCGGAGCCGCCGGAGCCGCCGGGCCGAGGCGCGGGCGTCGCATCCGGGCCTGCCTTTGAGACAACCTCTGCGGCGGCGGCGCGCGCGGCCCGGGGACGCCAGGCTGGGGCAGGTGAGCTCGGGCGGGGCGGGGCGGGACGGCCGCGGGGTCGCGACTCGCCTCCCCTTCCCACCCGGGCAGGGGTTGGGCCTTGGGGGCGGGGGCTGGGGAGGGGGCTGGGTCCCAAGTCCAGCGAGGGTGAGGGTCAGAGGTCGGGAGCCCTGTCTTTTGTGCGGGGTGAGGGTGGGCCCTGGGCGCAGCCCTCACGCTGTCTCTCACCTGCAGCTCGGGCCTGGTCCAGGCCTCTCTTCTGCTCCCGCCGCCGCCGCCGCCGCCGCCGAGCCCGCGGCCTGGGGCCTCCCGCAGCCTGGGCTCAGGCTAGCTGCCTTCCCTGGGAGCCTTGTCCTGGAGCCATGGGGCCCACCTAGCCCCTGCCTGCCCGGATGTCCCTGCTCAGGGACTGCTGACCTCGGCTGCAGGGGGAGCCCCCCCCACGCCCCCTCTCCGGCCTCAGCAGCCAGAGACCCTGGGTGAGCCCCTGGGCCAGACCTGCAGCCCAGGGCAGCCTCCTGTACTCCCCTGCCCCCGCCTCCCTCCTCCTCCCCCACCTCTTCCTCCTCCTCCTCCTAGGACTGGACCGGAGAAGCCACTGTGGCCACTGGGGGGGGCCCTGCCCCCCCAGCTCTCGCCGGCCGCCCCCAGGAGTCCTCGGGGCGGCCGGGGTCCCCACCAGGCCTGGCAGGACCAGGATGCTGCTCCCTCTCCGCCTCCCCGGCCTCACCCAACGCCCCCACCCACCCGAACACCCAATCTGATTGGAGACAGCCGGATGCCGGCTGACCCTGGGCCCGAGGTGGGCAGTGGCTGGCCAGGCCTCCTCATGTCCTGCCTGAAGGGCCCCCATGTCATCCTCAAGATGGAGGCCATGAAGATTGTTCACCCTGAGAAGTTCCCCGAGCTGCAGGCGGCTGCCGCTTGCTTCCCACCTGCACCGAGGCCCACCCCTGCTCTGGCACCCAAACGCGCCTGGCCCTCAGACACAGAGATCATCGTCAACCAGGCGTGTGGGGGGGACATGCCCACCTTGGATGGGGCGCCCCGCACCCCTCCGTTGCCACGACGGCCCCGAAAGGGCAGTGTGGAGCTGGGCTTCCCCCGCGTGGCGCCAGCGGACGAGGTCATTGTGAATCAGTATGTGGTGCGGCCCGGCCCTGCCGCCTCGGGGCCCCCCGCCACGGCGGCACCGGCTTCAGGTGAGCCCCTGGAGTGCCCCACCTGCGGGCACACGTACAACGTCACCCAGCGGCGGCCCCGCGTGCTGTCCTGCCTGCACTCCGTGTGTGAGCAGTGCCTGCAGATTCTCTATGAGTCCTGCCCCAAGTACAAGTTCATCTCCTGTCCCACCTGCCGCCGGGAGACTGTGCTCTTCACGGACTACGGCCTGGCCGCACTAGCCGTCAACACGTCCATTTTGAGCCGCCTGCCACCCGAGGCACTGACCGCCCCATCCGGGGGCCAGTGGGGGGGCGAGCCGGAGGGCAGCTGCTACCAGACCTTCCGGCAGTACTGCGGGGCCGCGTGCACCTGCCACGTGCGGAACCCGCTGTCCGCCTGCTCCATCATGTAGCACCCGCCCGCTCGACGCTGCCCGCCAGTCCTTCCTTGCTCGCCGCTTCTTCAGGGATCCGGCCCTGCCCTGTCGCCTGTTGACCCCTCACCCACCACCGCTTCCGGCCCCTCCCCGTGTGGCACTGCCGCTGCAACCAACTCTGCCATTAAAACTCTTTGCCAAAGTTTGCACCTTGTTCCCTGGACTGAAGCCTGCTCTTGCGGCCTGTGCCCAGGGCTGTGGCCCAGACAGGGTCCAGCCTGGAGCCACCAGAGGGAGGCCCAGTGCCTCTTGGGGCCAGCCTGCTCTGCTTGCCAGGGAGGGACCAGGCTGGGCCAGGCACGCCGCTCAGGAGGGCTGGGCCTGGATGTGCATGTGCGTGTGTGCACGTGAATGCCCCGCACGTCTGTGCAGAGCCAGCCTTCTGTGTGTGCTGGTGTGGGCAGAGGTGCAGAATGGGCAAAGGGCAGACACGTCCTCTGCACCGGCCCCTGGATGTGGGGGCAGCTGTACGGGGGACACCTCAGTCCACCGGGCTCCTGGTGCCCACCAGACCCTCTGAACTTGAATGGGAAGGGCCTTTGGGCCAATCTGAGCCAGGACTGAGACCAAGACTGGCTGAGATCCTGGTGGGGCAGGAGGACTCGGGGGCCTTCTATCTCATACTCCACTACCTGGATTTGGGGAAGAGCCTTTGCAGTGGAGGGGAGAGGAGGGAAGGGTTGGGGCGAGTCCCCGGATGCCGAAGAAGGGGTAGAGACAGCAAGAACACAGTAACAGTGGTTCCAGGAGAGCTGCTGTCTATTGAGAGCCATTCCTTGCGCTGGGCACAAGCCCACAAGGTCGTTCTGTGTTTGTCCTTTAGATAAAGGGCTCAATGACATGAGGTTGCAGGGCACTGGGCCTCAGCTCAGTGCTCCCCAGCTCCAAGGCCTGGCGGGGCCCTTGTTCCTTGCAGTTCGGGCACCTGGCCGCTCGGGCCGCCCCCTTGGGTCCTGACCCAGCCAGTGAGGGAGCGATTTGTGGCCTGAGCTTGCGTGGCAAGGGCCCCTCCCCTCTGGTGCCCTGTCCTTCAGGGAATACACACTGGCCCTCATCTGGAACATGACCAGGTGGGGGGACCTGCACCCAGGGCCCCACTCTCTTCAAGGAGTCACCTCACTACCAGACGGCTCTGTTCACTTTCGTGTCCGCTGTGTCCCTCTTGCAGACAGGCCGGGCGGGGCAGGGAGACGGGGTGAAGACGGCTGTGTCAGTTTGGGATCCTTCCATCGAGGGGGTGCTTGGGGGGCCCTGGTTGCAGACCTCCTCCAGCACCGCCCTTGGGCATCAGTAGCGTCTGGGCAGCAGGGTACTTTGAAGTCTCTGGCTCGGTCGGAGGCTGAACACAGGTTCCTGGGTAGCCCTGGCCCCAGACCTGGTTCTTGATTGAAGGCCAGTGCCCCCCTCAGTCTTGGGTTTTTCAGCTTGGCCATCAGGCCTCAGGGCAAGCCCGGGCCTCCTGGCCCCTCGGCGGCCCTGGTGGCACGGGCGGCAGGTGTGCCGGGCCCTGCTTAGTGGCCAGCGCGGTCCAGCAGCATAAAGAGGAGCCCCAGCAGCATGAGCGGCGTGAAAATGAGCAGCAGCCCCAGCAGCTCAAGGGCCAGCAGGCCCAGCAGCACTAGGCGGCGGGAGCAGGGTCCCCGTTCCCGCAAGGCCCAGAGCCGGGCACCCAGGCAGGGCGGGCAGGGTAGGAAAGGCAGGCAGCCCCGGCCGCCCACGGGTCCTGCCAGGAAGCGGAGCTGGTACCGGTGCTCCAGGGACGCCCAGGGCCCAGGGCCGCGGCGGGCAGGTGCAGGGGGCGTGGGGGGCCGTGGGCCCTGGGGCCCGTCCGCCTGCAGCAGCTCCTTCTGCAGCTGGCAGATCTCCCACTCAAGCATGGGTGTCCTCTGGCGACAGAGCGGGCAGCAGACCCGGCCCAGGTCGGCGCTGGGGGCCGTGACCAGCAGCTGGTGCAGGCAGTCCACACACAGGCCGTGGCCACAGTTCAGCAGCGCCAGGCGGTGCTCACTGGGCCCGTAGGGCTCTGTGCAGATGGGGCATTCCTCCTGCCCCGGTTCCCCCGCTGGCTCCCCCTCCTCACCCTCCCTTGCTCTCCCAGCCCAGGGGCAGGCTGTGGCTGTGGCCCCCAGGAGGGGTTCACTGTCTCCAGCCCCTGCACCCTGGGTATTCCCAAGAACCCTGCCGTCCACCTCTTCATCTGCCAGCCCTGGGTGCGGGGGGGCCAGGCGTTCAGGGCCTGTGGAAGGTGGACGGGGGAGCCCAGCGCTGAGGTCACGGGGGCCATGAGTGGGGGCCCCAGGGCAGGGGTCAGGATGGGTGGGTGGGGTCCCCAGGGTGGTGACGAGGGTGGTTGGGGCCGTGAAGGTCAGTGCAGCCCTCTGGGTGAGGGCAGGGCCTGGCACAGACCTCGAAACTGCCGCAGCCTCGCCCCACCCCGGAAAGTCAACTTCACCTGGGACCCGGCGCTTGTGCTGGCTCCGGGCAGCTCCTGGGCCCACGAATGCCGTCTTCACGGGATCTGCCCCAGCCCGGACGTGGCCGCCTCCGCCCACCCGTGTCGGCAACTGGCGGACAGACAGGCGGACTCCAGGCAGCAGACTTGTGGGTAGGCGGGAGGGCTCGACTCCTCCTACAGGAATTCCCCTCGGAGCACCGAAGGCCCTTCCCAGGGGCGGGGACAATGGCTGCCCCACCCCCCGCCCCGTTCCCACCCAAGGGACTGCTACTCCTGGGACCGCTACTCCTGGGACTGGCAAGGAATGGTCAATCCCCACTTGGCCAGGGCCTCCCCTCACCCATCCTTCCAGGGCCCGCTTAGGCTGCCCCCTGCTTGTCGGAGTCCGGGCAGAGCCCATACAGCGTGGGCAAGTAGGACACATCGCAGAGACTCAGACCCGGAGAAACTACTGCAGCAAAGACGGCTGAGCTGTGGTGCATTTGTGCTCGCCACGACTGCTGTCCCCGTCCAGACACTGTGGGCCCACACACGCCCTGAGGCACCCAGACAGGCACGTGGAAGAGCAGATCAGAAACAGCCAACAAGAGCCCACAGTTTATTACGGAGGTGTTCCAGGAACAGGGTGAGGAAAGAGTGTGCTAGCTGGGGGTCTCCTCTGGTCCTGCCTTCCAGCCCTAGCCCTGGCCCTGCGAGGCCCTGCGACAGCACCATGTACTTTGTGGGTGGGCACAGAGATGTGGCAGAGGGGGACTGGGAAACTGCTGTCCCCTGGGACAACCTCAGAAGGCTCTCCGGGCTCGCATGCTGTCTGGAAGCTGGTGTCCGGGGAGCCCCTGATGCCCATCAGGCTGCCCGTTCCTTCCTGGGGCCCCGTCCTTATGCAGGGTGGGGCAGCCCAGGGACCATGCTGACCAGGACCCAAGCTGGGGCCAGTGGGGAAAGGCCGGCAGTAGCCTGCAACCCTGGATGGGGGCAGGGGTGGGGTGGTGAGTGAGCAGCGATGTCAGGACTGGGTATAGGACCCCAGGTTGACTGAAGTGAGGCTGTGCAGGGGACAGGGTGGAAGGTGACAGTAGCCCCCCAGAGGGCAGCATTTAGAGTGGCCAAGGCTGGCAGGATGGCTTCTTAGGCCCACGTCTCACTCTGGAAACGCATCATCCGCTGGAGCCTGGCAAGGTAGTTGGCTGCATCAGGGCCGGAGAGCCCACCCTCCTCCTGGAAGACGGACGTCAGGGCTTCTGACACATCTGCCGGCATGCCCTTGGCATTGCTGGAGGGACGGGCCAGGAGGGCTCAGTAGGGCTGGGACCTCCGGAGGGCGGGCTCCCACCCCTACCCCCCGGGGGCCCAGGCTCACCCCGCCAGGTAGAAGTAGGCGCCTCGGCGGTCCAGCAGCTCCCACACCAACGGCCCGAGCTCCCGGAGCCTGTGCTGCACGTACACTTTCCGCTCCTACGGGGAGGGGGAGCGGAGGGGGCAGGGGCGGGGCATGGGGATGGTGCATCCTTGGCCTGGCCCCCTCCCTGCCGGCACTGCCCTGCCCAGCACACCCACCTGTTCCCGGGAGAAGGCTGTGAAGAGGGTCAGGCAGCCCTTCCTCTCTAGCTCCAACCACTCAGATTCCCAATAGAAGTCTTGGTCGCGCCAGCGGCAGCCGAAGAACAGGAAGTTTCCTGGGGGATCACAGGTGGCCTCAAGCCTGGACCCAGGTCTGTGAGGCTCGGCCCGGGCAGCCCCAGCTGCCACCCTGCCAGAGGCCCTGCGTGCTCACCGGTCTGACCCCGGGCCACCCGCTCCTGGACAGCTGCTCGGAAAGGGGCCACACCGGTGCCGGGACCCACCATGATCACAGGTGTGTCCGGTGTCTCCGGGAAGGTCAGGCTCCCGGGCCGCACCCACAGAGGCACCTGGACAGGCCCTACGGCAGGAGGGAGGAGGCGTGAGGAGGCTCTGAGGACCAGGGCCCCGGTCCAGGACCGGCTGTGGTGCACAGAGGAGAACGGGGGCCCTGGCCCAGTGCTCTACCCGCTCCCCTCCAGAAAGCAGGGGTCACCTCGCCCAGGATCCAGAGACGCCAGCCAGGAGGAGCAGAGGCCCCGGCGGGGCTCTTTGAGGCGCGTCTGGTAATGCACCACAGCGACGAGAATCTGCAGCCTCGAGGGGTGAGCCTGGGGATGGGATGGCGGGTGCTGTGCTCCACGGGGCCACCTGCCTGCCAACCGGCCTCAGACTCCGCCCACTTCACCCGGGCGGTCCCAGACGTGGGGCAGATGTTGAGGGTCGGCCCCCCGCCCCTCGCGATCCCGGCATCCCTGAAGCCGGTCCTGGGCTCTGCCCGACAGGCCCTCACCAGCAGAGAGGAGGCAATGGAGAAGGCCCGCGGGCGGATCGGGGGGATGAGGTCCAGCAGGTAGTCTGCGGGAACAGCTCCAGCCGTGTGTGGGAAGTCACATAACACCTGGGCAGAGACAGCCCCGGCTAGGCTCCGGCCAGCACCGCCACACGTGGCTGTGGCTCAGAGCCCTGGGCCTGCCCGTCTGCCCGCGCCTGCCCGCGCCTGCCCGCACCTCCAGGACGGTCCTGCGAGGCCGGTTGCAGTACGAATACAGCTCCTCCTGACCTTGGGGGGCACTGAATTGCAGCAGCTTCTCCCGCTCCAGCTCGTGGGGAGAGAGACAGGCCAGGAGCTCGAAGAAGGAACGGCGGGGCACACTGGCGACGTCCAGGTAGTGGGACACGAGGTGCCTCACGGAGCAGGGCTGGGGCAGCTGCGTGGGGCAGGGGACACCTGCAGCAGGAAGCGGGGAGCCTGTGAGGGGTCGGGACACGGCTGGGCAGGCCGCAGACCCCGGGAGGGCGGAGAGAAAGGGTGGCCGCAGCCGGGGTCCCCGGGCTCACCTGGCTCCCGGGGCAGCAGCGTGAAGTACTGGTCGGGGTCCAGGCCCAGCACCCTGCAGAACTGCTGGACGTGGCTGGCCTGGTTCTGGGGCCGGATCAGCACCACGTCGCCAGCTGCAAAGCTGCATGGGAAAGCCAACGGGAAAAGTGAGGGAGGGTGCGGGCAGGGCACTGGGGGCTCAGGGGAGGGCTGGGGGCGGCGGTCCTCGGATGGGTGTGTTTCCCTGCAGCCTGGCCGGCACCCCCCACCTCATCCCTCGGCCACCACCCACCTGGTGTCTCAGGCCCCTCACCTGAGCCCAGAGCCTGTGATGTCAAACTCGATCAGCCGTACGTCCTGGAAGTGAGAGGGGCTGGTGACCCTCTGGTTGGTGACCATGGGTGCCAGGAAGGGCTGCTGCTCTGAAGGGGGACCTGGGGGATCTGCACCGGCCACATGCTGCTCCTCAGAGCACATCTTGGGGGCCTCCGGAAGGAAGCGGAGGGTGAACTTGGAGGGCAAACTGTAGGGAGGACACACACCCGTCAGGCTGTCAGCAGGGCCTCACAAGTGGCCCCGCGGCCAGGCCGCTCTAACTGCACCTGCGGGAGCCCCACCGGGGCCCACACTCACGGGACTCCGGGGGGGATCACGCCAAGGTCAGGGGGCACCGGGTAGAGCCCCAGCACCTTCTCCCACAGAGCGTGCAGCCAGGGGTCAATAGCAGCGTCGGGCCTGGAGAGAGAGAGCATGTGCGCGCTGTTCTGAGGGGCCCCTGCCCCTGGCCGGGCCTGCAGGAGAGCTGCCCCCACCCCACTCACCCCAGCTCATGCTGGTCATCTCCCAGGCACGCAGGCAGGAGGGCGCTGCCCCCAAGCTGCAGCAGCCGTCGGTGCAGCTTCTTGGCCACGAAATTGAACCTACAGAGAGAGAGCCAGGCTTGCTTGGGCAGGCCCTGGGCGGAGGGCAGAGGGCAAGCAGCCCCGAAGAAGCAGAAGACCCCGGGCCTCGAATGACACCTCTCCCAGAGAGCGCTGTTGGCAAGATGCCTGCGTTTGTGCTGCCGTGAACCAACATCTATGTTGTGCTCAGAACAAAACCCCAGGCACAGGAGTGTCGCGCTGCCCTGTTCACCTCAGCGAGCACAGTCCTGCCCTTGTTGTGTCTGGCTTTGGAAGCGTTGGTAAGACCAATGACCCCCCACCCCCACCCCGCCCGCCCTGTGCTGGACTGTTTCAGTGACCTAATGACATGCGAACCCTCACACACAAATTCCTCGGTGCTTCTTTAAGAAAGCACGCAAAGCAACATCATTCTTGGCTTAGGGTACAGATAGGTCCTGAAAATTGGCAAGAACAAGGCCGAGGCGGTCATGCCACCACACCCAGGGAAGCAGTGGCCTTGGAGGTGGCTCCTGGGGCTGGGGGGTCTTCCGGGCCCCTTGCCTCGTCCCACTGTGCTGTCTTTGTGAGCCCAAATATCTCATGGAAAAGTGGGAAGAGCCAGGTAGGCCTCTGCTGCCCTAAGTCACGTGTCAGCCTATGGTGCTGCCTGAGGCCCCTGATGTCCCGTTCCAGACGTCACTTCCCGTCCTACGAGACACCTTGGGCCCACCCCGGAGTTTTGGTGCCCACTTTCCTGTCCTGCCAGCCTCCTGTCTGTGCTCTGCTCACCCTTCAAGCCCAGATGCTCCCCGATGGTCCCCACAGCCTGGCCATGGCCCAAAGTCTAGAAGGAGCCCTGGGGGCTGAGTCACCTGTCCGTCCGCCAGGACTTTGTGCTCAACCCCAAGGGCAGTCCCTGCAGGCCAGCCGCCTTCCTGCCCCTACTCACTTGGCGTAAGAGGAATCCCCGAGGCCCAGAACAGCAAAGTCCATCTGACAGAGGGAAGTCGGTGGCAGATTCTTCCGGAATATGAACCTCCAGAAGTTCTACAGCCAGAAGAAGCCAAGTTAGAGGCCCTGCTTTGGGCCACCAGGGCCCTAGGGTGGAGTAGGGAGGAGCCACAACCTAGACCCTCCCTGTTCCTTCAGATCTTTGTTACTGAAACCAGACCATTTTTTATTCTATCACAATGGCAAAAGATTTGGAAAAAGGCAGAAACTCGTAAACCATAGAGCTGCCCCAGAGCCACCACCAGAGTGTGGAGCCCCACCCCTTCCCGGGCAGGGGGCCCTGCGAGGGCTACTGGCACCCGCCCCACTGCCCCCCCAGGGCAGGAGTGGCACCTGCTCCTGCTCAGGCTGCCCCTGGGACCACTTCCTCCCTTCACACCGAGCCCCATGTCCCAAAGACCCCTCTGTGGTCCTCGTCTCATCCCATCAACCAAGTTTCTCTTTTGGCGCCTTCTTCTAGCCCTGGGCCCCCACCAGGCTGCTTTGTGCTCACTGCCACCCTCACGGCCAAGGACCCAGACCTGTGTCCTTCCCCAGGACACCCTCACCTCCATGCATCTGGCCAACCCAGGGGCCTTACAGCCAGACCCCCAAGGTCACAGCCCAGGTGCCTCTTCTTTCCTCCGGGGACCCTCATTGGAGCCTGTCTGGCCCACACTCTGCCCCAGCCTCCCCACAGGCCTCCAGAAGCACTTCTCAAATACAGCTCCCCATCACCTTCAGCCCGTGGTGACCTGAGCCCTGGACACCAACTTTCACATGTGGTCCAGGCTTTAGCTGCATTCCACGTCCCTTGTACTTCATAACTGGCATGGAGGGGCCCTGTTGGGGCACAGCTCTGCTCACTGGTCCTGGACCACCCTGGACCACACCCCAAGGGCTGAGCTGCGTCAGCCAGTACTGGGGACTACACTCTCTGCCTCTGGAAACCTCTCCTGCATGCTCCTCCTCAAAGGCCTGTTTCCCGAAGCTTGCCAAAAATATCCTTCCCAGTGAAGGTACACTTCTCACAACTCCGCACCTGCAAATGCTTGGGCCCTCCCTTCACAGTGACTGGCAGGTTGGCAGGGTGCACTTCTGGTGGAAATGGTTTTTCCAAAAAGCCCGAGTCCTTGCTCCAAGCTGGTTCAGCTGGGCCACCGCTGCTGAGAAACCAGCATCATGTGTCCCCCTCTGTCCCCCACCGGCTACCTGGGCACTCTCGATCCCCGAGAGCCGTAACCCACCATGATGCGCCTTGGCGGGAGCCATTCCACTCAAGATGGGCCCTTCCCAAGTACCCGGTGGACCCTTTTCCAGTTCTGGGATGTTTTCTTAGTTGCTCTCTTTGGTCAGTTTCTCCCCACTGTTTCTCATTCCGAGGTTACTAACACGATCTTAGAATTTTGCTATTTCCTTTCTTGGTTCCTCGTTCATTTTTGGTTACACTTTCCAGGAGAATTTCTCAACTCTGCTCTCTGATCTTTTCAAGTTTTCCTGCTATCGTCTTAAAGAGCATTCCCAGCGCTTCCAGCTTTTGCCCTGTTTTGTGTGTCCCTTCCTGTCCTGTGGGTGCCGAGTTCTGGACGGCCCGCTCCGCCTCTACTCCTCCAGGGTACCTGAGGGTATGGTGGTTCTTCGTGGTCTATTTGTACTTAAGACGCTGACAGAAAACTGTGAGTTTGGGCCTGTCACCCAACGTGCGTTTCGTGGCCGGGATCCTGCGGGACTTGCACTGTGGTTAGTTTCCCCACAGAGGGCTCCTCTGGTCCACTAGCCGGGAGCACGTGCCTGACCACAGTGTTCTGAGGACTGAGGCAAGGCAGCCAGTGTCTTCCTGTTTAGTACAGAGCTGGTCACTAAGCCTGGTCTTCAGCAGGTGCCGCGCCCCCTCCTCCGTGTTCCTGGGACCTCAGTCTGCAGCCTCTCCAAGGAGCCTGCAGGTCGCACTGTGGCCGGGGAGGGCCCCTCCTGACCACCTCCGTGGAGGTGTCCGTGCCTGCAGTCTTCGTTGTGCACCCTCATCCAGGGTGACCATCACCACCTTCATGCTGTTGGCTTCTGATGTCCAGTCTGCACCCCAGCCCAGCTGACCTCGTAGAGGTCTTTGTTTCCCCTCCCCTCCCCTCCCATGTCCTGTGTCACAGCATCCACAATTCACCTCCTGCCTTTGATCCCCTCACACTTGCCTTCTCTCCTGTCCCTCTTCTTGTCTCAGACCTCTCCTGACTGTGCTGGGGTCTTGGCCCCATGTCTCCCATCGTCCCCTGCTCTGACCCTGCTCTTCGGTCATGAGCCTCTTTCTCCCCCACCACCAGCCTTTAACAGGTCTCTCTCACCTTAACACCTTCTTTCCAACCCCTTAGCCCCACTCACAGCCAGAATCTTTCTCGTGATTGTTTAATGTACAGACGTCCTTAAGATTCTCTCCACTTACCTGCTGCTCCCCTGTGACCTCGCTTCTCTCCAAGTCGCTGATACCGCTTTCCCCAAAGTCACCAGCAGTCCCTTTGCTGATAAACCCTACCAGTTCTGCTCAGGTTTTATCTTACTTCACTTCTGTGCAGCTTTGAGTGCTGGAGACTTTTCTCTCAGAACAATCACCTTCCTGCCTTGACCTTGGATTTGGGGCACTCCCTCTTTTTGCTGTTGGGAGCCACTTTCCTGCCCCTCACAGGCTTTTCTCCACCTCCCATGCCCTCCGTGTTCAGGGCCACCTGTCCCAGGGGAAAGGGAGGGGCTTTCTCATGCCTCGCCCAGGGTCCTTGCTAGAGCTCCACACCTACCTTGTATCTCCCCCTGGACGACTTCCAGCCCTTGGCCCTCCTGGTCTCCATCTCTGTGCATGGAACTACCATCCACTCTGGTCCCTGAGCCCGAACCCCTGTCTCGACTTCATCTTTGTTCCCAGCTTTTAGGCCTGTGTGATTCCACGTCCTCTCAATTCTACTATAACATCTCTGGAAGGTGTCTTGTTTTTCTCTGCTGTCTGCCCCCCTCCTGCCTTCACTGTGCATCCTCTTGAGTTGTTCTTGCTCTCCTACAGCCTGTCCTCCCTGTCGACACGTAGCAGTTTTGCTAGAACACAAATATGACTGTCACCCAGTGGACTGCATGGCCCTCCACCTCAAGCCCATCCACCTTGCTGGGGCGGTCCAGCTTCTTGGGATCAGGTCTGGCTTCCTGCCTCTCGTCTCCCCTCCCCCCCTTGATGCATTCCTTGGCTCTGTCATCCCCAACTGCTTTCTGCTCTTCCCTGAGCTGGTCTTTCTCCTCTGCACAGGCTGCTCCCAGTTTCCTGGTGCCTGGCTAGCCCCCACTTATCCTCAGGACTTAGCCTACACTCCTTTCTTCCAGGAAGCTCTCCCTGAGCCTCCAGGTTGGGCTAGATAGTGTTTATTAATGTCCTCATGACGTCTGGCACTTTCTCTGGCAGCACGTATCTCCTCGTATTGTAACTGCCTGTTAAAATTGTTACTTTTGCTATATTGTGAGCTCCCTGAGGAAAGAAATAGGTTCCTGGCTGGATTCCCAGCACTAGATCATGTTTGGAATAGAATGTGTGTTCAAAAGATGGTCAAAGAATTGAAGAATGTTCCCAGAGGAAGGTCCAACAATTTTGAAACACTCACAAGACCCAGACCAGATTCATATATAGCCCTGGAGAAAATATTAAAGGTTAAAATGGAGAACAAGGCTATTTAGTGGCCTGTGAACAGTTTATTAGGGAGGACAGCCAGAGCCCCCAGTTCCCTCCCAAATCCACGGCTAACGTGCAACAGATATAGGAGGGCAACTGTTCATTGTGCTTCTTGGACTCCCCAGGCAATGAAAACAGTGAGGGTCCAGGGCAGTGATCTGAGCTTCTGAGCAAAGAAAGCCTTCAGGTCAGCCTTACCTTCATGTTGTCAGGGGGGTCTCCTTGGCCTGTAGTTGCACAAACAAATATCACCAGGGGCTCACTAATCAGATTCACCTCAACAAAAAGACACATGTGTTAAGACCTCGGGCTGTAGCAAGTAGGTATGCTCTCCGCAGCCTGGCCCCTCTCCTTCACTCGGGGGGTATGGCAAACGGAGTCACGAAGCACCCGTGAGCGGCCGGCCTGCCTTTGCCCTTTCAGGCTCCATCCTCCCACCTTGCCCGTTTCTCCATGTGCTAAGCCCTGCCACTCTTCCCAAGTTTTCCTGTCCCCTAAACCCGCCATAATGGAACGGTCCGCTCTCACACAACACACGGTGCCCTGCGGTCGAGGGCTCTGGGGGCTGGCGCCCCCGGCCTGCTCGGTCTCACCGCCCAAGCCCTAGGGCTCCCTCACCACCGAGTAGGAGTCCAGGGCCTGCACCCGGCAGTCAAGCCGCCGGCGCCGAGCCTCGCGACCCAGCCTCTCCGACACATCCTGGGCCGTGCCTGTCTGGCTGCCGAAGAGCACCAGAAGCCCCGGGCTCGGCATCCGGGCGCGCCGGGAAACCCCGGCATCCAAGCACCGGACCAGCTAAGAGATCCCGCAAGCCTAGGTGGCCCGGACCAGCTTGGACTTCCGACTTCCGGTGGTGGCCGGAAGTGACGCCCTTAGACCGCGCCCGGCAGGGCATGGCGACCGAGGGGGGCGGGTATCCGTTAGCGGCCGGTGCTGGGTCCCGGGCCGCGGCCAAGATATTGGCGACACGCCAGGACCGAGGGCCGGGGCAGGCGGAGCCGTTCGCTGCCTCGTGCTCGCCGCAGCGGCGCCGGCGGCGGGCGCCGGCGAGGCCCACGGGGAGAGGAGGCGCAGCCCTGCCTGTGGGACGCTCGGCCGGGCCCCGGCCCGCGCTCAACCGGCGCGATGCTCTTCTCGCTCCGGGAGCTGGTGCAGTGGCTGGGCTTCGCCACCTTCGAGATCTTCGTGCACCTGCTGGCCCTGTTGGTGTTCTCCGTGCTGCTGGCACTGCGTGTGGACGGCCTGGCCCCCGGCCTCTCCTGGTGGAACGTGTTCGTGCCCTTTTTCGCCGCTGATGGGCTCAGCACCTACTTCACCACCATCGTGTCCGTGCGCCTCTTCCAGGACGGAGAGAAGAGGTTGGCAGTGCTCCGCCTCTTCTGGGTCCTCACGGTTCTTAGCCTCAAGTTTGTCTTCGAGATGTTGTTGTGCCAGAAGCTAGTGGAGCAGACTCGGGAGCTCTGGTTCGGCTTGATCACGTCTCCGGTCTTCATTCTCCTACAGCTGCTCATGATCCGCGCCTGTCGGGTCAACTAGCCTCAGGCGGGAGTGAACTCTGGACGGCTAGCATGCTGGACCCCAAGCTGAGTTCCTACTTCCACCGTACCAAAGGAGAAGTCTGGGTCTGAAAGGAAAGCCAGCTCCTGCCCTGGCGAGTGCCCAATTTTCTCTCTACCAGTCCATGTCTGAAATTGTTCCCTCAGCAGGGCTAAAAAGAGCAGCCTTGATCCTTAACATGTATTTCCTGTTATTTCATGCTTTGAATAGCTAACCCTGAATTGAGATCCTGAGAGGGACCCCAGGCCATTTCTCTGACAGTAAAATGTCCTGATGGGCTCTGCGTATGTTTATGGATCCTGGGAAAGTACTCCCTGTGCAAGGGCTGCAGAGCTGGTCTTATGGATTTCCTCTGCCCAGAAGCACTAACCTAAGAGCTCACTGCCCCCTCCATCTGGACAGGACTTAGATGCTTGAGCTCAAAGTGTAAACCAGCTTGTGTCTCCTCCCCTGAGCCACTGGGGAGGATGGCCTCTTCTTCATTCCAGCTCAGGCAGACAGGAGTATGTTGAGTAAGCACGACTGGGACCCTATTTGGAGATCTGTCGCCTGAGAGAACTTTGCTTATGAAGCGCTGCTTGGCTTCCTATCCCAGCAGATTGCATCGTCCACAACTTTTCCACCACCACCTTGTGGCCAGCACTGTTAGCACACCTGAGACAGATTTAGGCCTCCCTCAAGGGACCAGAGAGAGGAACAGCTTTGATGCTCATAGGCATCGAGACTTGCAAATGGTCTTGGCCCACATTTGTTGGCCTGAGGTCTTCAGTTTAAGGTGCCAAATGAGAACGTTTGCTGAGATAAAAAATAAAATAAGAGAATGTTTTGCTGAGATGCGCAATGGTTGCCTGACCTCTTGAGGGTGAAACAATATGAATGCTGAGAAGGTCCCTGCTGTGCGATGTAGCTGGTTACAGAGCTGACTGTAGGGAGACAGGAATGCACTAGAGTTTCTTTAGCCAATGTGTGTGTGTGTGTGGGGGGGGGGGGGTGTTCCCTTGGGGAATCCTTGCTTCCTGCCTGGGGAGCCAGGGTGAAGATATAATGGGGTAGGCCTGTGTTGAGGACCTGCTGAATGGTTTGTGTGACATCAGAACCTTGTCTTCCTGCCGGTGTGCAGTCTTTGTAGGCCTGGCCTTGCTGTGGAGCAGGGGTCAGCCAACTATGGCCTGAGGTCTGGTTTTGTACTACCTTTCAGCTAAGAGTAACTTTTCCATTTTTAAAGGATTATAAACATGAACATGTGACAGAAAGTGAATGTGGCCTGCAGTGTCCAGGGTCTCTCAAACTTGGCACTCTTGGCCTTTTGGGTCAAGTCATTCTTTGGGGGGGGGGCGGGGGGAGGGGCTGTTCTGAGCATTGTAGAATACAACATCCCTGGCCAGCATCCCTGGCCTCTACTCACTAGATGCCAGTAGCACGCCTCACTTGTGACAACCAAAAGTGTCTTCATACATTAACAAGTCTTCTGGGGGACAAAACTGCCCCTGGTGAGAACCACTAGGCTAAAATATTTACTGTCCGGCCCTTTCTAGAACAAATTTGCAGTCTTATTCTGGTGAAGCAGCTTTGTGACCCTTTGCCTAGAATGGATGCTGCATGGCCTGAACCATTGAGATGCTTGAGTTGGAGACTGTTCTGCTGTGTCCCACAGCTATAAAAATGTTTCCTACCCAGTATTGGCATAATTTGCGTCAAACTCAGATACAAGCTGAACATTAGAACGGACTTTTATTTATTTCAGTTTATTTACATAATCTCTACAACCAATGTGAGACTCGAACTCACAACCCTGAGATCAAGAGGTCGCACGCTTCTCTGACCGAGCCAGCCAAGTGCCAGGGAGTGTTTTTTTCCCTTTAATGTTATTTTTAGATCGCATGTGTTGTTGTATCCTGTTGTGTTCTGTAGTTCAGGACTGAGTGATCCTGTTGCTGTAGAGGTGATGTGCCTGAGAAGGCTTCGTTTCCTTTGGAAAGGTGATTTGATGAGAGCCGAGGAAGGAGACACTTCTGAAAGCTGAAATCCAGTTTATTTGCTCGGCTCAACAGAATGGAGAGGTGTCAGTCAGTCAGTGCAGACCACCACGGGACCCAGAAGCTGAGAAGGGCACCCAGGTTGAAACCTGCCCCCGGTCTAGGCAGAGCCCCAGGTGTCCTTGGAGCCCTGTCCCTGAGAGGTGAGTGATGTAGCAGGCAGTAGTGCCATTACTGGGAGAGAGGAGGGGAAGGCTAGTAGCATCTCTGCGCCCGTGCCCCCCCGTTTCCCCTTCTCCCCTTGGCTCCACTGGGCCTGAAAGAGTGTGGTGGGTGCTGTGCAGCCCTCAACTGGGAGTGAGCTTCTTCATGGCATGTGGGCAAAGAAGCTGTGCTCTTGGGGTCACTGGCACCCCCTCCAGCCTTGGGATGCGGGAAGTTCAGCAGCTGTTAAGAGGAGTAGTGTGGGGAGGCAACAGGGCGAAATGCACAGTGTGGCTTTTGTGGCTCCTTCTGCGTTAGAGAGCTGTGTGCGGGGAGCTTTGTGCTTCCTCACAGCTTTGCACTCCTGTCCCTGCTTGGCGGGCCCTGGATGGAGTCAGGAGGCTGGTGCGCAGCCCGTGTGCCACTCACGGGAGCGAGAACAGCTTTCCAGTCCTGGACAGGCCCTTCTCCCACTGCACTCTGAGCGCGAGGAACAGGTGGACTGGGTGCTGGCACGATGAGGAAGGGCCGAGCCCAGCCAAGGTCACCCACCGCTCTGGGCCCAGGGGTCCGGCTGGGACTGCCCGCCAGGACCCGCCCCCTCCGGGCTCCGCCCCCCCGGTCGCTGCAGACCAATGGCGCAGAGGCGGAAGTGGGGCCGCCAATGAGCGGCGTGAGGGGTCGGGGGCGTGCCCAAGAGGCCCTTTCCCCAATGGGGACTGGCTCCGGAGACCGGCGCTATCCAACTAAGTCCCCGGGAAAGAGAGGTCAGGGCGAGCGGTGTCCAATCAGCGCGGCCGGCCGTTCTCCCCTGTCGTAGGTGGGGCCGCCGGGCGCGGGGCGGGTCCGAGCCGGCCCCCCGCCGTAGACGGCGGGCGGGGGGCGTGGCCGCGGCGAGAAGGCCGGCGCCGGGCGGCGGCCGCAGTTCCCGGCGCGCGCTGGCTCCGGCACCCGCTCCGCAGCATGGCCGGCCTGGGGCGGCCGGGCCCGGGGCCCCGCGCCGCAATGCCCGCCTGGAAACGGGAGATCTTGGAGCGTAAGCGGGCCAAGCTGGCTGCCCTAGGCGGGGGCGCGGGGGCCGGGGCCGAGGCGGGCGCGGCGGAGCCCTCGGGGCCGGAGGCCGAGCGGCTCGTGCTGGCCGAGAGCCTGGGCCCGCTGCGCGAGAACCCATTCATGCGGCTCGAATCGGAGCGGCGGCGCGGGGCGCGGCGCGGCGGGGGCGAGGGGCCGGCGGGGGCGCGGCCGGTGCAGCAGCTGCTGGAGCTGTACCGCCGCGTGCCGGGCGTGCGCACCATCCGCGCCGACAACATCCTCATCATCGAGTCGGCTCCCGGCTTCCAGCCTGCGGGCCCTGGCCCGGACCCTGGCCCGGACCCTAGCCCTGGCTCGGCCGCCCGCATCCGCGCAGCCGAGGTGCTCGTGTATGAGGCGCCGCCGCCACCCGGCCGTGTCAGCCGTCTGCTCCAGAAGTTCGACGCTCCGGCCGCGCCGCTCCGCCGCGGGAGTCCGGAACGCGGCCGCCCCCCGCCGCCGCACCCACAGCCCGCTCCCGGCCCCGCCGCCCCGCGCGTGGGCGAGCGCGCCGCCCGCTTCGAGCCCGAGGGCCGCGCCACAGGACCCGGGACGCGGCGCAGCGATTTCCTGCAGAAGACCGGCAGCAACTCCTTCACCGTCCACCCTCGGGGCCTGCACCACAGCGCTGGCCCTCGCCCGCTCCCCAACGGGCCTGCGGCCCCCGAGTCCCGGGCGGGTGCTGCCAACGGCCTCGCGGGCTCTGCGCCTGGGCCGGGCGAGTGGAAGCCAAAGGTGGAGTTGGGGGAGCCCCCTGTCCACCCGCCCCCCAGCCCCGGGACCCCCAGTGCCACTCCAGCCGCGTCCCTGGCCTTGCCCATGACCAACTCTGCCAGTGCCACTCCCAGCCAGCGCCAGTGGGTCTCCGCGGCCACCAGCGCCAATGACTCCTTCGAGATACGGCCAGCCTCCAAGCCAGACATGGATCGAATCCCCGCTGGGGACCTCCAGGCCCGGGCCCTGGCCAGCCTCCGTGTGAACTCCCGAAACTCCTTCATGTTCATCCCTAAGCGCAAGGCCTCTGGGGCCCCTCCTCCTGAGGGGAGGCAGGTGGGGGGACTGCCAGAGGGAGAGGTTGGCTGGGCCTCCCAACGCCTGGAGCTCGAAGCCCAGCTGGTGCCTGCAAGGGATAGCGTGCCTGCTGGAGGGAGGAGCCCCTTGGGGGTCGACGAGGGGGGGTGCCCCAGGCCAGCTACCACCCTTGTGAACCAGGCTGTTAGGCGGCAGAGGCTGCCCTCACCACCCCTGTGTCCCTTAGCCGCTGCAGAAGCTAAGCCTGCCCAGGGCCTCGGGGTTTCCAGCTTGGCCAAGGATGGTGGGGAGCCTGGGAGGCCAGGGTTGCCTGTCACCTTCATTGATGAGGTGGACTCGGAGGATGAGGTCCTTCAACAAGCCAAACTGCCCTGCTCGGGAGCCGGGGGACCTCCTTGGTATCACCCGCACCCCACCGGGCCTGGGCACCCATCAGGGCTCCATCACCGAGGTGGCAACACCTTCACCGTGGTGCCCAAGAGGAAGCCGGGGTCCCTGCAGGCCAACGGGGAGTCTGGGCCACAGGAGGCTGAGGAGGAGGAGGAGGAGGAGGAGGCAGGCAGCTTGTCAGAGACCCCTGCTGCCCTGGGGACCTCACTGAAGAAGCGCTATCCCACCGTGCATGAGATTGAGGTGATCGGTGGCTACCTGGCCCTGGAGAAATCCTGTCTCACCAAGGCCGGCTCCTCCAGAAAGAAGGTCAGCAGGGGGCACAGGGGAAGGGGTGCTGGCTGGGCGCGGGGGAGAGAGAGCTGTGGATGTAGCAGGTGCCCACTTCCCAGGACAACTGGCCTGGCTGGGGGATGGCTTCTGTGTGGACCAGAGGAGAGCTGGGGCTGGGTGGCCATGCATGCTCCTGGAGGGGCTGGGCTGGGGGAGGTCCCTGGTCTGGGTTCCAGTAGAGCCCTAATGACCCAGAGAAGACAGCGTGCTGATGGTGTACTTCGCAAGGCTGGCGAGGAGGGTCGGTCCAGCCAGCACCGTGTCTGCTTTTTTGTTCTTGCGGCTCCGTCTGGAATTGGCGGGGCAGACCTGTCTCATCAAGGGTCCAGCTGCAGGAAGTAGTCCTGGGCCTGCTGGTTCCACTCCGGCCTGGCTTTGAGGGTGTAGCCTGCCGTGGTCTTCTGGAGTCCTGGCCTACGTGGGCCAAAGGTGCCAGGACAGAAGTGGGAAGGGGCAGGAGACCTGTGATTTGGGTGTGGTCACATCCCTACCCCACTGTCAGCCTAGGGGCACAGCGCTGGGAGCTGTTCAGTGGCTGGGGGCGGGGGGCGGGGGGGGGGGGCTCTCAGCTCCGCAGAAGGGAGGCTGCCCTGGTGCTCAGCAGGACCAGGCTTCATGCAAGTGTTTATTGAACTCCTATCGTGTGTGTGCCAGGGCCGGGGTGTGTTGCTAGGGGCAGTGTAGACTCTCCCTCTCATGGGGGAGGACAGGCCTCAGACAGAGAGACCCAGGTGCAAGACCAGGAGCCCTGCTGGAGCCTCAGTCCCCAGCTGCTCAGCGACCCGGAACCCTCTGGGCACAAAAAAAAAAAAAAAAAAAAAAGTTCCTCAGATTCTTCCTGGTCATTCCAGCACCTGTGTCTGGCCCTGGGGCAAATTCCAAGGCCAGCCCCACATGACCCCCCTCAGCAGGCATGGGGCAGACGTGTCTTCCCCTGGAACCGAGATGGTGCCTGGCAAGCTTCTGTGTCGGCCGGTGGTATCTCCAGGCTCACCCTTGAAGCTACTTCCGCCATTGGCCTCACTTGCCTTGGGCGATGGGGGTGGTGATGTGCCTTATGTCCACGGAAGCACCCCCCCCTCCCCACCGATGCCTGCTGGTCGTCCAATCACGTAAGCCACCTCCTCCCTCTGACATGAGTTGGACTTGTCTTCCTCCGTGATCACGCCCTGCTCCTTGGGTGAGGGCATCGGTGCTCCTGCTGTCTCCATCTGCTGAGACAGGCATCCACACCCAACTCCCTTCGTACTTCCGGAGGGCCCGTCCTGCCTGCCTGACCTTGACTCACCCTCTCTTTAGTGCCACAGCTCTCCCACCCTCCCTCCTACCCTTAGACACAGTCACCAACCCCACCTCCAGGCTCTAAGCCACCCCTCCCCCTCGTTCCTGCTTCCTGACCTTTGACCCTACGCTCTAGGAGGCAGTACCTTTCCATTCTGGCCCCAAGAAGTGGAGGTGATAACAGTTCCCCACTTTGTAGATGGGGAACCTGAGGGTGGCAGGAGGTCGTGGAGCTTGTGGGGCAGGAATTGAGTGCTGGTTTCTGCTTCTAGAGCCTCGCTCACCTGGCCCCAGCTGGGGAAAGAGCTGTGGGGGTCCTGTGTGGTAGGGTTGGGGTGAGAAGGGCGGGAGGAAGTTCTGGGTGGAAGCAGGCCCTGGCCTGGTCTCCATGCCAGCCTGAGGGAGTTGGGGGTCCAGATGGATGATGCCTGGCAAGCCGAGTGGCCTCACCAGGGCCCTGCCAGAGCAGCGTGGCTACTGGAGGTGACTCCTCCTTGTGGGCACTGCCCCACCCCCGCACCAGCTGCCCGGCAGGAAGAGCCAGAGCTCCTGTTGAGTGGGACAGAGGTGTGGGGCTGCCCGGTCCTTCGGGGCAGTCCGCTGGCTCGGGCCGTCCCCTGTGTCTCGTCCGTTCCCTGGTGGTCCTCCGGCCATCCCTCCAGGCCCTGGGCTGCGGGACCTCGCCCTCGCCTGTACCACGCCAGCCAGCTTGTGGTTTGGGCCCTTGTCCAGCTTGCCTCCATCCTGACTAGGGACTTAGTGGACTGGAGGTTAGTGGGACCTTGGGGCCCTCTGGCTGACCCGGGTAGTGCTGGGAGGTACTGGGGTCTTCCAGGGGGCAGGTGAGGTATGGCTCTGCAGGGGGACTGTCAGGACAGCCTGCCCTTGAGCTGGCAGGTGCGTGTAGGGTGTTGTGACCTTGCTGGGCCTTGGAGGGCTATAGCCCTGTCTTGGTGGTGGGGGCACCCAGCCTGCCATTGTGCCTGGGAGGCCTGCCGGGGATTGGGGGGCGTCTCTACTTGATTGTCTCTTGGCAGAATTGCTGATGCCCTATCTGTCCCTCCCTTAATGGCCAAGCAGGGACTGGCTGCTGGGGGGCATCGTGACCATGCCCCCTCTCACCTCTGCCCCAGCCCCCAGGCTGTGCTGCCGAGTGGGACTGTCCAGCTGCTCTCCACACCTGCCTCCCTCGGGGTTGGTGGGCTGGTGCTCAGGGCCTCTCCCCTTTGTGAGGTGCCACCTGGCCAGGTTCCTGCTTTTCTGGCGGCTCCTTCCCCTCGCCTTTGCCCTCCTCCCCTCCTTACCCTCTGGTTCTCTGCCCAGCCTGAGTGTGTCAGTGTCCCCAGGGCTCAATCTATGACACCCTAGGTCATCTGCCCTCACTTAGGGAGTAACTGCCACCCAGACACCCCAGTCTTGTTGGCCGGGGCTTGGCCCTCAGCCTCGCTCCAGTCCCCAGACCTGTGGTGCGGCTGCCCCAGTCACCTGCTTCCCTGCCGGTGTGGAACGCTGTGCCCGCCACCACCGATGTGTCATGGCTGTGTCCCCTCTGCCCTCCTTCCCCCGCTTCCTACCTGTGCCCCCCCCCCCAGCTCTTCCTGTAGGCACCCACCCTTCATGTTCTTCCTACAGCCCAGGTGCCACTGGGCAGGCCTGGACCCTGCTTCACTCAGCTTCCCCACCGCCAGAGGGTCTGCCTTGGGCTGGGGCATCCGGAAGCAGTGTGGGAGCTTTGGCAGAGACTGTGTGGGGTGGTCCCGTCGTCCCCGAGAACGCAGACTGAGTGGGGGATGGGAGGAGGCAGGCGTGTGCCAGGGAGTGAGGACAGGGCGGGTGCTCACCCCCAGCAGGGGGACTGGTTGAACCCGGCTCCCCGACCAGAGTCCAGGGTGGACGCCCTTCGGTAACCCGAGCTGGGTGTGCACAGGTAGGGCAGGGTGAGGGGGACAAAGGGCCTGTGAGAGCTGGAAGGTGGGCCGACCCAGGACCCACCTGCCGACTGCACTTGGCACAGAGGGCAAAGTCCCCAAGAGCCAGGTGCGTGCAAGTGCCAGCCCCTGGCCACGCCCGGCCCATCTGCCTGGGGTCTGGAGGCTGGCCCTCCCCAGCAGCATTTGTCACAGGGTGTCTTGTGATTCAGAGACCTGCACCCACAAGGAGGCCTGTGAGCCCCACCAGGCCATGGAGTGTGGAGACTGAAGGGAGGCGGATGTGACCCAAGCCCTGGGCCCCAGCTGGGCGCAGACAGTGGCCTGTGAGCGCTGCCCCGCCCCCGCCCCTGCCCGGCCAGGCTGTGCCAGGCTCAGTGCCTGTGCGAGCCCAGCCCCCTCGGTCTCCCTGCTAGGAGCTGGTCATGTGGACTAATGAGGGCACGCTAATCCGGCCGGGCCCTGGCAGCCAGCCCTTCCTGTGTCTTCGGTGGTGGGGGATGGGCCTGGAGGGCTCAGGGTCGTTGGGGACAATGCTGTGTACCCAGGGGTGACTGGACGCCCTGGTCACTGTGGGGCCTTGGGTCAGGGGCAGGCCCCTGGGTTAGGCCTCTGTCTTGCTAGGCTTGGGGCGGGGGTGGCAGCTGGAGGGTTGGGTGGGGCCTGCTGTGGGGACCAGGCAGATTGAGGAACAGTGTGCCTTCAAGCCACGGGAGCAAGTATCTCTTGGTTTTGCCTGACTTGGGTGATCTGCGCTCATCTGCTCTTGTCCCCGACTGTTCGTTTGTGCCGCTAGCTGGGGCAAAGCTGACTGGGCCTGGGCCTGAGATTCGCCCAGCAGGTCTGTGTGTGAACCACACTGAGGTGGAAAGCACGCGAGCTGGGGGTGCCGGTGGCTGTGTGGGGCTGTGTGTGCGCATGTGGCTGTGGGAGGGGGCAGCTGGAGCATGTGCCCTTGTTTGGGGACACTCGCTCAGCCTGGCATTGCCCCCTGAGACCAGTGCCGGGACCCCCTCTGCTGCCCAGGCTGCGAGTCCAGCTTTCCTGTGAGGCCCCTGCATGTCCTGCTGTCGCTGGGCCCCATGGTTCTCTGCCTGGGGGCCCAGCTCCTGCCTCCGGCTCCTTCCAGGGGAGGAGGGGAACTTGAGCTGGCTGCTGGAGTCTTGTGCTCAGGAGTTTAATGTTTCGGGCTCCTGCAGGGCCGCTCCCATCTGCTGCAGGCTGGTGCCTCTCGTATTCGTTACCAACCTGCTGGGCCTGGCCGAACCCTGCTGAGCAAGTCTGGTGGGCCTGTGGCTTTAGTGGGGAGTGGAGTCCTGGGTCAGGGAGTTTGAGGGTCCATCTGCCATCCTGCTTGCGCCTCGCTTCCTCTCCACACCAGCAGCCTCGTCTGCACTCTGAGGCCGTTGGGAGAAAAGAGGATTTGCTCAGGCATGAAATTCTGCAGCCTGCAGAGCGGGCAGTGTAGACAAGGGCCAAGTGGACAGCCCAGGTGGGAGGAAAGGGTCAGCGCGACCCCCACTTGGGTGCAGTTTTGGTCTAATTCTGACTTGGTCTGTAAAATGGGGTGATGGCATTTGGTGTCGCCCCCCTGGGGTTTGGCATATGCCAGCCACCCTGCTTTGCCACCTCATGGACGCCCCGGGGGCCTGGCCTTAGGCGTGTGCCCCGTCCTGCCCAGCAGCACTGGTCCATGCTGAGCTGTGCAGGAAGCGTCATTCGGGTGCCTAGCAAGCCAGGATGTGAACTCGGTCCTGGAGAGAGACCCCAGCCAACAACACACTGCTGGTGGCTGAGGAGGTCGGGCACCCGAGTAGGTGGGCCCCCCGAGTGCCGTCTCACTTAGACCCTGCTCCTGCCATAGAGCCTCTAGGTGGCTGGTGCTCCCCTGCGAAGGCAGCCCTTCAACCCTAGGAGCTGCCATAGAAGTTTCTAGAGACACTGAGACTTTGGGCTCTGGTCCCTGGGCAGGGTTGGTTACCCGAGGTGATGTGACCCTGGGCCTGGGGGGAGAAGGGGATGGGTGGGGTCTGGGAGGCAGGTGTTTGGACACACTGGCCCTGGGTTGCATGGGCAGCCAGAACAACCTTCCTGGGGTCCTTGTGGCCCGGGCCAGCAGGGTGCCGGTAAAGGAGTGGTCTCCGATGAGGGGCAGCCCCCCCACCTTTCAGTTCTGAAGGGTTGATGGCATGTTCTGCTACCTGCCTGGGGCCGCCAACCTCTACCGTGCCTCCAGGGTCACTGTGCCCGGCTCAGCCTGGCTGGAGTAACCCCTGGTAGCCAGGCAGCAGAGCCCTGCTGATGTACCTCCTGTCCTTAGATGAAGATCTCCTTCAATGACAAGCGCCTGCAGACCACATTTGAGTACCCTCCTGAGAGCTCGCTGGTACAGGAGGAGGCGGCTGAGGCCCAGGAGGAGGACGGGGAGGAGGAAGAGGAGGAGGAGGAGTCCAGCTCAGATGGGGTGGTGGAGAAGCCCTTCTCGCTGTTCCTGCCCCGAGCCACTTTTGTGAACAGCGTGGGGCCCGAGAGCCCTCACCTGCCGGACAGCAGCTCAGGTGAGTGCCCACGTGTGGGAATGGGCGGCCCAGTGGGTAGCTGGGCCACACGTCCACACATGTGCCTCTTGGCCCACAGGCTTGTCCGGCTACACTCCAAAACACTCTGTGGCCTTCAGTAAATGGCAGGAACAGACACTGGAGCAGGCTCCGAGTGAGGTGGAGCCCACACCCAAGGAGGTCATGGTGAGCAGGGGTGCGGCTGGGAGGGCCAACACCCAAGGCCTGGGGTGGGGGGTGTCTCTAATGCCTGGATGAGTCCCATTGGCTCCCTCTCTGTCCTTCTCTCTCAGCTCACCCCTGCCAGTCAGAACGACCTCTCAGACTTCCGAAGTGAGCCAGCCCTCTATTTCTGACCCCAGCCCTGCCAGGATGGCCCAGGCTGAGCCCTGGGAGCCGGGCAGTGCCCAGAAGCCCGCCCTCGCTCTGCACCCCCCACCTCTCGCTGCCCTGTTGGGCTCTGCCCTGCCATATCCCACCCTCCCTTCCTGGGGTTGGCCTGAGCCTAGGGCGCCGGGGTCTCCTGCTTCCCTCGAGGCCGAGTCTCACTCTGCAGCCCTGGTTTGGGGGCACTGCCTGTGGAAGATGGACAGGGTCCCACTGGACACCATGCCAGCAGGTGTCTGGTGCATGTGTGAAGGGCTAGGTTGGCTGCCTGTCCTCTGTGGGACTTCCAGCCCTTCCCAGCCCACACCCCCCAACTGCAGACCTCAACTCGCCCCGTTTGTGATGAATGGCAAGTTTTTTCTTGCCTCTAACGATGGATTCAATAAATACCACTGGACAAGGCCTCCTCTGCCTTCCCTGTGTGGTCCTTGGCCAAAGAAGCAGGGAGCAGGGGTGGGGTCTGTGGGGCTCCATCGAGGCCCTGGCAGCGAGGAGGAAGGTACAGTGGGAGCCCAGCCGGGACATCTGTGCCTGGGTATGGGGTAGTCCTGTGTGGCACCCCCACACGTTGCTGTCTGGCGGTCCAGGCGTTCGCTCCCGTAGCCCCGCCTGCCCTGCTTCCCCTCCCAGCCACCCCCCTGGGGGAAGAGGGACCCCCGTGAGCACTTCTGGTCTCTGGGCTGACACAGTGGGAGCTGTAGGGGGAGGAGCACTTTGGGCTTGCTCTCTGGGGTCTGGTACTCTGGCTGGACCAGAGCCGTTTTTAAGGCCAAGCGCCTGGGAGGGGACGAGGAGCGGGCGGAACCTCAGGGATCTCGCCTCCTGTGTGGCTTGGAAAGCCACCTGACCCACAGGAGCCTGCAGCAAGGCTGTAGGAGGCAGACCACTTCCCTGGGGTCCGTGCTAACGGCTGGCAGGAAAACCCAGCAGAATCCAAGAGGCAACAGGAGACACAGAACTGCCTGCTCAGCTTGGAGCTGGGGCTGCTTGTAATCCAGGCAACGGATGCAAGTACATCCCTCCTGAAGAGTCAAGCCCGCGAGAAATGCTGCTTGGCCAAACTTGGGAAGGAGGAGGGTGTTTTTAGTGTTCTGGGTGGAGTGGGCCCAGGTTTCTCCAGACCTTCTCAATACACGCTTCTCAGACCTGCCTAGCTGCAGGGACCCCCATAGGAGCTAACTGGCCAGCAGAGACAGTCCCAGAGAGGACTCAGGGTGGAGGGCTGGGCCCCAGGCAGCGTGGGAGGCTGGAAGTCAGCACGCTTGGTGGGACCAGGAAGAGTGGGGAGTGGTGGTGCTGTGGGGTTGGAGCAAAGTTTAGAATCCTGGAGCTGGGGCACAGCCCTGGCTGGAGAGCGTCTCCCTGGGCCAGGCCTTGTGCTGGGGAATAGGGCATCGCACAGACCGAGACCAACAGGCAGAACACCACCCGACGGGGAGGCTAAGTGCTGGGGTTGGGGGCAGGGGGCCAGCAGCCCTGGTGGGGAGAAAGGGTGGGTGACAAGGTCCCAGGGAATGCTCAAGGGTACCCTCAACTCTGTCCCCAAAGCCAACAAGGCTCGTCACAGGGAAAGCCACTCCAGGCCCTCCTCTGCCACGAAGCCATGCGGCTGGGCTCACATTGGATCTGGGGTCGTGCAGCAGTCCCACGTCCCACATGCAGGACACGGGACACAGGCAGTAAGCTACCTTCACAAAGACAATCTTTACTGACAGTCATAGGCCACCAGGGCAAGCTCTGAGGGGGTGGGCCCCAGCCCCTCCCCTGCTCCCCTGGCCTGGGCACCGAGGTGAGGTGGCTGCCGTGCTGGTGAAAGTAGGGAGCAGGGTCTTTCTGGCAGCCCAGGGCGGGGGTGAGGGGACCTCCGCCCTGAGCGCAACTCACCCAGAGCCTGTCCTTCCCATGTCCTATGAGTACAGGGCCAGGACCCCCACCTGGTGGGCTGTACCCAGGGCTGTACTTGTCACCTGGGGCAGGTGAAGCTGGGCAACTGCCTCTTGGCACCCGAGACAGCGAAAGGAGGCAGCTACTACCACGAAGAATAAAGACGCTTTGAAGACAGGCTTGTTGGGGGTCGAGCCACTGAGGGACGTGGGAGGCAGGCCCCTCCCCACCAATGGCCTCCTCAGCTCTCCCTGCCTCCACTGCTCTTGTGCTCCGAGGCTGTGGCTTTGGTCAAGTTCCCGGCTTCCCTCTTCAGGACACTAAGCAGAGTCTGCGAGCTTTCCAGGATCTGGAAACGGGGACACGAGACGGCTGTCACTATCCCTCTCGTCAGAAGGCTCGCACAGTCCAGCTCTGCTCCTACCGAGCCGGTGCCAAGCCTGGGGCAGAAGCAGGGAGAGGAAGCCCCTGACAGGAGGGTCGGACAGGGTCAGGAGAGCCTTTAGCCCAAAGCCCCCCTCCTTGCACCCTGGGAAGCCAGACGAGATGAGCTCTGGCCCTTGCTGCCACTCTCTGCCCGTGGTCTGGGCCAAGCCATAAAACTACGGTGCACAGAACAGGACTTGGGGCGTGCCGGGCCCCACTGACAGCCCCACTGTCATCCCACAGCGGTCCTGACCATGTTGTAGTCCTGTCGCCTCTGCCCGTGGGTGCCCCCAGGCCACCCCCCGCAGGCCACAGGCATGCAGGCTCCCTGCCGGCCCCGAGCCCCACCTTGAGGTAGGCAGCCTCTGTCTCTGCGATGGTCCGGTCAAACTCGTTGCGAGAAGCAATCTTGCGCGCCAGATTCTCGTTGACTCGGGCCAGTTTCTCTGTCAGCTGCCTCACCTCGCTCTGCAGCCGCTGCTTCTCATCCTCCTCCTGCTGGATCTGCCGACACAACTCCTCTCGCTTCTGACACAGCTCCTCGATGCCTACAGTGGGCCGAGCGGGGCAGGCGCTGTGGACCCAGGGCAGGAAGGACAGCAGCACCCCTGCCACTCTGGAGCCCACTGCTGTGTAGGAGGAGAGGGTGGCGGGAGGCCCGGGGCTGGCTCGGCCACCTTCCACCGCCGCCAGGCCAGGCTCCGACCGCCCAGGGGTTCTCGGGGTTAGAGAAAGCACCGCACCGGACCAGCAGGCGTGGCGCCCGGGCGGCAGTGCGTGCTCTAGCCATTCGTTCCTTGGCTCTCTCCACAGATACCCAGGGCTTGGTGCGTGCCACAGAGCGGCCGTGCGCCGGGCGGGTCCGACGGCCACCGGCGCCTTCCCAGCCGAGACACCCACGCACGGACCGTTGCACCCCACTCGGCCGCGCGCTGCGGGCCAGCTACTGCCTCGGCCTGCACGCCGGCGAGCCCCGCGCCCTCCCAGCCCGCCCGGCAGACCCCGCCGCGCGGCCGCTCACACTTGACTAGCTCGTTGTTGTAATTCTGCAGCGCCGCGCCCTGCTGGGTCATGGTCGCCGCTTGGGCCGCGACCACTCCAACCGCCGCCAGCTCCTCGCCGTTCGCGCCTGCGCACTGCCTTCCAACAGCGCGCCCTCCGATACGTCACCGAGGCGCGCCTCTCGTGTGCGTCATCGCCGCGCGCCGCGCCGCGAAGCCCTGGGAGCTGGTGGGCGCAGATGGCGACGGCGGTGCGAGACGGCGACCCCGGGCCTGCACAGGAACTGTTGGTGGCCTGGAACACCGTGAGCACCGGGCTGGTGCCGCCGGCCGCGTTGGGACTGGTGAGGCCCCGGAAGAGGGCAGCGGGTCCGCGCGGGGTTCCGGGGACCCTGCGCGCTTTACTAGGACGTCCACCCTGGGGTTCGTTCCGCTGCGGAGGCGGCCCTTCCCTAGCGTCGGCCAAGCATCCGTGCGTCGTGGACGAGGGGTAGCGGAAATCCCGCAGCTTCCCCTCCGCTCTGTCCCTTTCCCCGCTTCTCCCCGCGTGTCAGTGCCCTTCCCACCGCTACTCTGTGTCCCCTTCTCACGGTTCCCTGCACTCCAGGCGTCCTCCCGGACCAGCGGTGCGGTGCCGCCAAAGGAGGAGGAGCTCCGGGCGGCGGTGGAGGTTTTGAGGGCCCACGGTCTGCATTCGGTCCTGGAGGAGTGGTTTGTAGAGGTGCTGCAGAACGACCTGCAGGCCAACATCTCCCTTGAGTTCTGGAATACTATCTCCCAGCGTGAGAACTGTGCAGACGAGCCCCAGTGCCTTCTGCTTCTCCTTGACGCTTTCGGCCTGTTGGAGAGCCGCCTGGATCCCTACCTGCATAGTCTAGAGCTGCTGGAGAAATGGACTCGCCTGGGCTTGCTGATGGGCGCAGGCGCTCAGGGGCTGCGGGAAAAAGTCCACACCACCTTGCGGGGCGTCCTGTTCTTTTCCACTCCCAGAACCTTTCAGGAGATGATTCAGCGCCTCTATGGGCGCTTTTTGAGAGTCTACATGCAGAGTAAGAGGAAGGGGGAAGGGGGCACAGACCCAGAACTGGAGGGGGAATTGGACAGCAGGTATGCCCGTCGCCGGTACTACCGGCTTCTGCAGAGCCCGTTGTGTGCGGGATGCGGCAGTGACAAGCAGCAGTGCTGGTGCCGCCAGGCCCTGGAGCAGTTTCACCAGCTCAGCCAGGTCCTGTGAGTACTCGTGCCTGTGTGGCCACGCCTCTGTTCTTGCCTCTGGCTGGCTGTCCTGGGTCCAGCTGGCTGGGTGGGGTGGGGGGTGGGGTCTCTGCCGGATCGTCCTGGGTGTGGCCAGGGGCGGGTCCCCAGGATCCCCGCGCTGTGAATTTATACGTTTTGTTTTGGACACAGGTGTGTGTCTGCCACTCACACTAGCTCTGGGTTTCCGCTCTTTGCTTACTCTGAGACCCTAGGGATTGCAAATTTTCTGGGCCACGTAGAATTCTGCTGTGCCTTCTGTAGGCTCCCTGGGGAAGGGATGGTGTTCATCCTCTCTTGTAATTGCAAGAGGTGGGCTTGCTTTTTTTATTCTTTCCAGACAAGTTGGGGATTAGGCTAACACGCTGGGCAAGCAGATTGCTTTTCCAGCCTTTTAAAGAGGAAAGGATTTTGCTGTCGCCGTTAAAGCTGGGTTCTGAGCTGTGAGCCTTTAATCCTTTGTGGTTGCTGGTAATGATCTTGTCACGTTGAGTGAAGCGGCAGCAGCACAGCTGTTGGGAAGGGGGAGGGGCTTCTAGCTGGACTGAGGGAGGGGCCCTGTTGCTGGCAAGGGTCAAGGAGGCCCTGGATGGCTTTTGCTGGTTCATCCCAGATGCAGGGTGCCCAGAAATGTTCTCTCTCGTTTTCTCGAGTTCATTCGCCGTCGCTGACCAGGGTCTGCACCCAACGGCATAACTGGTGGCGTCTATGCTCACCTGGTCAGGACGGTGATATATTTAGCTGTTGCTTCAGAGCCATGTTTAAGGAGATGCGGTTTTAGCCCTGAGAGCCACACCCACTCCTCACATGGGCAAGGCCAGGGTCTCAGGCTGGGCAGAGAGGCCAACTGGGGAGGGCAGGGCTCTGTCCTCCCCAGCAGCTTTTCCTTGAAGCCTTCGGTACAGAGGGCGCTGGGTGTGAGGGGGAGCAGGGTACTCCGTGTGCTCCACGAGCAGGGCTGTCCTCCAGACACAGGCTGAGTCTGTTGGAGCGGGTCAGTGCGGAAGCTGTGACCACCACCCTGCACCAGGTGACCAGGGAGAGAATGGAGGACCGCTGTCGGGGCGAGTACGAGCGCTCCTTCCTGCGAGAGTTCCACAAGGTAAGGACAGCCTCTCGGGCCCTGTTCCCTGGGGGCTGTAGAACAGGTTTCTGGCCAACCTGACACCCTAGTGGTCTTAGAAGCAGCCACAATATGGGGACTTGGACGAGCTAGGACCTGGCTGGTGGATGAAGCTGTCTTGGTGCTGGGTGGAAGCTGGCCCTTCCCGGCCTGCCCTTGTGACCACAAGATAGAGCCCGTGACCTGCTCAGCAAGGTCTGTGAGAAATCACTTGGCTGGAGGCGGTGCCAAGGTCTGGGGTGTCCCGCTGAGGGGCCTCAGGGCGCCCGTGCTGTTGGGGCGTGGTCTGGGGCTCTGCCCTGGTCGCCCTAGAGCCGGGGAGGTGCTGGCCCAACCGCAGGGGACCGTCCAGCCTGCCCCTACTTCCCGCATGTCATTCTCCGCTGCTTCCTGGTGTCTGCGTCCCAGGGCGCAGATTAGCTGTGGTGGGGGTTCAAAGCAAGTGTCTGTACAGCAGCGGTCTGGAGTGGGTGTGAGCCCAGAGGCCTGGCCGGGGCACCTGTGTTGCCCCCAGGTGGTAGAGTATCGGGATGTTGTCATCAGGGGCTGCGTAGTTTGTGGGGGAACGTGTGCATCCTAGGCTCTGTGCGGCTGTTTTGCCTATAAGTTTACGCGTGTGTGCTCAGAAGGGCCCTTACGTTGTCCCACGTGGTGGGACTAGTCAGGTACGTGGCCCCCAGGGTGTGTCTGTCCACCAGGTCAGAGGTGAGCGTTCTCTCCGTGCTCTGCATCAGGGCCACTGTTGCTAGAGATAAGCCTGGGCTCTGGTGCTCATCGGGTGTGGGGACACATCGATGGGAGGCCTGGGAGGCCCACTTTGGACCCGTTATCCTGCTGGTTTCAATGTGCTCCTAGTGTCCAGGAGCCTTAGAGACTCCCCAAGACTGGATGCAGTGCGGGTAGCCTCTGCTCCATGTCGGGCTGGGGTTCATTCAGCTCCTCACCTCCCTACACCTGCACTCTCCCGACAGTGGATCGAGAGGGTGGTCGGCTGGCTCGGCAAGGTATTCCTGCAGGATGGCCCCGCCAGGCCCGCGTCCCCGGAGGCTGGCAACACACTGCGCCGGTGGCGGTGCCACGTGCAGAGGTTTTTCTACCGTATCTATGCCGGCCTACGCATCGAGGAGCTCTTCAGCATCATCCGAGGTCGGCCCCCTGCCCGCTGAAGTGGCCACCTTCCCCGTGCCTTCGCCATTCAGATCCTTCAGGCGGTCAGGGGCACTTAGGACAGACAGTGGCGTCCCAAGCAGAGCTGGGCCCGCCAGTGTGGCCCCCAGACGGTGCTTCTGGGCGTCCACCCCCATCCTGTCGGCGGCTCCATGCTCCTGCTCTGTCCTTGGGCACTCGGGGGCGGGGCGGGGGCTGGAGGGCACATGACCGCCCAGGGATGGCCTGAAGCACCTAGTGGTGTTTCTCATCACTGCTGAGTGGAGGCGCCACCGCTCACCCTCTGTGCCCTGCCGACCTTGTGTCCTTTCTTGCACGCACAGCACGTGCGTGCTTGCACGTGTGTGTGCAAGGGTCCACACTCTTCCTACAGACTTCCCAGACTCCCGGCCAGCCATCGAGGACCTCAAATACTGCCTGGAAAGGACCGACCAGAGGCAGCAGCTGCTCCTGTCTCTCAAGGCTGCCCTGGAGACGCGG
This sequence comes from Acinonyx jubatus, assembly GCF_027475565.1. Classification (NCBI taxonomy): domain Eukaryota; kingdom Metazoa; phylum Chordata; class Mammalia; order Carnivora; family Felidae; genus Acinonyx; species Acinonyx jubatus. The sequence continues at coordinate 747,574 of NC_069391.1, forward strand.
CTCCTCCACCCAGGTGCCTGAGCTGCTGCCCAAGAGGCCAGTCTCCTCTGCCTGTAGGGGCCTGTGTAGGGTGTGGGTCTGTGCGGTCCTTAGGAGCTCCTCCTCATCCTCCCTTGAAGAGAGTCCTGGGAAGTGATGGGAGTGGCCTGGGGCAGACCGCCCAGTGAGGGGAGGGCTCGGACCTTGGAAAGTTCCAGGGAAAGCACATGAGAGTTAGGGGAGAAGGGGGACAGCGTCCCGTGGGTCGCAGTGGTATCCTGGGGAGTGAGGTCACAGTGGTGGCCGAAAAACCCACCTGGCCAGGGCGCTGCCGCTCAAGGGACAACTCCTGGGTGCTGCTGTGACTACTGTCCTTTCTCCTGGCCGTAGGGGTCAACACGTGCGACATCATCACCCTCTATATATCCGCCATCAAGGCACTGCGTGTGCTCGACCCTTCCATGGTCATCTTGGAGGTGGCTTGTGAGCCCATTCGCCGCTACCTGAGGTGAGCCCCGTGGCCAAGCTCCAGGCTGCTGCTCGGACCTGGGGTCCTTGTCTCTTGGCTCCATTTGTGCAGCCAAGTTCCCCGTGGGTCCTTGTGGCCCCCGAAACACCAGGGACACTCTGTCCCTCCTGTTGGGCCACATGACCTGGCCACGGCCCGGGCTTCTTCGTCTTGTGGGTGCCACCACGTCCATGGGCAGACACTGGGGACCCACCCTGCAACCCTGCTCTCTGTTCCCATCCCCTTTTCCTAGTCCATAGAGGCCCCGGCTCAGCTTTAGCTTACTGACCAAGACCCAGGCTGAGGCCGGGGCGGGGAGGGGACCCCTGTGCATGAACGGCAGTGACTCCCAGGCTGTCTGTCAGAGGACGTGTTTGAACGGGTGCTGGGGCACAGCTGTCTGGAGACCCCTCGGGACAGTAGAGGCTCAGGGCTGGGGCTGGGAGGCATCTGGTGCTTCCCTGACTCACGTCTGCTGCCTCTTGGTTGGGAAGGCCCTGGCCTAGATCCCGTATTATTTTAGTTCTCGGCGTTCCCGAAAACGGTGGGGTTTATCTTATGATCAGTATTACTGTTTTCTGAGAGAAAGTTTGATGGACCCATCCTAAGCACGTGGCCAACGGGGGTGCTGGCTGCCGGGGTGAGGTGGGGTGCCGTGGTGTGGGCAAACAGGGAGAGAGGTGCCGTGAAGGCCAGCGGTACTCACATCTGGCAGGACGCGGGAGGACACGGTGCGGCAGATTGTAGCCGGGCTGACGGGGGACTCGGATGGGACGGGGGACTTGGCTGTCGAGCTGTCCAAGACAGACCCGGCGAGCCTGGAGACTGGTCAGGACAGCGAGGATGACTCTGGCGAGCCCGAGGACTGGGTCCCTGACCCTGTGGATGCCGATCCAGGTCGGTGCCACCAGCCCCACCTGGCTCTGGGTTTTGGGGGACGCTCCAGCAAGGCAGGCGTCTGATTCCACAGGTGCCCGAAAGCTTGAGGGGATCAGTTGTCAGCACCCGCCCCGACCCGCTTCTGCAGGGGGCTCTGGCTGGCTTGAGTGGGCCCACGATGGCCTGTGTCTCCGTCCAGCTTGCCGGAAGAGCAGATTCCCAGGCGGCCTGTGCACTACCCACCCCGCCCCTCGCCTGGGATCTGGGCCTGGGCCTCACGGGCGTGGCAGGGTGGGGCCTGCGTGGGCGCGGATGGTGCTTCCTCGGTCCCTGCCCTGCGAGATGCCATTGGTGCCGGTCCCCGTGCCGTGCAGGGAAGTCCAGCTCCAAGCGGCGCTCCTCGGACATCATCAGCCTGCTGGTCAGCATCTACGGCAGCAAGGACCTGTTCATCAACGAGTACCGCTCGCTGCTGGCCGACCGCCTCCTGCACCAGTTCAGCTTTAGTCCTGAGCGGTGAGGCCCGCAAGGCGCCACTGGGCCGCAGGGGGCGCCGCTGCCTGCTCTCCGGCGGGGAGGTGCACCCGTGCTCAGCCGTCACCCTGGAGAGGCCTGGGGGGAGGCCCAGGGGCTCGGGGAACCAGATCCCCGGGACCCCTGGGCCTCAGCCGGGACGGAGTCCAGGGTCTCGGTGGCTGGAGCTGCACTTTGCCCCTCTCCCCCTGGGGTGTCCCTGCGCTGGGTGGGGGAGGGTGCCCGCTCCGCTACGGGTGCTGCTCGGGGTGGGGGCGCGCCACGCCCCCTCAGAGATGCGTTCTTCCAGGGAGATCCGCAACGTGGAGCTGCTGAAGCTGCGCTTTGGCGAGGCTCCCATGCACTTCTGCGAGGTCATGCTGAAGGTGGGCACGCGGGGCTCCTGCCCACCTGGCCCGGCCTCACCCTGAGCCCAGCCCCGGGGCCTTCGTGAGACCTCGTTCCTCCCCCCAGGACATGGCGGACTCCCGTCGCATCAACGCCAACATTCGTGAGGAGGACGAGAAGCGGCCCATAGAGGAGCAGCCGCCTTTTGGGGTCTATGCCGTCATCCTGTCCAGCGAGTTTTGGCCTCCCTTCAAGGACGAGAAGCTGGAGGTCCCCGAGGACATTAGGGAGGCCCTAGAGGTCTACTGCAAGAAGTACGAGAAGCTGAAGGTACAGGCCACACCTCCCTCCGGTGGCAGGTGGGGGCTGCATCCTGACCTGGTGACCCTTCCGAGCAGGCTGTGCAACGGGACCTGGGTGCGACCCACCTGTGCGGCTCTCTGCTGACACCTCTCCTGTGCCTCTGCGTCGGGGCAGGAGGGCGCAGCCCCCGTTCTGCTCCCCTCGTCCCTTAGGAGCCTCTGCACGTGTGCGTGCACACCCACACTGGGGGAGGGGCCGGGCCGCTTCTGCCCTCTGCGCCTCCGGGTGGCCCCACCTTCCCGGGCTTCCTCTTCCACTGTCTACTCTCTGACATCTCAGAACCGGGGGCTGGGGCACCGGGCTCGCCCCAGAGAGAGTCAGGGGGCTGTGTGTGCCCCATGGGCGTCTGCCTCCAAGCAGTCTCCAGATTGCTCATGAAGCATTCAACTTCCAGGACTCTGCCCTGGCCTTGCCACTGCCTGGCTTGCTTCCCTAGAAGCTGCTTTCCCAGAGGATGGCTCAGCCATGCCTTTCTGCTCAGGCCTAATCACCTGATGTGACGGCCATGCCTCAGCGTGCTTTGTCCTGACTCCAGCTGGATACTAGAGTGGCAGGAGCAGGCCCCGGGGCTGGAGGTCGGACCTGTGGCCACAGTGTCTCTGCCTCACACCAGCACTCTTGGCCCGAGGATCACGTTGGACACGGGGGTGGCCACACAGCCCACAGAGTATCCTTGCTTGTGTTTTCTGTCGGTGGCCTTGCGTCTTTCCCGCCGCAGGCTGCAGTGGTGGCTGTACGGTCGTGGGCTTGGAGCTGGAGAGCCTGTCTGTGGCTCTCCTGCTTGTGACCTGGGCAAACTGTGGGTTCTGCTTCCGTTTCCCCCCTACAAGGTGGGGTTCTCTGTCGCCTCCTCCTTTGGAGCTGAGGGGGTGAGGGGGCTACTGAAGACTCCCTTGTGTTGGTCAGCAACAAAGTGCCACGATCGGGGCTCAAAACAGTGCAGGCGTATCGTGTTAGTTCTGGCAGCTGGGCGTCCAGGATCGATCATAGGGCTGCACTCTGTCCAGAGGCTTGAGGGAGGGTTCCTCCTGCTGCTTCCGGCTTCTGGTGGCTCTAGGCGTCACTTGACTTGTGGCCACATCAGCCCAACCTCCGCCTCTGTTGTCACATGGCATTCTCCCTGTGTCTCTTTGTGTCCACGTTTCTTACAAGGACACCAGTCATGTTGGATTAAAGGCCCACCCTATTCTAGAATGACCTCGCTTGAACGAATCGGCGTGTGGTAATCTGATGTCCAGATGCAGTTACATTCTGAGTTGTCAGGGGTTAGGACTTTAACATCCTTAACTATGAGGGACACAGTTCAACCTATAACAGTCCACCCTGTGCCCCCCCCCCCCGCCCCGAATTCGTGTGCTTCCCACATGCAAAACACATTCATCCAACATCCCCCGAAGTCTTAAGCCATTCCAGCACCACGTTTACGTCACCCCACACCTCACAGTTTGGTATCTGAGTGGCATCTGAATCGGGCAGGAGCGAGACCGAGCGCAGCTCATCGAGGGCAGTCCCTCTCCGGCTGCGAGGTGTGGCACAGACCCCTCCGTTCTGAGAGGGTGACTTCTCAAGGAAGGAGGGGGGTCACAGGCTCAAAGCAAGTCCAAAAGCCAGTGGAGGCACTGCTCTGGGTTCGAGGCTGTCTTCGTCTGCCCCCCCTGCCAGGCCGGGCCGCCACGCTGCCGTTCTCCCGCTGAGCCCTCCTCAGCGGGCCGTCTCTCCGTTTTCGGCCGGGTCGCCGTAAAATTCTCAGGAGCCTCGTCCTCCCTGCAGCTCCCAGTCGTCCAGGCCTTTGGCCGTGGGCCCTCGCAGACACCCTTCCTGGACCGCCCAGTCTGTCCTGGCTCTTCTGAGGACGCTGGTCGGCTCCCACGTCAGAGCTCGGGTCTCTGGCGCCCTCTGGGCTCGGTCTCTAGAGCACACAGAGAAGAGCAGCACCCCTGCCTTCGCGCGGGCTCCCCCCCCCCCCCCGCCCCGCCTCACCCCTGCTGCCGCTGCGAGGCCATCCCTCCCACGTTTGCGGAGTCTCCTCAGCCCAGTGTTGGTTCATCGTGCTGGGGTGTGCTTTCTGCCCAGCAGGGTGGTGCTCAGACAGGATCCTGCCACCACATAGCAGGGCCACACTGTCTCCAGTTTGCCGTGGCCTCTTCCTCCTCGTGACACCTCTTGTGGCTTTCCTGGCCGTGTCCCTGCCGACAGTCTCTCCGGGGCAATTCAGGCTCTTAGAGGCATGCAGCCCACAGCTCTTCCAGCCTCTGCCTGTCACCCAGCTCCGTGGACTCACACTTCTGGGAATTTGTTACAGCAGCACCCCCTTCCCGGGACCAAAATGCGTCACTTTCTCGTGGCTGCCATAACCAAGTGCCATGACGCGGGTGCTTGCAACAACGGAGATCTTTTTCTCCACTCTGGAGGCCAGAGCAGAGGTCAGGGCGTCAGCAGGGCTGTGCGCCTCCGAAGGCTGTGGGAGAGGGTCCCTCCGCCTCCCCAGCATCTGGTGTTGCAGGCCACCCTCGGTGTTTCTCGGCTTGTGGCTGCATCCCTGCCGTCTCTGCCTGTCTTCGCACTGTCTTCCCTCTTGCAAGGGTGCTGACCGAGCTACGTCAGGGCTCGCTGTAGTTCGGATGACCTTGTCTTAACTAGGCCCGTCTGCAGCGGCCTCGTCTCCAACCCAGGTCACGTTCTGAGGTCCTGGGGGTTGCGATGTCGGGCGTCTTTCAGACACCGTTAACTCACCAGCAGCCCTCATTGTTCAGTCCTATCAGATCGTGGTAGTGGAGGGCGTGGGAAGCGGAGCCCTGTCTTCTATCCACCCTGCTGCCCACTGCCGGGGGGGCGGGGGGCAGTGAGGGAGCTCTTCTGTCACCTGGTGCCAGGTGGCGGAGTCCCACTCAGCTGGGCTCAGCTGGGCCCCCGGGCTGCTCGTGCTGACTGCGGCCCTCCCCAGGCCATGCGGACCCTCAGCTGGAAGCACACCCTGGGCCTGGTGACCATGGACGTGGAGCTGGCCGATCGTACCTTGTCTGTGGCAGTGACTCCCGTGCAGGCGGTGGTCTTGCTCTACTTCCAGGACCAAGGTGAACCCACTGGCCCCTGGCTGGCCTGCCCCAGCCTTGCCTCCTGGGGGGGGACCAGTGCCAGGCACTGCTCCGTGTGGCTGGGGGGTGGGGGGGGTGGAGGCTGGGGGCGGGACTCGGCCTCCTGGGGCTGCCCCCTGGGAAGGTGAGCGGGCCGACGAGGCCCAGTGGCTAGTGTTCCCGGCCGCCCCGTGCAGCCAGCTGGACCCTGGAGGAGCTGAGCAAGGTGGTGAAGATGCCCGTGGCCCTGCTGCGGCGGCGCATGTCCGTGTGGCTGCAGCAGGGAGTGCTGCGGGAGGAGCCTGCCGGGACCTTCTCTGTGGTGGAGGAGGAGCGGCCCCAGGACCGGGACAGCATGGTGCTCCTTGACAGCGACGATGAGAGCGACTCCGGCATGGCTTCCCAGGCCGACCAGAAGGAGGAGGAGCTGCTGGTGCGGCCGGGGGCGGGGGCGGGGGCCTGGCTCGGCCTCTGGTGCGGTGGCCGCGCGGGAGGGTGGCCTGACGGCCAGCCTGGCCTCTGTGTCCCCAGCTTTTCTGGACGTACATCCAGGCCATGCTGACCAACCTGGAGAGCCTGTCGCTGGAGCGTATCTACAGCATGCTGCGCATGTTCGTGGTCACCGGCCCCGCGCTGGCCGAGATCGACCTGCAGGAGCTCCAGGGCTTCCTGCAGAAGAAGGTGAGGGACCAGCAGCTGGTCTACTCAGCCGGTGTCTACCGCCTGCCCAAGAGCTGCAGCTGACGCGCCCACTGCGCCCTTCCCGCGACGTCCCCACGGAGGGAGGGTGGCTGGGGGGGTGCCCCCCGTGCCCCTGCCCGGCCCCCGGAGTGCACAGTAAAGCAAATGGTTCTCTATCCTTTCCCTGTCCTGGTGGCTTTGTGGGCCCATCGCGGGCGTGTGGTCCGGGTTTGGCCTTCACAGCGGCCTCTCCAGCTCAGCCTAGCAGGGCCTGGCTCCCTGGGAGCAGGTGCGGGGAAACACACGAGTGTCCGGGCCCAGCCCCGCCTGCACACCTGTCACCGGGCTCCAGACCCACGGTCCTGGCACGTGGACGTCCCTGGAGCACACGAGGGGTCCTGGCACCGCCCCCAGCCCCTGAGGTCCCGGGAGGCAGGGAAGGGCTTTGGCTGGACGCAGGCTGGAGGTCTTCAGAAGCACTGGGCACCACAGCCTGTGGTGCAGGAGGCTCCGTGCTGGCTGGTGGTGCCAGCCTCCTGGACAACAAAGGCCCTTTGGAACGAGCCTCCGGCGTCCTGTTCCCGCCCACCCGGGGTGCCTTCCCAGGCCTGGAGTCATGCCTGTTGCCCCCAGACACCCTTGGGCAGCCCCCTCCGCCAGGCTGTCTTCTAGTGGCTACCCCCACCTCTCCACTTTGACCTGTTCCCCTGGGGCCCTGGTATCAGTCCTTGACGGGACCCCCCCTCACTCCAGAGTGTCCTGTTGGCCACGGGTTTGGAGAACGAGCGGTAGGACTAGGCACGTAGCCTTAGCAGTTCCAGGATTCTGGCGAGCCAGTGTTTGCCTCACTTGGGCTCCACCCGCCACCAAGGCTGCTGTGCTGTGGTCACTAGGAGAGGGGCTTCCCGCTTTCCTCTGAGTTCTGCTGGAGGCCCGGAAGGCTCGTACACCCACCGTTCCCTCCAGGCGGAAGGTCACCTGGCATGGGGCTGAGTTTACTTCCGTCATCCTAACCCGGATGCAAACCGGCTAGACGGGTCTGGCGGGGCAGCGGGGCAGCTCCTGGGCACAGGCACACGTCCCTTTGGACTTGGTTTGTTAACAAAATGTGAGAAAAACAAAAAAGCTGCATCTTGGGTCACAGCATCACACAACAGGCACAGAGGTGTCCCAGAAACTGCTGGCTGGTCCCCAAGGAGGGTTCAACACTAGGAGGAGACACCTGTGTCAGAGGAGTCAGGGAGGTCCCCAATGACAAGGAGTCAGCCAGGGCCCCTCTGCACCCTTGCCCCTGGTGCCCTGTGGGGTCATCCGTGGTGTGGGACAACTCCCCCTGCTGCCTGTGTGGTTTGCTGGCCTAGGTCCTTAGGGGAGGAGGGAGGAGGCCTCTGGACTGCGAGGCCAGGGAGGAGGCTGAGGTTAAGTCCCACGACGCCAGCCTGCAGCTAAGTCCCTCAGGCAGGAAGATGCAGAGGAAGAAGCCCTCAGGGCAGGGCAGGGGGCTCTGATAAATGATACAGATTGGGAGCCTCAGATGCTACCTGTAGCCTTTTCTCAGCCAGAAGTGCCTAGCGGCTGTGGCTGTGGGAGGGCCTGTGGGCAGCGCCCCCACCTCCTGGGGGATTTGGAGAGCCTGGCGGTTCCTCCGGCCTCCGGCATTGCTGAGCTGGGGGCGGGATCCTCCCCGAGACCGCCAGTGTGAGGGAGGGCAGCGAGCACAGGCCCATGCCTTGCCCCTTCTTGGCCCCTGCTCCTGGCAGCCTGGGGGAAGGATGGTGGCATAGGTCAGCTGGGGCCCAGGCCTCACCTGGGCTGTCACAGTCCCTGAGAAACAGGCCTCCCGCTGTCTGCTGAGGGCCCCCCAGGGTTTCCGGGTCATTGTGTCCACTATCCCAAGAGCCTAAGGGTGATCTCCACCCCCTTCCCTGTAATGCACCATCCCCTGAGGCTGGATTCAGTAGGGCACTGGGGAGCAGCTCCCAGGCCCCCAGCCACCCTACCTGCTTCACCCCGGGGATTGCCTGCCCAGGTCTCCTCTGCTCCCACACAGAAGTTCAAGTGAAGCTCCGGCTGAAGCCCTGCCCACCCCCACACACCTCCCAGACCCCCGATTCCCCCACCACTCCACCCTGCTCCACAGCCCTATTGTGAGGTCAGCGCCTTCCAATGGGTTCCATCCAGAGGTGTGTGGTGGGGTTGGGGGCTGGACATGGCCCCCTGTCCCCAGCCTGACTCCTGCCTGGCTGGCGGCCCTCTCGGCCTGATGTGTCTGTCCCTTTTGCTCATCCCTGCTGCAGGTGCCTCCTCCCGTCCCTGAACCCCGCCCCAGCCAGGGCCCCTCCTGGGGTGAGGGGTGGCCCCGGGGGCCCTCCACTGGCAGGTGACGAGGGCCCCTTGGCCACACGGGCCCTGTCTCTGCAGCTGGAACGTACTGTGAGTGCAGCCTCGGCCTCAGCCGCGAGGCCCTCATTGCCCTGCTGGTGGTGCTGGCGGGCGTTGGTGCCAGCTGTTTCTGTGCCCTCGTCATCGTGGCAATTGGTGCCATGCGAGCCAAGAGGTGTGTAGGCCCCGGGGCGGGCAGGGTGGGTGAGGGCCACGGGGCCCTGCTGGGAGAGGGGCCTCTGCCCCAGGTGAGATGTCAGCCAGAGCTGGGGAACGCTATTTCCCGGACTGGGCTGTGAAGAGGTGGGGTGCGGGAGGGGCACTTCTGGGCTCCTGGGGGCCAGCTCCCCTGCTCCAGGACTCACACCTTCCTTTGTCCCCCAGACATGAACATGCCTCCCACAGACACATGGACAGCACGTGAGTAACCTCAGGGGAGGACCCCACGGGTGAGCTGTGCCCCTGCTCCTGCCCCACTGGGAGGTGTGGTCACAGATGCATCAGGGGCACTGACCTGAGAGCCAGGCCTGCCCTGGGAGGGGGTTAAGTCCTCGGGAGCCCGTGCTGGTGACTGCCTGCAACAAGCCTGACCCAGCCCGTGTCGTGCAGGATGGTGGGGCACTTCGGGGTCCAGGAAGATCACACGGATCTGCACACATTGCATGTGGAGTCCCACCTCATGGACCCTGACCTGGAGGTCTCCCTGATGCCTCCCCTGGAGGCTCACGGCCTCATAACCATCCCCATGGACCCGATGGCCCCAACTCTGACTCTAGAGGAGCCGTCCCCTCTCACCCCCCCACCTGAGTAGGGCTGCGGGCAGCCTAGGGTAAGAGAATTAAATGGTATTTAGTGCTTCTGCCCTGTCCTCTCTGCGGGCTCCTCCTAGAGCCGCTGTGCGGCTGCGTGAAGGGGTGGGGAGGGGTCTGTGTGCACCTAGGTCATCTCCTTTATCTTGGATGGCGGGTGTGTGTGTGTGTGCACGCGCGAGTGTGCGCTGCCTGCACAAGTGCCCGCTGTCTGCCCTTCAGGGCAGGAGCCACAGCCCTGGTGTTTCCATCTCCTCCTGCCATGGCCTCCGTCTAGCTCCTCCCAGCATCGTCCTGCTGCCTTGCCCCACGACGTTGGCATGGCTCCTGGGCCCCTGCCCACCCCACCCCCACCCCGGAAAACCCCAGGACAGGATGTGCAACTCTGGTGACTCCAGAGGGAACAGCATTTGACTGGAGAACTTGGGCTGGTGCCTGTGCCCTACCCACACTGTCTCCTTGAGGTTCTAGGAGAATCCTCATAGGGCCAGGTAGGGCAGACATGACGGTCTCCAGGTATGCAGTCCCCGCTCCACCCTACGGCCTATCCCCTGGGCTCAGGCTCCCATCATGTACTCCTGACCCCACCAAACATCCACTATGGAGATGGGACCATCCCTATACGGGGGGTGCGGGGAGGGGGCCCACTGTGTGTGTGCTAGGGTCACTTTGCTGGGCAGGAGACAGGCAGGGACGAGTGAGCAGTGAGGCCCCTGGGTCCCATTCCATGCGTGGCATCCATGAGTTTGATGGGTGTGTGTGTGTGGGGGGGGGTCATCCAGCGGCTTAGGCCTCAAGGGGGGCACAGGGTGGTGGATACCCCAGGAGAGGAGAGGTGGGGCTTCTCACCGCCGCAGCTGGCACAGAGCCAAGAGGAGCCCGGCTCCGGGACAGGTGGCTGGCAGTGCAGGGTGCTGGCTATCCGCCCAGCCCCCGCCCTGGGCGCGGGGACCAGCCGTGGAACAGGAACTGCCGGCACTCGGGCTGGAGAATTAATATTTGTGCAGGCGCGGCAAAGACGCACTGGCTACGTGAACGCACGGGCAGCAGGCCTTGAGCTCTGCCCCCATGCGGAGCCTCTCCTCTCTCTCGCGGCGGCCGTCGCAGATGTTGCTGCTGCTGCTGCTGTCGCCGTGGTCAGTCTGGGCCCAGTTGTCGGCCGCGGCCGCCTCCTCGGGAACCCCAGGCACCCCGGACTGCCCGGAGGCGTGCGCGTGCGCGCCGGGCGGCCAGGCCAACTGCTCGAGGCGCGCGCTGCCCGCCGTGCCTGCGGGCCTGAGCCGGCGCGTGCGCGCGCTGCTGCTGGACCATAACCGTGTGCGCGCGCTGCCGCCCGGCGCTTTCGTGGGCGCTGACACGCTGCTGCGCCTGGACCTGCGCGAGAACGGGCTGCGCTGGGTGCACGCGCGGGCCTTCTGGAGCTTGGGCGCGCTGCAGCAGCTCGACCTCAGCGCCAACCAGTTGGAGGCGCTGGCGCCCGGCACCTTTTCGCCCTTGCGCGCGCTGCGTTCCCTCTCGCTGGCGGGCAATCGGCTGGCGCGCCTGGAGCCGGCGGCGCTGGGCGCGCTCCCGCTGCTGTACGCGCTCAGCCTGCAGGACAACGAGCTGCCTGCGCTCGCGCCGGGACTGCTGGCCGGCCTGCCCGCTCTCCGCGCACTGCGCCTGCGCGGCAACCCTTGGGTCTGCGGCTGCGCGCTGCGTCCACTCTGCTCCTGGCTGCGCCGGCACCCGCGGCCGGCGCCAGGTGAGCCCTCCGGGTTGGGGTAGGCGGGCCGGGAGCCACGGCCACGGTCCCCGCCGCCGCCACCTGACTGTGTACCTGTGTCCCGCAGAGGCCGAGACGCTGCTCTGCGTGTTGCCAGGGCGCCTGACGCTCAGACCCTTGACCGCCTTAACGGACGCCGCCTTCGGCCACTGCGCGCAGCGGCTCGCCCCCCGGGACCTGGCTGTGGTCTACGCGCTCGGGCCCGTCTCCTTTCTCGCCAGCCTGGCCGCCTGCCTGGCGCTGGGCTCCGTGCTCACCGCCTGCCGCACGCGCCGCTGGCGCGACACCGCCCTCGGCCCGCTGAGGAGAGCGCTGGACCCTGGCCCCGGGAGCCCCGCGGCCGCTGCTCAGGACTGAGCGGGCCTTGGCTGTTCTCGAATCTTCCCCTGTCCCCTGCCCTTCTTCACTCTCCCTGCAGGCGTCAACAAGCGACACAGACAGAAAGTTCCGTGACATTCCTTTAGACATCACCACTGCACACACCGGGTCAGGGGGCGGCGCGCGCCGGGCCCCCGGGCGGAGGGGCAGCGCGCGGCTGCGCACGGGCCGCATGGGGAAGGCACGCGCTCGACACGGGAAGGGCTGGGCCTGTACAGGTTGGCGGGCAGGGCTGAGGACAGTCCCGAGCCAGTGTGGTGGTTGGCGGGGGCGGGGAGCCTATCTTGGGCTGCGGGCTGGAGGACGCGACTAGCTGGCCCAGCCCTCGTGGGGACTGGAGAAGGTCGGAGGCAGTGGGGGATCCCCAGCGCGCTCCTGGGAGGCAGCGGCCAGCTGAGGGTCAGAGTCTGCCACTGGGGGACGGGCAGGGCCAGCTGGATGGATAGGGTCAAGCGGAGAAGGGAAATGGGTCAGAAAAGAGGGGTGGAGCTGAGGCTGCCAGGAGCAGGCGCTGGAGGAGGGGGTGACCCAGCCAGGTGGGGCCTCGCACCCGCACTGTGGCTCTGCTAGTGGCTGGAGAAGGATGGGGCTTCAGCCTCTGCTCCAAGCCCCTCTGGCCAGGTTAGCCCCTCTCCCCACTGCTTAGAGACCCCAGGGCCCTGCCTCTGCCGGAGTGCCCTGTGGCCCTGCCCAGCCAGCTCAGCTCTGTCCTGTCCTCAGCCGCTCTGGTCCGAGCCTCGGTCCAGCAGGGGCTGCCCGCCAGGCAGCAGGGCGGACAGACAGACGGGAGGCCCAGGGTGGGCAGTCTTGGGCGGGTGGGCTTCCCTCAGGCCTTCCCGAGCAGCAGGACCCATCAGTGTCCTTGGCCGGGCTAACTGGGCAGGTGGGCGCCTCCGGGGGGCCTCACACCACGGTGCTGACCGAGGGATCTGAGAGGTTGAGCGTGCCCGTGATATCAGTGGGATGATACTGCTGCAAAATAGAAATACACAGACAAGGCAGCCCGTTAGCCCCCATGCTCGGGGGCACGCGCAGGGCCGGGACGGGTGGACCGGCCAGCCGGCCGACCGGCGGGCGGGCGGGCGCGGCCTGGGGGAGGCTGGGGGGCGCTCCTCCCCCTGACCCCGTCGTGCTCCGGGACTCTGCGTGGGCCGGGCCGCTGTCCCGTCCATCTGTCTGTCTGTCTGCGGGGGAGGGGGGCAGAGGAGGGCGGGCAGGGCGTCTCAGCTCTCCCTATGACGGGCACACATCTGCAGCTGGCCCTCCTCCCTCTCAATAGCGCGTCGCGGCAGCACTGTGTCTTTTTGGTTTTGCAAAGCGCCGCGTCCACCCCCGGTGCTCTATAAATAAGAACCAACAATCAATACCCGCTGGCCCCGCCGGCCGCCAGGGACCCCAGCCCTGAGCGCCCAGTGCTGCCCTGGCCCGGACCGGCCACAGGACAGGGGCAGAGGATCTTAGCAGCCGGACCGACCCCACCCCTCCCAACAGAGCCCCCCACCCAGGCCTCCCTCCAAGCAGGCGCCCAGCCCGTAACGGGGAAACTGGGCTGCCCTCCCCCGCCCAGCCCCTCCAGGTGGCAGTACCCCCAGTCACCCCTACAGGGCAGAGCCCCAGCCCCAGATGCCACATGGCGTCAGGGCTGGCCTGGGGGATGGTCCCAGGCAGAGTCTGTTGGGAGTCTGTTGGGAGTGTGTCCCCAGAAAGGCACCTCGAAGGTCTCTGAGCTGCACCTGGACAAGCTAAGGGCATGTGTGTTTTCTTTGGGCAGGAGTATTGGGGGGGGGGGCGGGGGCTCTCAAGGAGGCCCTCAGAAAGTTCCCTGTGTAGCTTTTGTGCTCCTCCCTAAAAGTGCTGTCTGTGAGGATACCCTTGTCTCCAGGCCTGCCCCACCCACCCCTCCTCTCTGGTCTTGGGTTTCTCCTTGAACCCCTTGGCAAGGGCCACTGGCTCAAGCTCTGCACACTTTTGGGCTCCCAGCTCCCCGACCCTCAGTCTCCACCCGCTGCCAGTGCTGAGCCCCTCCTGGGAAGCAGAGCGGCCCAGGTCTCATGGGCCGCTCTTGGGGCACCCTGATGGCTTTACCCTGGACTCCCGATTATTCTGTGCAAGCCCTGTCTGTGTCCTGGAGATGTGCCCCCCTTCCAGTGGACTGTGTGTGGGGGAGTCTAAATCCCATATCCACCTTGAAGCATAAGCTTCTGCGGGATGCGGGCCAAGCTGCCCCTGGACTGCAGGGAAGCCAAGGGCAGTGCTGACTCTGGGCGGCCCCCTCCCCACCTCAGACCGGGGTGCCTCTAGCAAGGCTGGGTCCATTTTAGGGGCTTTTATTCCAAGTGTGCGCATCTGGTGCAGCGACAAACTGCCCAAGTTAGGAGGCCTGCTCTGACGTGGCCCCGTGGGGAGAGGAGCTGGAGGGTCAGGAGCTGAGGCGCTGGTCCTCTCCACGGAGGCCTCTCCTTCCTGGGCCTCTGTCTGGGAGCCTCAGTGACTCCGGCTCTGTAGGCCACAGCTCAGCCTGGGGTGGGTTCCACCCCCTCTGGTGCCACCCAGTCCCCGCCTGACAGTCCCCTGCGGCTGGGGGCCTGTTCCAACTCCAGGCCCCAGCCGTCCACCCAGACAGAGCCAGGCCCGGCCCCCAGCCCCGGCCCACACAGAGACCACATGGAAAGGGTGCAACAGGCATGGCTCTGGTGAGACACGTGAGACAGGTGTCTGCGTGGTGGGGCTGGCGGCCAGACAGACGGGCGGATGGGACATCACAGCCACCCCTCCATGGATGTCGCAAGGGGTGGGAAAGAGGGCAGTGGGCCGCTCTGGGAGAGGCTGGAGAAACGGACGTAACAGAGAGGTGGTGTGGCCTCCTGACAGTGAGGAGTCCGGGACAGATTGGCGCCGGGCTCCCGGGGCCCTGGGCGCAGCCCCGAGTCGGTGAGGCTGACCGGCTGACCAACAACATGACACAGCTTCAAGATGGCGCATGGCGTCATGGCATGGGGGGCAGACCAACGCAGAGACACATGGGGAAAGAGGGCCCAGTGAGGGCCAGTGGGAGAAAGGACCAAGAAAGGTCTAGAGAGTCAGAGAGTGAAGACCTCGTGTGCTGGGCAAATAGAGATGAGGGCAGAAGGGCCACAGCGGTCAGAGGTGGGGTGGATGGGATGGTGAGGGAGAGGGCACGCCTGATGCACGGGACACAGACACGGGGGCGGGGCGAGATAAGAGTCGGAGACGTGGGACTGGGCGTTCTTCCCCTTACCGTGTCTTTGGAGGACCTACGTCTCTTGAAGCTGGAAGCCAGGGTGGAGGTGATAGCCCTAAATGTGGCTTTCTTTTTAGGGTCGGGCTCTGCTCTACCACTCTTTCTATCCTAAAATGAATATGTATAAGTGATTAGACGGCTAAGGGTGGCGGCCACACCTGCCCTCGCCTGCTTCTCGGGGGCTGCCGCCCAGCCTGGCCGCCGCTCAGGCCCTCGCTCCTGCCTGCCTCCCTGTGCTGGACAGACGCACCAACAGCCGAACGTGTGCAGGCGGCCTCTGCTCCTGCCCGGTCTTGGGCCTGACCTTGCTTGTGCTGGGGCTGGACTTGGGAGGGGGTGGGGGGGGGGTCCCGTCTGGCTCTCTTGCTGGGACGTCTGCCTGGCTCCCTGGCTCCTGGGTGGCCCTGGATTACAGGTGTCCCGAGGAGAAGGGTCCCTCAAGCACCGGAGGAGTCGCCCCTCGGGCCCTGCCAGCGATTCTGTCCCCTGAGGGGGCACGCCAAGATTCGGGAAGGGGCCGAGGGGCCGAAGGCAGGTGGCGAGATGAACTGGAGAGATAGATAGATGGAGGTGGCTTCCAGACCCTGGCCTGGGGTCTGATGGCCAGGATGGCCCTGTGCCAGCTAGTGAGAGCAGTGACCAGGTCCCAAGAGCAAGAGTGGGCAGATGAGAGGTGTGGGGGCTCCAGCAACCCATCCTCCCGCTCCCCCGCCCCGGACCTGGCCCTCCCTCTCTGAACATCAAATTCATCCCAGGACACAGGCTCTGGGGGATCACCCAGAGAAAGAGAAGAGAAGAAGCAAGCCAGAAAGGACCCTGGGGCGTGAGCCCTCAGGCCTGCGCAGGCCCCACTGCCTGCCCTATTCCAGGTGGGCCGTGGCTGCCCCGTGTGCAGCCTGTTTCCAGCCGGCAGCAAGTTCCCACAGACACGGCCTGGAGTGCCAGGCAGGGCCAGCTCGCCCGATTCAGGCTGGAGTTATGGAGCACAGGACACAGCAGGGCAGCAGGGAAGGGGGTCCCTGGAGGGTGCCGAGGGGAGGCGTGGGGCGGCGAGGGCAGAATGTCTTGGACTCACGTGCTATACCCAGGTGGGTCCCTGTCTTACCCTGCCTCAGTTTGCCTTCCTATGGAATGGGCGCCGGTGGGCGACTCTGGAGACAGAGGGGCCAGGCGGAGGCTTGGAGCCGGGCTTTGCAGGGGGCAGCCACCCGCAGGTGGCCCCCAGCAGCGCTGCCCCTGGCTGTGGCTCCTAGCTCCGGTCCTGCCCACATGGGCTCCCGGGGGCCAGAGCCAGTGCTTCGGCCTGCGGGAATGGAGGAGGGCCGGGGCCAGGCCGGGCCGTGGGCACCAGGCCTCGGAGAGTGCCTGTCCTACCTGCAAGTTCTTTCTCCACACGTTCACCGCGGCAAAGGCTAGCTGCATCTGCTTCCGGCGAGCGTCCTTGTGTCGCTTGTAGGCGATCTCAATGAAGATCAGGAAGATGCCGGCCACAATGCCCCCAGCCACCAGCATGAAGACCCCTGTGGGCCAGGACCCAGGGCCTTAGCTGTTGGCTGCCGGCCTGCAGGCCCCTTGGAGAACCCCGCCAGTGTCCGCAGGGGGACGGAGGGCGATGGGGACACCCACCTGCCATGTTCTCGAAGGTAAGGGTAGCAGGGGCGTTGCTGCGCGAGTCACACTCCTGGTACCGCACCCACGTCTTGTCCAGGTCTTCCATGAAGCCGTTCTCGTGGGACCTGGGGGGGAGGGCGCGGCCCGGAGTGGGCGGGGCCCGGAGCGGGCGGGGCCTGGCCCGTGGCGGGCGGCGGGGTCGGGCTCTGGGGAGGGGTCCGCCTCCGGTGGGAGGCTCTCGGAGGAAGGTGCAGGACCGCGGGCGGCGGGGGAGGCCGACTCACTTGAGGATGGACAGGGAGACGTTCTGCTTCCAGGGGCTGTCCTTGCGCATGCCGATGCCGAAGCCTGAGCGGAAGAACAGCTCGCCAGTGGTCACTAGGTCGCACTTCTGCGAGGCCTCAAACTCCAGCACCGCCGAGTCCCAGATGAAGGCATGAAGCTTGCTGCGGGCAGGAGCGGGGGTCATGGGCGCGCGGCACAACCGGTCTGCCCTCGCCCCTGCACCTGGTACGCCTTCGTCCTGCCCGACCCGAATCCTCACCTCTATCTCCGTCCCGTGGTTCCCGTCCAGCCTGGACGGACACTCTTCCTGTAGGGGTGGATGCCCCTCCCCCGTCCGCCCCCTCGCGTGTCCCGCACGCCCCGTCCCCCCTCGCGTGTCCCGCACGTCCCGTCCCCCCCTCACTTGTCCCGCACGGCTTGGATGGCCTCGGCCGCGCTCTCATAGTTGTGCTTCTCCATGTGTCGGTACATGGTGCTCAGCTCCACCTGCCGCCGGAAGTAGATGTCCACCGAGCTCTGCTTCACAGTCGCGTAGATGAACTTGTCCGAGGGATTCCTCAGCTGCCGGGTCAGAGGGCAGGGCTCGCGGCTGCTCCCGGGCTCCACCCGAGGCAGAGACCCGCCGACCTCACGCCGGCCGCCCGCAGCGGCTAAGCCTCACCCGCGGGTCGTTGATGCCGGTGATGCGCTCCTCGGGCCGGTCCAGCACCAGGAAGGCCGCCAGGTTGGCGGTGTAGGAGGCCACGATGATCATGGCGAAGCCGGCCCACACCATGCCCAGGATGCGCGCTGAGAAGCTTCGGGGGGCGCCTGCGGGCAGAGGCCGGTCAGCTCCCGGCGCGCGGGAAGGGGCGGAGCGGGAGGCGGCCGGGACGTGGCCTCACCTTCCCCGATACCCGAGTTGAGCAGGACGCCCCAGGAGAACCACATGGCCGAAGACAGGGTCAGCGCGTCCTCCTCCTCCTCTTCACTGTTCACCTTGAACCGGCCGAAGGGGCTGCGGGGAGCAGAGGGCCGGCGGGAGAGGGCTGGAAAGGGCAGCCCTGCCCCGCCCCTCGCCGGGCTCCGCCCGCCCCCCCCGCCCCCCCCAGGTGGAGGCGTCAGGCCCTCGGGCCGCGCTCACCTGAAGCGGTCCAGCAGGTACAACATCACCGCCACCACGTGCACCGAGAGCCCCACCAGCAGCCACAGTGTGCTCTGGAAGGGCTGCATGAACGAGTCCAGCGTGCTTCGGGGGATCTCCTGCAGGTGCATGGGCTGTCAGCGCCGCCCGACCTCACCTCGGACCCCGCCCCAGCCGCGCCGGGCCCTGCCCACCTTCTTGACCAGAATGGTCAGGCCCTGGTACTTGAAGGGCTTGGAGAACTCGATGTACTGTGCGCGCTCGTTGTTGATGGTCAGGGGCGCCACGATCATGTCCGCCTGCCCGCTGAGCAACTCGCCCATCATCCCGTTCCACTCCTTCTTATTGCTGTTGTTCACCTGCGCGGCGATGCTCCGGTGGGTGCGCGGACACCGTCCGTCCCACTCCAGCCGCCGGCTCCCGCCTGGGCTCAGCTCTTGGGTCACCCACTCCAGACCCGGCCCCAGTCTGCAGGCCCCGCCTTGCCCGCAGGCCCCGCCCACACCAGGTCCCGCCGGGTTCGCAGGCCCCGCCCACACCCGCTCAGGCCCCGCCCCCGCTGGCAGGCCCCGCCCACCCCCTGTCCCAGTCCTTAGTAAGACTCGGTCCACCCGGTCCCGCCCCTCGTGGCTCCCAGCAATCCACGCGTACCCGCTCTTGAGTGCCAAACTTGCCATCGGCCACCAGGTGCACCTCATAAGTGAAGTTCATGGTCCGCGCCAACTTGATGAGCAGGTCAATGCAGAAGCCATAGCAGCACTGAGGCACTGTGTGGCGTGCTAGGGAGGTGGACAGGGGCCGTAACCACCGAGCTCCTGGCTACTCCGCTCCGCGCCCGCGCCCTACGCCCGTCTGGCACTCACGGCTGCCCGGTGACGTGTCATTGGGTCCTGTGCAGATCACCTTCTTCACCGGGTCCCCATTGACCGTGAACTCCTCCTTGCATGTGCCATCGCTCAGCGTGGGCTTGACGTACACGAAAGGCTCCTGGTGGATCGTCACAATCTGGGGGGGGGGGGTGGGGGTGGGGAGAGACCCAGCCTGGACCATCCACCCTCAGCGCCCAGACTCCCCTGCACTCCCTCCAAGCCCCTGGTGTCCCCCCACTCCAGCCGCTTCCCTTCTGCTCAGCCTCAGGGGGCCAATCCACATCTTCCCCGGCCACCATCAACAACATCTGGCCGTTGCCCTCAGGAGGGTCCCCAGACTCCTCAGCATTCAGAAGACACATGGCCTCCTGAAACAGTGTGCCCTCCTCTTGGCCACTTGTCTTGGGGATCTTGGCTTACACATCACTCCTTCCATCAGAGGAGCCTGCTGGAATGGCCAGTGCGCCCAGCACCTTCTCTGATCTCTCAGGGATGAGAAACTCCCTGTCCCGGCCCAGAGCATGCACCCTGCCTGCCACCACCCACCATGAGGACAGGGGCATGCCTGACATCCACTCTGAGCCTGCACAGGACCTGGGACCCGCAGGGATCACCCTTGTCTGACCACCTGGCCTCTCCTGGCCTTCAGCCTCTTCAGCAATGGCTATCTGATCATCTGTCCTGCCTCTCTCTTTCCTTTGCCAATGCTGTCCTCTCTCCCGTAGCTTGCCTCTCAGCCCAAGGGGATACTTGAGGCTTATGCTGGGGTTCTCTCTTCTTCCTATCTTCCAGGGGCCCATAGCCTAGGGGATGAGGGGGACAGATACAGGACGCGGGGGGCTGAGCCAAACGCAACAGGTTGAGCCTGCGGAGTGAGCAGGGATCAGTTTGAGAAGGGTTCTCTCCTGGCACATGGGGGACGGTGGGTCTGCAGGGCGGGCTGGCCAGAGCCTCAGCTATAAGGGCAGCATTTTGACTTTTCCCCCGGGGGACTGGGAGCCCCTGCAGGAGCTGTGTAAACTTTCATCACGTTTTTCTATTATACAAGCAATGTATGTTTGCACGTTTAAAAAATCGGTGAGACCAAAAAAAAAAAAAAAAGTTGAAAAAGCCATCTGAATCTGGCAGCCTGGATGGGACCATCTGGACCATCTGGCCATCAGTGTTTTGGCTCTTACTTTCACTTTCCAACACAAGGTATGGAACTGCAAGAAGCCGGGTTGGCTTTGGAAAAGCCCACTCTGCCTGTCATGAAGGACGGTGCCCTGCGGGCAGGTGCTGACATGGGTCTGGGTGAGAGGCCCTAGGGGGTGGCCTCAGAAAGGAGACTAGGTCAAGAGACATTTGAGGACCTGGGCATGCCAGGAGAAGGTTCACTGGGCCCACGGCACTTAGGATCTTTGCCTTTGGTGATCTAAGATTCTGGCCCAGTGCTGCTGTGAGCCGGTAACAGGAGGGGCTCGCACGAGAGTGCCGAGGAGGACACAGGGGCCCAGGCAGGGATGAGCCCAAAGGAGCAAGGAAGAGAAGTTGTGAGGGGAAAGGCCAGCCAGGAGGGTCTCCCAGAGGCCCCAGCAGGAGGGTCAAGGAGGGAACAGCCTGCCATGGAGAATGCTGTGTGGGGGGAGGGGGCAGGGGCGAAAGGACGGTTTGACTCAGTCATGGTGAGAGGCTGTGAAGACCGCGGGTGGGGTGGCTAGGGTCCCCCAGAGGGGTGATGAGTGCAGGAGCTCGAGTCCACAGAACAACCTCTGTCCGTCCCTCCGTCCCCTAGCAGCTCATCCCCAGGAGAGTCCTATCCCACACGGCTTCCTGACCGAAGTGCATTTGGATCCAGAGACGCTCTGGAGAGAGCCCACGGGACGGGGCCCAGCAGCTGCCTCTCCTCCCTCCACCTGCTCTCCCTGCTTGCTCTGTGTCACCAGGTGTGGGCTGTGGCAGCCGGGCGCCGGTCCATTCCCCACTCGCTTCGGTCCTTTGCACTGGCCTCACTGTCCCCTCCTGTGGGCCCGCGGAGCTGGATGGAGTGTCTGGGTGTGGATGCTGGCACAGGGCGGTAGGCCCCCACCTTCAGCCTGGTGGACATCTGGTACCCTCGGGGCTTCTCTGTCTCTCCACCTGGCCAGATGATCTTCCTGTCGTTGGGGATAACCTGGGGGTGGGAGTATGAGATGGAGGGTGGCCACGCAGGGGTCTTGGCCCCAGGACCCTAAGGCCCCAGCCCCCACCCCCTCATGACCCCCACCTACGTGGGTGCCGTTGTAGATGCCCACTTGCACCAGCTTGCGGTTCTGCAGGTTCATGATGCTGTAGTTGGCGAACTTCCGGTCCCCGTCCTCGTTGAACTCCACACGGCCTGTCACCCCGTCTGCGTACTTGGAGGACATCAGCACCCTGGGGAGGGCGGTGTGAGCACACTTACCGGACACGTGCCCTCTCCCCGGCCTTCTGAGCAGCCCTAGCCCCTTCCTCTGCCTCAGTGCCAACAAGGAGAGGTTAGCAGGAACCAGACCCTCGTGCTGGGAGTCAGACGGTGTGCCTGCCTGCCGGCACCAGACGGAGAGCACCGCCGTGGTAGCCCAGCAACTCCCGAGCCCACGCCCCATTCGAGGGCTTTCTGAGCTTTGGGACACTCGAGCCTCCCAGCAGCTATCCTTGCCCCGAAGGGAGCAGTAACCTGCTCACCAACAAGGGAAGTAGGGCCGATGTGCTGTCCTGTTGGTACATGCACGCGTAGCGTGCCCACGAGCCATACACATGAACACGCGTGGCCCTTGTGTGGATGCATCCCTACGCATGTGTGCGTGCCACGTGCCTCGCCGAGTCTGTGCACGTCTGCTGCACAAGCCTGCCGTTGTGTGTGTGCTCCGGTTGTGGGCGCCATAACTGTGGTTCTGCACAAGCGATTCCGCGTCTGCTACTTAGTGGGGTGGAGGGGGTCTGGTGATAGGCTGAGTGGCATAGTGTCCAGGGTGCTGTGAAGTAACTCCTGCCCCACTATGTCCGTCCACTTGGACATCTGGCCAGCCCTGGCTCCCTACAGGCTTAGGTTCCATCCTTAGGGGGCTCCTTGTCTAATGTTCTCGGTACTTGGAAGCCCCCTGTCCCCATCTGCAGCAGGAGCCTCCTCCCAAGGGCTGTCAGCTACCCTGGGGAGCTGGGGTGGGTCTCGGGGTCAGGAGCAGTGGAGGCAGCCACGATTTCAGTGACATTTGAGACATTAATGTCGCTGCTGGAAATGGGACAGATGATTATCACAGTGGAGCTGGAGGTGGTGGTGGAAGACAGATGGGGGGCCAGGGGGGGAAGTCCGGGAGATGCCTGTACGTGTAGGATGTCTGACCACCTGCTGAGGAGCGACCACTCTCATCTTCTGAGAGGCCTCACCCACCTCCAGAATAGAGTCCCGCCCACCTCTAGAAGACAATCCCGCCCCCCTCACCTCTAGAAGAGAGACCTGCCCCTCCTCCAGAAGAGTCCCGCCCTCCTTTTGAAGAGACCCCAGCCACCTCTAGAAGACAGTCCCGCCCGCCTCTAGAAGAGAAACCCGCCCTCTTGATGAGAGTCCCACCCTCCTCTAGAAGAGAGTCCCGCCCCTCCTCCAGAAGGGAATCCTGCCCCCACCTCTAGAAGAGTCCTGCCCACCTCTTGAGGAGAGTCCCCGCCCACCTCTTGAAGACAATCCCCGCCCACCTCTTGAAGAGCGGCCCTGTCTTCCAGATGTTGGTGTTGCCCACGCAGCCCCGCGGTGGGTCGGTGATGTTCTCCTTCTCCAGGAGTTCGTGCACTGCCTGGGCCACCACACCGACGGCGTCACTGATGTGGGCCGACTCGTTCTTGCCATTGATGAGCTGCAGTCCGATGATGCCTGGGGCGAGTGGGGTGGGCTTAGTGTCCGTGGGGGACCCCTGCCCGCCGGGACCCAGAGAGGTCTAGCACTCACCGTCCGGGGCGTAGCGCAGGGCGTTCCCCGAGATCTCTCGCTCCCCCACCAGCCACACATACCCGGAGCCTGTCATGTTCAGCATCGCGGCTGCGCGGTACACGGTGGCGGCGTCGTCCTCGCTGTGGGGCAGAGGGGGGTGACGGGCCCGGCCAACCCTCCAGCCCTTCCCCACCGGACCTGTGCCTGTGGATACTCTGGGTTCACAGGTCCTCCTCTGGAGTGTGGCCCTGGCCCCGCCCCCAGCCCCTCCCTCCCCTGGAAAGAGGCATGGAGACACTGCAGAGGTGACAGGCCCAGCACCCCCCCACCTCCAGCCCTTCCTGGGTCCAGTGATGCTGCAGAGTGGACAGTCCCCGGTACCCCCCTAGCTGGGCCCACTGACCCTACACAGGTGACCGGTCCCAGCCTGCATCGCCAGCCCGCACCTGGACCAGGAGAACACCCCCCCACACACACACCCCGACAGCAGAGGTGACGGGTGGAGGGTGGGGATGGGGTGACGGGGCCCAGACCCCCCAGAGCTTCCCAGGCCTCTCTTGCTGGCCCTCCCCCCTTGGTGAGCAGGGTCACGGCGCCCCAGATGGTGACGGATCATTGTTGATTGCTTACTTGCTCACGGTACCAGGCACTGCTCTGAGCGCGTTACACGGACTCTCTTACTTAATTCTCACGGTATCCCTACGAGACGGACATCAGTACTATCCCTGTGTCAGGAGGGGAAACCAAGGCACCCAAAGCACACGAGTGACGGTAATGGCAGACCCGGGTCTGCGTCTGGACAGTCACCCCAGGGCCCATGCTCCTGTGACCTCCTGGGTAGGCTGCGCACATTCTGGTTCTCCAAGTCCACACATGCGAGACGAGGGGCTGGGGACTCTCCAGGCGGGTCAGATGTTGGTGGGACCCAGCGTCTGGGAACTGCCCCTAGCACTGCAGCGGAAGCTGCTGGAGGGGGCCGGTAGCTGCTGCACCCGTTATGCTGTGTGTCCTGCCGCCTAGAACCGGGCCATCGCGGGGGACAGTGCAGGTGGTCCTGAGCTCTCGGGATGTCCTTACAGGCGAGCCCCTGTGCACCTGATCCCCAGGGGTCTCCTGGTCAGGACGAGGATCCTGGGCCCGGTAGGGCCATGGGGGCCACGGGGCGGGCGAGTACGGAACCCCCCCTTGCTTCTCTGCCGGACTGGACTTGGCCCCACACAGGCCTAGACCACACCTGGCACTTTGCCTCTCTAACACGTGGGCACTGGGGCACAGAGAGGCTGGACAGACTGAGCGTTGGGTTATTTTCACAATGGCTGACTCTGGAAACCCAGGTGGCCCGAGGCTCCCTAAGGGGTCTGCCCTCGATTTTCTCAAGAATGAGCCAAGACCTTCAGTGTTTGCTCTACGTGACATGCTACTCAGACATAAGCAACGCAAACAGAGGTACTCCAGGCAGCCCCGTACCCGAGGCCAAAGGAGAATATCGAGCCAAGATGACCCGGAAAGACCAGCGCTGTGTGTGGAGGGGCACCTGTGCCCCCTGTCAGTGGTGCTCACAAAACCTGGCAGAGAAGCTCATCTGCTTGACACAGTGCAGGTCTGTGACTTTTGACTTAGCGGAACGAGCACATGCCTGTGCTCGTATCTGTGTACATCGGTATCGCCAGTAAAAAGTTGTGCGCAAAATCCTGATCGATCCATCAAAACTGTTTGAGGGAAGTAATTGGCCCCAGAGGAGACAATCTCCGGAAGATAGGAATGAAAAGTCTGAGGAACGACTTCTCCGCCCTCCATAGGAAATGGCTCAGAAATGAAGACTGGCTTAGTGAGGTCTCTCTGCAAAGTGCTCTCAACAGCCCTCAAGAAGGAGGAGCCAGTGTGTGGGGGGAGGTCCCAGGGTCAGGAAGGCCTGTAGGTGCCGCTCCCGGGGAGCTGGGAGTGCTGGGGGCCGGGCCAGCCTCTGTCGTGGGACTGGGGCGTCTCTGCTCCAAGGAGCCCCGTATGTGAGCGGAGGGGTTTCTTCCAGTCTTAACAGTCCAGGCGGGGGCCTTACAGGAATTCAAGAGGGGGTGTTGGTGGCTGTGTGGTCGATACGAGTGCTGTGCCTTTGTCGGCGGCGTGTGTGCGTGTGGGGTGTGTGTGCGTATGCACGCAGGAACACGTGTGCGCTGTGCATGCGGGTGTGGAGTACGTGCGTGTGTGGGGTGCACGCACCTGTGTGCAGGTGTGCATATGTCTGCACATAAGTGTGGTGAGCCTGTATGCGCACATATGGTGTCTGTGCGTGTGAATGGCTTGTGTGCATATGTGTAAGGTACGTGTGTGTGCACTGTGTATGGATGTGTGGGTGTGAGCGTGCAAGCTTGTGAGTGCATATATGGCGTGCACGTGTCTATACAGCACGTGCACAACGTGTGTGCATGTGGCATGTGTGTGCTCGGTACGTGTTGTGTGTGCTGCGTACGTGGTATTTGTGCAGGTGAGTGTGTGAACGTGTGTGTATATGTGTATGTGTGTGACTGGTGTGAATATGCCGTGTGCCTGTGTGCACCCGTTTGCTGAGGTGTGCGTGTGCAGATGATGTGTGTGTACGTGTGGCGTTATATGGTGTGTGCTCGCGTACTCGTGCACGTGGCCCTGTGTGTGGTGTGTGTGCAACTGTCTGATGTGACCACGTACCCTTCCCCGGGCTGGCCTTTTTGTTGGACTCACATCTGCCAAACCCCTCCTTGACCCTAGGGGCTGGCGACACAGGGTGAGCCCCTCCCAGCCCGAGCTCAGGGGGCTTCAGGGTGTGGTGTGGGATCTCGCTGACCAGGCGAAAACCGATCAGAAAGCACCCACCCCTCCTCTGGGACCCGGGTGTGGTGGGATTGCGTGGGTCGGTTTTACCTGTGGCTTTCTGGCCTGCGTCCCGGTGGCCACTCTGATCGCAGTGTGTGGGCTGGACGGGTCTAGTCTGACGTGACCTCATCCTTTGTAAAAGCGCCCAACGGTTGAACATCTATGTTTTGGCATAATGAGTTCCTCGAGTTGCTCTGTCCCGGGGGAAGGGGCCTTCTGGCTGCCAGCTGACCGTCTGCTTGCCCACCTGCCCGTCCACTGGCCCATCCACCCACCCTTCACCCCACTGCACCCACGGAGTCTGTCTCAAGCCCTATGATGGGTGAGGGGGAATAGAACCAATCAGAGGATCTGGTGGCACCTTCCTGGAGGGGCTTGTTCTGGGAGGGACCGTGCAGCCCCCTGACCTTGTCTGGACAAGCCCTCAAACCTTTCTCCTCCCCAAGCGCCCAGGGTCAGATGGTTGGCTTGGCAAGTGGCCCGTGACGTGGGTGAGTGGTGAGTGAGGGCTTCCTGCCTTCCGGCCCAAGGAGCCTTGATTGGCCTCACTTTGCTCCTGCACCTCGAGGTGGGGCGCCCGGCTCTGTATCAGAGATTTGTTGACTGAATGCACAACGGACACCTGTCCTGAGCCTCGGCGTATTGCTGTCTGTCTGTCTGTCTGTGGTCTGCCGGAGAGCAGCATTTGGGGAATGCTTCTCTGGGTGAGGTGACCCCCGTTGGTCCCCCGCTCTGTTGGAGCCTGGCAGTGCTTCTAGGAAGGGGTGGCCGGGGGGCCGTGCCCACCCAGGCCCTCCTGGCTGTTCCGTGGAGCGGGGCTCTTCCTTTTCCTGCTCCGGGTGGCCTGCCTTCTCCCTTCCCAGGGGATCCTAGCCATTTACAGACAGGGAGAGGTTCCCTAGGGGCTCATTTCCAAAGTCGAGGTGTGGGTCAGGCCCTGTCTGGCGGCGGCCTGGTGCTCACAGGTCCCTAACTGGTTCCCTTCTCTGTGCTGCCCACTCTGACCATTGCAGTCTTCCCGTCCTAGGACTCTGGCTCTCTCCCCGCTGTGGCCTTCTCGCCTGGGCTCACCTGCACACATGTCACTTCCCACTTCCCTGGGCCTTCTCCCTGCGCCCAGTTCCCAGAGTCCTGTGACACGTCTATCACCTCAGGCCGTGTTTGCCTTCCTAAAGGCAGGGGCTTATCCGTCGTCCAGCTCGGAGCGAGCGGCGGCAGGCGACGGGAAGGAGTTGGGATGGACACGTGGAGGGCGTGGCATCTGCCAGGGCACCAGCTGTGTACACGGGAGCGGGGGGCGGGGGGGGGGGCGGGGGTTTCCCTGGCGATGGCATTTCGGAAGCTGAAACTCCGCTTCGGCCCCACAGTGCCCGTGGCCCAGGTGCAGCCCTGGGTGAGGTGGAGGGAGGGGCCCGGCCCAGCCTCACCTGGCAGAGAGGATGATGACCCGGGCCTCCAGCTCCCGCGCCTCCATCAGCAGCGCCGTCACGTTCTTGGTCCCCGGGTCGAACTGCAGCACCTTCTCAGCCTGCGGTGTAAGCGAGAGTGTCAGCGGACGGCTGCGGCCGGGGACACAGCGCCTCAGGGGCGAGAGTCGGGCCGCAGCTGCTAGGAACCCAGAGGCGGCGTGGCTCGGGCTGCCCCGGCCTGCGCCTGCCTCCTGCACTGTGCACCTGCCTGCCTGGCTCCTGCTGGCCTGGCCCGGCCTCGCTCGCTGTCCCTTCTTCAGCCTGCTCGCTCTCCTGGCCTCACTTTTGCGCTGAGCATGCAAGCTGAAGTGGGCTGAGACTCAGAAGGACGCGTGCAGCGGACAGGAAACAGAAAAGAGTTTTGGAAGGCAACCGGGAGCAGAGATGGGGCCGACTTTTCCAAAACCACGGGAGATCCTCTCAGGCCCGACCCCGCAGGCCCCCTGCGAGAGCGGCTGGACCGGGGCAGGCGGGCGGCTGGGCGGGCGGGCTCCCTCCTGGGCTCCACGAGGAAACCCGGGGGGTCCCAGAGATTCGCATGCACTTCCCGGAGAGCGGCTCCTCCTGCGGCCGCGCCTGCTTCTCGGCGCAGGCCAAGGCCGGGGCCGCGGTGGGCGGGCCGCGGACACCCTCGCGGCCCGCTCCTGCCCTCTCCTGCCTGCGGCTGCCTGCCTCACGAGCTCACTCTCCTCACCGCTCGGGCCTGCGGCGCGGCAGGGCCGGGCCGACGGCGGCCCTAGCGGCCGAGGCGCCGGAGCAGGGCCCCCTAGCCGGTGGGCGGCGTGCACGTCCATGCATATATACCTTGGGTCCACGCTTGTTGTCATAGGACAGTTGGTCGAGGTTTTCATAGTTCCTTTTTTTACTCTGATGAATAATGTGCACAGAGAAAATATGCAGACACAGAAGAAGATTATAAACGGTTGAAAATGACGGCGCTAAAGCAATCACACCACCTCCTCGGCACGTCTGCAGACGGGCACGTACCTGGAGCTCGCAAACACCTAGGCCCGAGCGGGGCTGGGGGCCAGGGCGGTGCTGGGGACGAGGGGGCACGGGGGCCACCGGGGCTCCCGGCCACGGAGCTGTGCTCTCGGACACGGTCATACTTGGGAGAAAGGGAGGCCCTGTCTGTGTCCACACCAAACGTGTCCCTTTGGGGTCCCGCCTGCCCTCCCGACCCCTGCCATGCACCTGCCGTGTGGCCCCAGCAGTACCCACCCCGCCCCGGTCGGTCCTGAATTGGGGGGTGAGCAGCCCCTCCCTCATGCCCTGTCCCCTCTGTCCCTCCGCCCGTGGCGTCCTCCCTTCTGTCTCCCTTAGCGGCCCAGGTGCCTGTTCTCACTGACCGGTGTGTGCACACCCGTCGGCCCACGTGTGCACTGGAGAGCGAGTATGATAGGAGTGTGTGTGTACAGTGTGTGTGTGTGCACGCGCACATGCGCGCAGGGGTGGCGAGCACCTGTGGGCATCTGTGTGAAAGTGTTAGTCTACATACGCTCTTCGGTGGGGAAATGAGGGCCAGAGCCATCTGAGCCCAGGCATGTGTGTGCATGTGCACGCGCGCGTGTGTGTGCAAGCATGTGCATGTGCGTGAGCCGGGGGGGGTGAGTGTGCCCGTGGGCTGCATGCCCACGTGTGTGCCCAGCTGTGGTCTCAGCGTGTGGTGGGTGATGTGAGGTGTGAAGGGACTGTCTTGGGAATGATAGCATGTCCCCGTGACCAAGGGTGCACGTGGGTGGATGTGCAGGGACGTGGCTGGTGAGCGTGCGAGTGAGTGTGTGCGGCCACAGGTGGGCACGCCAGGAGGTGACCGGCCTGCCAGGCGCTGGGGGATGCTGTCTTGGGAGGGGTGGGGCCCACGACGCTGGTGGTCAGCCCTCCCTCTCAGACTCAGTGTCCCACAGCAGGGCCCCCCCAGGACCCTCTGAGTCTGCCCTCTGGCTCCGCCCACCCCAGCCGGTGCCCTCTACTCCCTTCAGGGGCCTACGAGGGGCCTGGGGTTGGCGCTAAGTTTGTTGAAGCCAGCTCTGACTCCACGGGCCGAACGTGTTTCCCGCCACCCCCTTGGTCTGGCCTCCAGGGCCCGCCCCAGCCTAGGCCTCCCTCCCTCTCTGCCCGGCTTGGCCTCGTCCTGACTTAGGGGCCGTGGCACGGGTGTTGAGCACCCAGGGCTCTGTGCTGGGTGAAGGCGGGACCCTGGGCCTCCTCAGGCTGGCAGTGGGGGTGGGGATGGGGGTCACCTGGACCCCCAGAAATTGCCACTCTGCTCTCTCTGCAGCCCCAGAGTGGGCGCCAGGCTGGGGCTGGTCGGCCAGTGTCTCTTGGAGGGGTCCAGAGCCCAACCCCAGGGTGGGGGTGAGGAGGGGACCCGCAAGTGGCTCAGTGGGGAGGGGAGCCGAGGGGGAGGCCTGAAGGGGGCAGAGCCCAGGCTGAGGGGTCCAGGTGGCGGATGTCTTCGATGAGCTTTGGTGAGGACAATGGGCAGCTGAGAGGGGGCGGGCAGCGTGGGGGGCGGGGTGGGGGGGAGGCGAGGCCTGCGGACGCGGAACGCGTCACAGCAGCGAGGGTACAGGGTCCTTTGGGGAGGGGCCTGGCGCCGGGGCCGCTGTGGCCCTGAGGCCGCTGGGGTTGGGGAGTGGGAGGGGCCGAGCCCGGGGCCTGGCTGGGGAACTTGGGGGGGGGGCGGGGGTATACGGTGGGGCGGGGGGCGGGGCTGCGAGGGTCCGGCCGCGGGCGGGGGGCGGGGTGGGGTGTTTGCGGAGCTCCAGGTGGTCCTGCCCTCGCCCCGCAGGGACTGACACGAAGGAGATTTCGACTAATGGCAAAGCGAGTGAAATGAGCCGAGAACAGGCTGGGGCGGGCGCTCGCCAGACGTAGTGGTGCTGACCATGCACGATGGAAAGAAAGGGTGTTCACACACGGGCCACAGACACAGCGGCAGGCAGCGCGCCGGCTCCTGCTCCCGCTCCTCCGGCGCCTCGGCTCCTCCTGCTCCTCCCGCCCGCGGCCCGGGCCTCACCTTGGACTCGCGCTCCTCCAGCAGCGTCTCCAGGCGCTTCTGGGCGGCCCTGCCCTCGTGGTCGTCGCTGACCAGGAGGATGATGTGGTTCCAGCTGTAGACGCGCATCATCTCGAACCAGACGCTCGACTGGTGGGAGTAGGGCGGCACCGTGCGAAGGAAGCTCAGGTGTATGCTCTGCGGGGACACGGAGGGGGCTGAGGGGCCTCGGGGACGGGACCTCGGCCCGCGGCCAGCGGGGGGCGCTCTCCCGGGGACACGGAGGGGGCTGAGGGGCCTCGGGGACGGAGACCTGAGCCCGCGGCCAGCGGGCGCCGGCCTGCCCTCCTGCCGCTGGAGACCCTGCTTCCTCCTACCCCTACCCTCGCACCATTGGGGGACACCTGCCAGACGCGGGACCCTACTCCCACTGCTGCCTCCCTCCCCCCTCCCACCCCCAAGTCATCTAATCTCAGAAACAGCCTCCGTGGAATTGTTCCTGAGGCGACCAGCCACCCCCTGCCAGACAGCCTGGGCTCAAGAAAGTTCCCACTGACTTGGGGAGCTTCCCAAATTTGCATAACTGTAGTATTTGTCAGGAAATCTTTATTTGGGGCTAAATATTTCTTCTCTTCAAGTCCAGGGGTTATTGGTTGCTGACCCTGCCTTACTTCTCTGTGTGCGTATTTTTGAAGATTTTTTTTTTTAAGTTTATGTATTTATTTTCGAGAGGGAGAGAGCGCGCGAGATGAGCAGGGGGCGGGGGGCAGAGAGAGATGGAGAAGGGATCCTAAGCAGGCTCTGTACCATCAGCGCAGAGCTCAGTGTGGGGCTCGAACCCATGAGCCGTGAGATCATGACCTGAGCCGAAATCAAGAGTCAGAGGCTCACGGACTGAGCCCCCCAGGCGCCCCTCTGTGTGCAAATATTAGCAGCCAGCCAGGGGCGTGGCAGGACACAGCATGTGTGCAGCCCTCCTCGGCCTAGGTCCTCTGTGTTAGCCCCTTCGGTGACCCCGCAGACCCACAGTGACCTTGTGGTCCTCTGAGACGTCCAGATTAGCCTTTTACCTGCTCCCTCGTTGTGACCCGAGGGGCAATGTTTTGGAACCTGGCTGTGAGAATGCCCCTCTGCCTCTGTCCCTCATCCACTTGTAGACAACGTGGCTACAAGGGGGTTATGGTTGGGGTCCTGGACAGACTCTGACCCAGGCCTTCGTGGTCCAAGTGCTGGGCACAGATTCGCAGTGGACCGGATGGTGGGTGGGGCCAGGCTGGATTTGTGAGGTTCGGTCATTTGGTTTGACCTCATACTGGACCAGGGAGCTGGGCCACAATCTGGGTCTGGGCTAGGGTTCTGCCCTGGAAGAGGGTGTCTCCTCCCTGCCTGTGAGGTGGCCTGTCGGCCGCTTTCCCTCCTTCTACATATGGGAGGACTGGCGCCAGAGAGCTAAGGTTGGGGGGCCCAGGAAAGGACCCCCCACTTCTCTGCAGCTGAGGGCAAGTGCATCTGAACAGTTTGGGTGCCTCGGCTGCGTGCCAGGGTTCCCAGAGCCTCGGGACACACACATCCCTGACCTCCCCAGACACCCTTGGCCCTGGCTGGGATGACCTCGTGCCTTAGGCGGCTTTGTCTAGAATTGTGGGCTCCCAGCAAGACGGAATTGGAGGGAATGGGGAGACCGGGCAGCCCCCACCACACGGCCCCTCCTCCGGCCCCTCCCGACCTGTCTGCAGGTAAGCCCAAGGTCTGAAGGAGGGTGTGGGCCAGGCTGTGGGGGCCTCCCAGCCTCTTGGTGGCTAGTGGCACCCCCAGCTGATGAGTCCTCCCGGAATCACGAGCAGACGCCGTGGGAGAGCAGCGTGACCTCGAACAAGTTCCCCACCTCTGTGGGAAACCACCCCAGTGGCCTCCTGGCCTTTCCAGCTGCTACTCCAGGACCGGATGGCTCCCCCACACCCCTCCTGGGGACCACAAGGGCTCTACGCGCTGCCGACTGGTGCTGCTCCCGGCCCTGGGCCTGCAGACCCCAGGCCAGGCTCTCCTGCCGCAAGCCGCCTCCTCTGTAACCCTGCGCGCGTGCCCACATCCTTCTCAGCTGTGCCCTGCCACCTGCCAGTGGGACACCTGTCAGGGTGAGCGTGTGCGTGTGCGTGAGTGCGTGAGGGTGCCTGTGATGGTCGGTCTGTGTGCTGGAGCGTGAGTGTCTGTGAGTGTGTGCGTGAGTGCAAACGCAAGTGTGTGATGATGTGGTTGTGCACGTCAACGTGCGTAATATGCGTGTGCGTGTCAGAGCACACAAGTGTCCGTGTGAATGTGTTCGTGTGTGCATGAACTTGATGCGTGTGGGCGCGAGCGAGTGTGTGGGTTTGTTTGTACCCGTGACTCTGTGAGTCTGAGTCTGTGCTGGTGTGTAGGTGCCTGCGTGTGGATGAGTTTGCGTCTCAGGCTATGGGTATGGGTACGAGTGTGTGCACATGCCTGAACGCGTGAGCTCACGCATCACCCTGCTGCTCCTTGAGCCCGGAGCCCCTGGTCCGCGCACGTCTGTGCCCCGCCCGGCCTGCGTGGTGCCTGCCCGGCCTCCTCCCCCTCCCCAGGGCAGCTGCCTCCGGCGGCCACTGGGTCTGAACACAGGAACAGAGCCAGCTGGGTCCCCACCGAGTGGTCAGGCTTACCTTGTCTGAGTAGATGGACATACGGGTGGTCAGCCCCAGGACGGGGATGCGGTAGAAGCCGGCTGTGTAGGAGACGGGGGTGGGAGTGAAGTGGTCGTTGGGGGTAGGTGGGTGGCTAACTAGGATGGCGTAGACCTGTGGACACAGGGGACAGGGTCAGCGCACGTCGGGGGTGAGGGCAGGGTGGGCACGGCACTGGAGCTGGCTGCCGGGAAGCAGCAGAGGCTGACTCAGCAGGCCGGGGGTGGGGACAGGCAGGGGCGCCGACTGTGCACACATAGAGCCCCAGGGGACACGCTCCCAGCCAAGGGGACAGGACCCTATAACCACCCTCAGAGGAGAAACAAATCACAGGGGTGAGCTGGAGGCAGAACCGGACTGCAGGGTGCAGCAAGAACACAGAGGGAGGCGACCGGCCCCTCCCCACACCTCCCCTGCCGGGGCCTCCCTTCACCCTCTCACACTGGGCGGGGGGCTGTGCTGGGTGCGTGGTGAGACCCTGACAGGGAGGGTGAAGAACTGTTCTTGTGGTGGCACGCACCGCCCCCAGCGTGGGCTGGGGAGAGTGACTGGTCCCGCATCATGATGACAGGCACACCCATGCCACCCACTGGCCCTCCTCCTGGGTGCGAAAGCCCGTAGTTCAGAGACTGGGAGGAGCTCCAGAAGGCTGCATCTAAAGCTGCACATTGAGCCTTGTCTGGAGAAGCCAGGCAAGGAGCCCCTGGAACCTTCCGTCTTTTCGCCAGTGTCTTCCGGGGGCCGGCTGAGCCCCGCTTAGTTTGGAGGAGACCCAGTGCTGATTTTGAGCGCTGACCACATCCTCGCAGAAGGGAAGGGAGGGGCTGGGGGGGGGGCAGCCCAGCTTTCCTGCCCAGACCGAGGCCCCCGGGGGCAGGCCTGAAGCCAGTGGCTCAGCTCTCCAAGGCAGAGAGGTGGTGGGGGGAGCAGATGTCTGGGTGATTCCACGCTACCCTCACGGGGAGGACCTGTTCTGTCCCAACTTTGCCTTCTACTCTCTGAGCAACGGGGTGCCCCTTTTCCTGCAAATGGGGTGGGGGTGGCAGGCTCTGGACCCATCTGGTGGGGGCGACGGCTGCCATGCCAGCGTGGTGCTTGCCCATAGGTCGCGCTCAGTGAGTGGCAGCTGCTGTCACCTTTGCTCTTGGCACTGGCTGTTCTCTGAGGGAACAGACTGTGTCCTGTGAGTTGCAGGAGGGGCCCCCGGAAAGGGCCCTACCTGGACTCTCTAACTCTACCTCTTTATGTCTCTCCCTCATCCCGGATGGGATGTGTGACCAAAGCCGCCAGCCACAAAGGCGTCACCCAGTCGTCTCTGGTGTTCGGGGCTGGAAGCGTGGGGTGGCTTATGAGGTATGCGGGGCGGGGGGGGGCAGATTTCTGAGCAAAGCTCAGCCCTGTCCTGTCTGCAGCTGGAGCTGTGAGGACTGGTTATCCATCCCAGGCCGTCCCACCAGTCTGCACCCAGAAGTTCCCGGTCCGTGTCTGGATGAGTCTCTGGCCATGCCAGTGCCCACGAGTGTGTGCGGGATGTGCATTGTGTATACATTTATGGCCCAACATGTCCATATGTATACTGTGTGTGTGTGCACAATTGAGCCCGTGTGCGTGGGCACATGTGTTTGCACGTACACCTGGGTATGCCAGGCAGTATGTGGCACATGAGTGTGCGTGTCCACGGATGTGCACGTGTGTGTGGGCAAGTGTGTGTGAGTACGTGAAATTGGCTGTGTGATGCTGATGTGCGTGAGTGTGTGCTAATGTAAGTCTGTGCGTCTCTGTGCGTAAACCTGGGTGTAAATGCGTGCGTGTGTGAGTGTGCGTGTCCACAGATGTGGTGTGCCTGTCAGGTGAGCAAGGAGAGCCTCGTTTGGCCCCGTGTCGGTCCTGGCTCTTACATAAAGGGCTGCATTGCAGTGTTCCCGTGCTTTCATTGGAATTCAGCAGGCAGCACGGCACAGGGGCGGACAGCTCTGACAGGCGAAATCCCAGAAGCCATGTCCTCCCCCGCAGCGCTGGCTGTCGGCGGCTGCCATGCTGGGCCCTGACACCTCCCACACGCTCAGCCCCCACTCCCACCCCACAGAACACCCTGCTTCACCACCTGGGCCGTTTCCCATCTCGGACAAACCCACGGATAGGGGGAGGGGGAGGAGGAAGGGAAGGAGGTCTAAAAGCGGAGACAAAGATGGCCCCGGGGCCCGTCCTGTTTCGAGACCCGCGCCTAGCGCGTGCTTGTGGCTGGGACAGCATCTCTGCCCATAAGCCCAGAATGCCCACCCCCTCACTGGCACAGTGAGGAAACAAACCACGAAATGCTTGCCACATGTCTGCACACACTGGTTGGGATCTGGAGCCCTGGAACCCTTGCGGGGACTGACCAGGGTGGCAGGTGACCAGCTTAGGGGAGCAAGATGGGGAGGTGGCGTTCAGCTGCTAGTGAGACCAGCTTGCTCCAGAATGAGCCAGCTCACTTAGGAGTCGTCTCTTAAGAGGGCTGGGGAAGGCTAGGATGAAACTGGAACAGTAGGAGGGAAGATGGTGGGGAGGCGGTGGGGGAGGGGCAAGAGCAACGCAGTGGAAGCCCTGGCGGGGGGGCGGGGAGGGGTGGGCACCTGGCTGGAGATGAGGTCCTCGCACACCGACAGGGCCATCTGGATGGCGTTGGGCTTGTGGGTGACCGAGGTGGCGTTGAGCTGAATCTTCCAGGAGCCATGCCGCTTATTGGCCTGGTTCACGGCCTCACGGAACATCTGCTCATGCTTTCGCGTGCTCAGCACGGCTCCGATGTTGACAATCTTGGGGTCGCAGGCGGCACGGGCAAAGGAACAGGAGAAAAGCAGGGCGAGTGTCAGCAGGCGCATGGTGCTCATGGGCTCCGGGCAGAGCCCTAGCTCTGGGCGGCGCGAATGCGGGGCCCTCGGCGCATCCCCAGCGGGGTGTCCCGGCCGTCCTGCGCGCGCCCGATCTCGCGGGCTGGGGGCGCCAGGTCTTCCCCCGGAGCCGTAGTCCTGGGGCGTCTCCGGGCGGGAAGAGGGCACCCGAGCCCCGGGCCGGCGGTCGCTGTGCTGGGCGCGCGTGGGTGCCTCGCTCCGCGCGAGCGGCTGGCGCTGTCCGCGGTGCTGAAGCGCGTCCCGGAGCTGCTCCAGGCGCCCCGCGCCGGGAGGACGCCGCGGCCGCGGCTCCTCTGCGGGCTTCGCTGGTGCTGGTCCCGACGCTGCGGCGACTGCGGCAGCTGCGGAGCCGCGAGTGGGGCCAACGTCTCCTACCCCTCCCGCCGCCCCCGCTTCCCAACACGGAGGGGCGCCTCCCGCGCCAGAGTGTGCGCCTGCGTTGGTGTGAGCATTTATCAGAGCACGCGAGCGGGGGAGCCTGTGCGCGAGTATGCGTGTGTGCGCGGGTGTGCTTGGAGGGGTCGCCGGGACAGTGACCTGGACTGTCTCAGACCTGCAAGGAGGAAGAGTTTGGGGAGGTTAGAGGGGTTCGTGTCACTGCGTGCAGCCTTGCGTGTCTTTTAACATGACCGAATGTGTCTGGCCAGTGTGTGTGTGTGTGTGTGTGTGTGTGTGCGCGCGCGCGCGCGCGCACGCGAGTTCTCACCCATAGTCAACGATATTTCTGCCAGACTCTCCTGGCTGGAGACCTAGGGGTGTGGAGATGCCCTAAGCCATGCCTCTGGGGGAGGGACAGTAAGGATCCCCTCTCTGAAAGGCTCAAAAATGGGGGACAGACTCCATCTGCCTGGCCATGTGACTTGCGTTCCCCCCAGAGAGTTGATAAGAATAGAAGGGGTGAAGGTGGCTGCCCCCATGTAGAGCTGGATCTTCCAGGAGAGTCTGGGGGTCTGGACCCAAATCAGTTATGGAGAAGCCAAGGCCAGAGGGAGTTGCATTTGTAGCAGATGGGACTAAGGTTAGACATCAGAAAGCACTTGCTCTGGTGAGGTGTGTACCAAGATAGACACCCCAGATCCCTTGCTTCCACTCTTCCCCAGCCCCTTTCCTAATACACTCCCGGCCCCCACTCCTCCTGCCCCTTTCTAGAGCCTCCCTTGTCCCTCTTGCCCTCATGATCCTAATTATCCACCCCCCCCCCCCGCCCCAGAGTGCTTCACCTCCCTAAAGCAAAGGATGGCTCAAGCTCCGCCCCCTGCCAGTGACATCATTGTTTCCAATAGCAACTGAGGATTCTGCAAACCCAACTGCAAAAGCCCCCAGTAGGGATAATGTAAGGGCGGTCCCTGCACTTAAGTGCTGTTCTGAGCATCAGGCAGGGGAGAAGCCAGGCTGTTCCCTCAGGGTCTCACTCCCTGTCCCCTGCAGTCCTCGGCACTAGGCTGATGCTGCCCCCCACCCCTCCAGAGCCAAACACGGACACCGAGGGACATCCCTGGCTCTGAGAGGCAGGGGCTCGGCTCCTGGCATGCTCCCTGTCTCCGCCCCCTTCTCTCTCAATGCCAGGGAATCATTGCTCAGGGGGGCCAACCTCCCACAGCCTGCTGCAGGCCCACACCTCTCTCTGTTCCGGGACTGAGGTCCACAGTGGAAGGACACAGCAGGCTCACAGAAAGATATACTGAGGATGCTTGGGGGCCCAGAGCTAGCCCCACCTCCACAGGGTCTGTGGTAAGTCTCCAAACTTCTGTGGCCTGTGGCAGATCAGAGCTTGGAGGCTGTGTGGTTGCATGGGGGGCTGGCAGCCAGCTCCGGTGTGGCCCAGGCAGCTCCAGGATGCTTGAGGGAGGAAAGAATTCAGCAGGGGGCTGCAGCCAGAAAGCCGGGCCCCTCCCGTCTACCCCCATCTGCCAGTCAGGTGCTGGGGCCACTCCCATCAGCCCTGGAGGGGCGGTTTCTAAATACGCAGAAATCTGCCAGCTAGTTTTCACGCAGCTGGGAGCTTCAAGTTGGCTGTGGTGGAAACAGTTATGTCAGGGAAATTGTCAGACCTTGCAAATCGGCGCTGATGTTTTCCCTTTAGAGTGCGAGTTTACCAGCAGATCGCCACCTCCCCTGGGCTGCCAACACTGAAGCTTTTGTCTCAAGCCTCTTGCACAGATTCCAAACATCCAGGGATGGGGTGGAGGCTATGCCCGCCCACCAGACCTCGGTCGCCTCCCATGAGTGAGTCCCTCCTGAGATCTGCCCTCCCCTTTCTTTCCAAGGGGGTTGGTGGTGCAGCCATAGAAGGCCTGGACCTCGCGTTGCTCCCACTGTGACGGAAGAACCCGCCTGGACTTTGGCGCCTCTGAACCCTCCTCATCAAATTCCATGGGGAGGACTCAGGGGCCTGGGTGTTTCCACTGGCCTGGGAGGAGAGGGAGGCCTGGGTCTGTCCCAGGCCTCCCCCAGGGGAGATGCTTGCGGCACAGCAGGCCCTATGGAGGGAGCTGCTCCTCCCCTCCCCCACTCCGGGCACCTCCCCGCGAGCAGCTGTCAGTCACCGCACAGCCCTCCTTGGAGCCTCAGTCGACGGGCCGAGGGGTTGGCCCAAGACCGAAGCGGACCGCTCAGGGTTCTTCCGTAGGATTTTGGCCAGATCAGAAACCGGCACAAGAGCCCATCTCTACATCCTCCCTGGAGGTGACTCCCTGAGAATTGGGGCCCAAGAGCCACTGGTGGACACATTCTGCCAAGAGGAAAGCAGTTTGAGAGGAGGAGGCTGGCGGGCAGGGAGGGGTGTGCAGAAGCTAGGCAGACACCTTGCCCACGGCCCGCCCAGGGGGCAGAGGACGGGCCTTCGTCTGATGTCCACCTGCCGTGAGGGCCTGCCTCCGAATTAGGACTGGGGAAATGCGGCGGGCCGTCAGGAGGCCTGGCCGCTTGTCCACACGGACTGGCGTCGGGCTCTCTGTCCCCTGATCCGGGGACGCCCCAGGACTCCCACAGAGGACAGCCGCAGACACCAGTGATGCCGTCTGGCTTGCTCTCGTGCTGATTTCCACTCGCTTTATCCACATGGTTCCGCTACCTGCCTCCACCACGAGATCGCTCCCACCCGTTCCCACACTCTGGTTTCCGCTAAGAAACCAATCTGACAGAGATCGCGCTGACTTTATAGACCAGTTTGTGCAGGACTGCTAGCTTCCCAGCACTGAGTCTCTTTGGTCCATTTATTTTTATTTTTTTTTTAATTTTTTTAACGTTTATTTATTTTTGAGACAGAGAGAGACAGAGCATGAATGGGGGAGGGTCAGAGAGAGAGGGAGACACAGAATCCAAAGCAGGCTCCAGGCTCCGAGCTGTCAGCACAGAGCCCAACCCGGGGCTTGAACTCACGGACTGTGAGATCATGACCTGACCTGAAGTCGGATGCTCAACCGACTGAGCCACCCAGGCGCCCCATCTTTGGTCCATTTATTTAGACCATCTTTACTTTCGGCAACGCTTCGTAGGTTTTAATGGACGGGTGTTGCTGTTATTTTTTTTTTTTTATTTAATTTTTTTATTTTTATAATTTACATCCAAATTAGTTAGCATGTGGTGCAGCAATGGTTTCAGGAGTAGATTCCTTAATGCCCCTTGTCCATTTAGCCCACCCCCCCTCCCCCAACCCCTCCAGCAACCCTCTGTTTGTTCTCCATATTTATGAGTCTCTTCTGTTTGGTCCCCCTCCCTGTTTTTACATTATTTTTTGTTTCCCTTCCCTTACGTTCATCTGTTTTGTCTCTGAAAGTCCTCATGTGCGTGAAGTCATATGATTTTTGTCTTTCTCTGACTAATTTCACTTAACATAATACCCTCCAGTTCCATTCACATAGTTGCAAATGGCAAGATTTCATTCGTTTTGGTTGCCGAGTGATACTCCATTGTATATATATGCCACATCTTTATCCATTCATCCATTGATGGACATGTGGGCTCTTTCCATACTTTGGCTGTTGTTGATAGTGCTGCCATAAACATGGGGGTGCATGTGTCCCTTCGAAACAGCACACCTGTATCCCATGGGCAAATGCCTAGTAGTGCAATTGCTGGGTCGTAGGGTAGTTCTATTTTTAGTTTTTTGAGGAACCTCCGGACTGTGTCCAGCTTGCACTCCCATGCTGTTATTTTGTTAAATTTCTTCCTAAGTACTTTATTCTCTCTGATGTAATTATGAATGGAATTGTGTTCTTCATTTTATTTCTGGTCTATTCAGTGCTGATATGTAGAAATAAAATTGACTTTTGAGTATGGGGCTGTCCAGACTCATTCATCCTAGTAGGTTTTTTTGTTTGTTGAGCCCTTAGCATTTCCAAACAGGGTCATGTTGTCTCTCAGTAGATGGTTTCCTTCTTCCTCTCCAGTCTGGGTGTCTCTTGTTTCTTTTCTTGCCCAAGTGAGCTGGGTAGAACCTCCATCCATGACAAACACAAGTGTCTGCCTTGTTCCTGATCTCACAGGGGAAGCATTCAGTCTTTCACCAATAAGGACAATGTCAGCTGCAGGATTTGGCAGGTACCCTTACTGGGTTGAGGAAATGCTCTCCTAGCCCCAGTCTGTTGAGAGTATTTATCAGGAATGGATGTTGGATTTTGTCAAATGCTTTTTCTGCATGTACTTTTTGTGACTTATTTTATTAATATGGTATAGAACACTAATTTGGGAATGTCAAATCAGCCTTACATCCTGGACATAAATCCTCCTTGGTTATGTTATACTTTTTATGTGTTGACACATTGTTTGCTAATGTTTTGTAGAGAATTTTTGCATTTATGTTACTAGTGCATATTGGTCTGTAGTGCCTTATGATGTCTCCGTCTGGTTCTGGTTCTGATATCAGGTTAACACTGGCCTCGTGGAATCAGTTGGACCGTGTTTCCTCCTTTTCTATTTTCTGGAAGAGTTCGTGAAGGATCGGTGTTAATTCTTCTTCAAGTTTTTAGTAGGATTCACCAGCAAAAGCCTGGCCTTTTGTTGGGGAGGGAGAAGGGAGGAAGGTTTTAAAATCACGGTTCCATTTCCTTGTAGGCATATTCATATTTTCTTTTTCTTCCTGCATCAGTTTGGGGAATTTATATGTTTTTAGGAATATATCCATTTCATCTAAACTGATTTATTGACATAAAGTTGTTCACGGTATGCCCTTTAACCCTTTCGATTTCTGTAAGGTCAGCAGTGATGTCCCCTCCTCTATTCCTTTTTTTCCCTTTTGTAAAAAATTTATTTTTTATTTTTTTTTATAAATTTTTTTTCAACGTTTATTTATTTTTGGGACAGAGAGAGACAGAGCATGAACGGGCGAGGGGCAGAGAGAGAGGGAGACACAGAATCGGAAACAGGCTCCAGGCTCTGAGCCATCAGCCCAGAGCCCGACGCGGGGCTCGAACTCACAGACCGTGAGATCGTGACCTGGCTGAAGTCGGACGCTTAACCGACTGTGCCACCCAGGCGCCCCCCAAAATTTATTTTTTATGTAATCTCCACACCCAATGCAGGGCTCAAACTCATGACCCCAAGATCAGGAGTCACCCACTCCAGTCAGCCAGGCTCTCTTGTTTTCCTGATATTATTTTTTCTTCATTGGTCTAAATGTTTGTCGATTTTGTCGACCTTCCCAAAGAAACAACTTTCTGTTTCACTGATTCTCTGTTATTTTTCTGATTTGTTTCACTGACATCTTCAACTTTTACTCTTTTCTTCTCCTTGCTTTGGATTTAGTTTGCTCCTTTTCCCCTCAGCTTTTTCGTTTAAAGTGTATTTATTTATTTTGAGAGGGAGCACGCGAGTGAGTAGGAGACGGGCAGAGAGAGAGAGAGAGAGAGAGAGAATCCCAAGCAGGCTCTGCACTGTGAGTGTAGAGCCCAATGCAGGGCTCGAACCCACAAACTGTGAGATCGTGACCTGAGATGAAGTCGGATGCTTAACTGACTGAGCCACCCAGGAACCCCTCAACTTCAGACATTTAAAACTTACCTAGATTTGTTTCATGGACTAGCACATGTTCTGTGCTGGAAAACGTTCCATATACATTTGAGAAGAACATATAACCTGCTGCTGTTGGGTAGAGTGTTGTATAGATGCCAGTTAGGTCAAAGTGGTTGCTAGCATCATTCAAGTCTTCCTAACTCTTGCCGGCATTCTGCTGGTACATTGTTCTGCCCATTATTGAGAGTGGAATATTAAATACTATTTTTGAATTATTTATTTTTCTCTTCACTTCTGTAAGTTTTTACTTCATGTATTTTTAGAGCTCTGTTGTTAGGTGCATACATGTTTAATTGTTATATTGGACAATGATATACTATGAAAACAACCATAAGTGAACTGGAGTGTTTATACTCATATCAGATGAAATCGACTTCAGGACAAAACAATGTTACTAGAGACAAAAAGTTCACCACCCCCCTCAGAATTTTGAAGGTGTGCCTTTCCTTTCTGGGATCAGAGTAATGATGGCTATGGCCGGCCTGCTTTTTCTCTCTGAATTATTCTGAGACCTTCACTGATCCTTGGAAGTCTAAAACTTCACAAGGGTGTGTCTAGCACTGGGTTTTGTTCATCCATCCTGTCTTGAAACGGGAAGGTTTTCAGCTAACAAATTTCTTGTTAGGCTCCGACAATTTTCTCCGTTCTATTTCCCTCTTGTTCTCCTTGCCTAATTAACCCAGAGGGATTCTAAGTATAGTCTGTTGGACCAGCTGTAGCAGCAGCATCCCCTGGTAAGACTTAGGAAATTCAGAACCTCAGGCTTTACCCCAGAACCCCAGAGCCACAATATGCATTTTAAGACCTGCAGGGGGCACCTGGGCAGCTTAGTTGGTTACGGGCTCCCTGCTGAGCCTGAAGCCTACTTTTAAAAAGAGATCTGCATGTGGTTTGTCTGCACAAAAAGATCTGAGCAGCACTGGGGCCGACCTCTAATCTTTTCTTTCATGGTATCTTTTTGCTACCACCACACCCCTTTTTGGGTTTTATTTCATATTCTAGCAGATTTCCACTATGTTGTCTTCCAGAATAGTTATGGAGAATTTTTTCAGCAGCAATATTTTTAAAAATTTTTCTTGCTGTTTACTTATTTTTGAGAGACAGAGACAGAGCGCGAGCAGCGGAGGGGCAGAGAGGGAGACACAGAATCCGAAGCAGGTTCCTGGCTCTGAGCTGTTAGCACAGAGCCCGACACGGGGCCCAAACCCATAAACTGTGAGATCATGACCTGAGCCAAAGCCGGACGCTCAACAGACAAAGCCACCCAGGCGCCCCTATGTTTTTAATTTCTCTTGTTCGTTTTCTTTTACGGCAAACGATTCTTATTTAATAGATGCGATGCTTCCTAGAATCTGTCACGGTGTTTAAACCCCATTGATCCTGGATTCTGCTTTCAGGGGCACTGTTCTCCTTGCTAATGTGGATCTCTCTCTTCCAGCAGCTGGTTTCCTTCAGCCCTGAATCAGCCATGGTTGAATGCTCCTGGTTCAGAAAAGGTGGCCGAGGCTTTTCCAGGAGGCTGCTGTGCAGCTTTTTGTTGTTTACCCACCAGTCCCTCCCCCAACTCTAAAGGCTGCAGATCTTGGCAGCAGGCGGAGAGGCCTT
This sequence comes from Acinonyx jubatus, assembly GCF_027475565.1. Classification (NCBI taxonomy): domain Eukaryota; kingdom Metazoa; phylum Chordata; class Mammalia; order Carnivora; family Felidae; genus Acinonyx; species Acinonyx jubatus. The sequence goes on from NC_069391.1 coordinate 790,855, forward strand.
AGGCTGGGCAGTCCCTAAATGCAGGGTGAAGGGACGTGGTGGAAACGGAGATTCACTGCCAGGAAAGGCTTGCTGCCCAGCCTCGGGGAGTGTGGTCAACAGGCAGCCTTAGCCGTCAGCCCCTTTGGGGTCCGCCTTGCCTGAAGAGAGTCACGTCACACAAAGCCACACCCTCCCGGACACCGGTGATGAGCCGGATGAAGGTCAAAAGGCTGACCGAGGCCTGGCAGGTTGTCACTGCCAGCTGACCGCCCCCTCCCCTGCCCTATCCAGTGTTGAACCCTGACAGCTGTCCTGTATCCCAAACTCTACCTCAGCGTCTGCTTCCAGAGAACTCCAGCTGGCACAGCTGTTCCCAGACTGGTCTGAGAAGGTGGGCAGTAAGATGGGCCTGGCAGTCTGAGTCAGGCCCATCCCACTGGCAGCGACTCTTGCGCTGATGGGCAGTGGAGCTGACAGCCCCTGGTCTGAGGCGTCTGTCCAGCCGCCAATGATTGTGTAGGGATGGGTCATCCAGATGGCTTGGCGCTAAGCCCTTTCCTGTTTGACAGGAAGACAATGAACACCTGGGTGCTGGGGGACAGCCACTGAACGCCAGGTGGGGCCTCCGGTCACTAGTAGAGAAGTTCTCATCCCCTTCAAGGGTGCTGGAAAGAACCCAAGCCTTCACACTCAGGACAGCTGGATCTCAAGGACGGCTGCAGCCAAGGCAGGCCCAATGAGCCAGGGTCAGAAGCCTAGCTGGGAGCCTGGGGCTGCACACTTGGGGTGGAAATGCCCCAAAAGCTTTGACACAGACTCTCCTAACCCTTCTGAGCCTGCAGACACGGTCCCCACCCGCCCCGAGGAAGACAATGCAGACACTTAGCTTCCTCCCGAGATCATACCTGAGCAATCTCCCCTCCCCACCATGAGGCCTTTGCTGGGCAGAGTCCAGCAGAACCTGGCCAGCCAGCTTTGCACCCGGGGGAAAAGGATCCCACCCGAGGAACCTCAGGATCCTTCCGGCTGACATTAGGGGAGCTGGGGCCAGGCTGTGGGAGTGGATGCTGGAGCCTCTGATGAGGGGTTACAACGTCCCCTGACACGGAAGATGCTGTATTTGGGAACTTTCTCCTGAGAGACCAGATTAGAGCCTTCACCATGACCTTTAGGACTTGGCTGGACCTTGCCAGGAAACTTGAGGTGGAGAGGTCACCATTGTCACAACAGAAAGCAAGCAAGAACAGGGAAGGAGGCTCAGGGAACCTGGGAGGTTGGATGGGATGGAAACCTACACACACACACACACACACACACACACACACACACACACACGAATTGGGGATGTGAGGGCCAGCAGCTCTGAGTGGGGTCCACACGACTAGTCGACCTGGAGGTGGTGAGAAAAGACGCCACATGGAGTTTGTGGCCCCAGTGGGAGAGTCACACAGGCTGTAAATGAGGAAGGCCTCCATGCAAAGAGTAGGGAAGCGAGTGTCCTTGAAAAACAGCACCAGATGCGGCAGAGACAGACATGGCTCCCCAGCACACATAACAGGAATGGTCAGGACACTTCAGAATTCCTAGAGCTTCTGGAAGGATAATAGACTCCAGGCTTCCAGCTGTCGACAGGAGAAAAGAATGGGGGCGCCAGGCCCCTGCTGGGAGCTGGGACCGTGACCCCAGCCCCTCAGGCTATTCCCTCCACTGGCCCCTCAGTGCCAGGGGCTGCGGCACGTACCCAGTGCCCAGACACCAGGGGGGCCACCTCTCCCTTGGCATCCAGTCCTGGGCATGCATGAGGGGCCAGATCAGCAGAGCCACCCCCTGTCCAAGGCCACAAAGGGAAGGTGAGTCACCTGTCCCCGTGCCAAGACTGTCCCTGGCCAGCACGACCCCAGTCTCTGCCCAGGTCCGGCCTGTCTAGCACTGGCACAGGCCAAGGCTGGGGTCCTGCGCTCTGGTTCCAGCCGAGAAACCAGGGCCCCAGTCCAGGCCAGACGATCGGGGAGCAGCCAGTTAGCTGCCCCACACACTGTCCCAGGACTGTCACTGTGGCAACCAGAAAGGCCACAATGACTGTCCATCATATAACACCAAAACATTCCCACTGGTATGGCTGCAACCCACAGTGCATGTTCCCATCCCCGCCAATCCTGGATGAGAACCGGGCCAGGGCTCTGCAGCCCTGACTTGCTCCCTGGGCTGCCAACCCCGGGGTCCTGAGGGGTGGCGCCGCTCCCGTCATCGTTCCCGGGGACACAAGTGACCAAACAGGGCTCTTTGGCCGTGCTCCTGGCTGTGAGGTCTGGGCGAGAGGCAGAGGTGCGGCGTCCTCGGGGACGGCAGCAGGCCTGCCTCTGTCGGAGCGGAGACGTAGGTGAGGACGTCGGCACCTCAAGCCCTACGCGCAGATCCGCCCGGCGGGGAGCACCGACCACTCCAGCTTTTCTGCAGACCCACGGACGGACGAGGCGAGAGGAGGGGACGGTGTCTGTCCCCTGCAGGGTGACCTGTCCAAAGGTGCTGCTCCCTCCCTCTCTTGCAGCTGACCAAGTACCTGGCATGGCGGGGGCGGGGGGGGGGGGTGTCACGGCCTAGCCCTCCAGCCCCCCAGTGCCCACCAGCTACCCCCACCCACCCCCCACGCACAGCCTGCACACCTAAAACTGAATTCTCTCAATCTCCCTTGGAGGCCTTGGCTCCTCGGCCAGGGCTACGGTTGGTTCAGGCTGCTGAATTTTAGGTCTTTTCCCCAACAACCAGTCGGACCAATTCCAGTGGCCGCACGTGGTGGCTAATTGGTCTGAAATATAAGCAGGCGGGGAGCACCGTCCCCCAACCAGCTTGCTAGTAGCTTCTGACAGATCTCGGTGCTCACGGACCTCCCGCGCTCTCTGGAGGGAGACACAGACTCCACGTACGGGGCCACGGTCCCCACGCTGCACCCCTGCGGCCCCACCGAGGCTGGGGAAGACCCGCTGGCCCCGGCCCCTAGCCCTGCTGCTCTCCCCTCCGGAAAGCAGCACGGGGCACCTCCCCGCCCGCTGACGCGAAGGGCGGCGTGGAATGCAGCCTGCCGCTCCGCCAGGCCGCCTGCTCCCACGCCGTCACACTGCGGCGACACCCCCACGGAAGCCGGTTTCCGCAGGGCCAGGATGTCACCTGGGCGGTGGGTTCAGAGGCCGCGGACTCCTCCAGTGGCTCGCAGTGGACTAGCGGAGGGTGGACGTGTGTCCCCGCACCCGGGCCTGGGCGTGGCGGCGGGGTCGGGGCCAGGCCCAAAGCCCGGAGGAGGACTCTGCTCCCACCCGCGCTGTGCCAGCCCTTCGCAGACCTCAGAACCGAACCGCGTGCCTTACGACGCTTCTCCCGGCTGCTCCGCTGGCAAGCAGAGGGCCTGGGACAGAGGGGGGCCAGCCAAGGCGGGGGCCCAGGCCCGGGGTCCTGCCCACAGCCAGCTGCTGCTCCGCGCTGCCACAGCCCAACGACCGGGCAGCCTCTTTCCTACACCAGCTGGGGGAGCTGTTTTTAAAACGGCCTGTTTTTAAAGACCCCGTTTGTTGTAAAAGAATTACAGCCGCGCGTAAAGTTCCGAACACGGCCCGGAGATCCGGGGGCACAAGAGCCTTCGGAAAGGCTTTTCCACAGGATTGAAGCACGTCCCCAAACCAGGGACACGGGTGGAGCCCTAGGTCACGCTGCTCACAGGTGCGCGCTGCTGTGCACACTGCACTCAAGAGGCAGGACGGGCCCCTCAGCACAAAACTGTCCCTCCCCAGACAACCGATACGGAAGCAACGGACTTCTGAGAGGCTGCCAAACTCTTTGATTTCCCGCAGAACGTGGCGGATTCCCAATAAACGCAAGATGCCGTGATTGATCCCTGGCCTGGCGAGCGCAGTTTCTGACCGGCACGGGTGCTGGGAACGGCAACCAGGGGTTCCCAGCTCCGTGCATCCAAGAGAGCAAGAGTCCACACGCTGAGCCCGCACCTGCTCTGGGCGGCCTAGGAGTCCCCTCGAGCTCCCACCCAGCTCTTCGCCAGGGTCTCAGGGAGGCCAGGGACCACCCAGTGAGTCTGACACCCTGCGGGGGGGGGGGGGGCAGAACCACCCCACCCCACCCCGGCTAGGTCTCCAGGGGTGGGCTCCCGCGCCCTCAGCTGGAGAGCCCGGTGACCCACCCTCCAGATACCACCTTCTCCCTGCTGTCGGCATGTGCAGGGACGGACGCACGAGGGCACCGCTGGCACTACCGGCAGAGCCCTGTGTGGGGAAAAGACCCGCAGGGGCCTCGGGGATGACCCCCGCTAGGGAAGGGGGGGGGGGCGGAGAGCAGGAGGCGCTTTCTGGGGCAGCTTCAGACAAGCCAGGGAGGCGCACACGCCGGGGAGCCCGCCACACACCCCTAAGTGCGGCGGCCAGGACTGCGGGAGGCGGCGGGCTCACCCGAGGGGGCCGGCAAGGAGCGGGGACGGCCCTCGGCGCTGCGGGGCTCGCTCCGCCCTGCCGCGTCTCTACTGAGGGGAAACGCGCGCACAACTCGCCGCGGCGGCCGTCCGCGCGCCCCCAAGCCCATCGGCTCCAAAGAGCGGACACCGACAGCCGCCCCGCCTCGACTCGGGCTCGCACCGGACCCGCTGTCCTCTCGCTGAGCTGCGGCCCCCACTAGCTCTGGGCCGGGAAGTCAGCCCGGGGCCGGGAGTCGAGCCCCGGGGCGGGAGCGCGGGGCGCCGGACGTCCTGCCAACACCACGGAGCCGGCCGGTCCCGGGGACGCGGTACCCAGCCGAGTCCCAGGGTCTGCGCCGGCGGGCTGCGCGCAGGCGCGGGCGGGCAAGCGCGTCACGGCGCAGGTGCGGCCGTGCGCCGACGCGGCGGGACGTAAACACGCACGCAGGGGTGGGGGGGGGGCCCACGAGGGCGGGCGCAGGCGCGGTGGGGAATAGGAGGGCGCGGCGCAGGCGCATTGGCCGCGCGCGCGATGGGCGGGGTGTGGACGGCGCTGCGATGGCTGCCCGCGGGTGTCGGACCAGCGAAGCCCCCGGCGCCTCTCAGAGCCCGGCCTCCTGACGCCGCCAGTGGGCGGGGTCGCCCGGGCCGCCGCCACCGCTGTCATGTATCCGCCGCCGCCGCCGGCGCCACATCGGGACTTCATCTCGGTGACGCTGAGCCTTGGCCAGAGCTACGACGGCAGCAAAAGCTGGCGGCGGCGCTCGTGCTGGAGGGTGAGGGTCGGCGCCGGGCCGGGGTCCCGCGGCCCGCCCGCCGCCCCCTGCCTGGAGCGCAGGCGCTCGTCCGGGCCCGGGGAGCGGTGGTCGCCGGCCGCAGGCCGTCTTTACAGCCCGCGCTCGGCGGGGCGGGGTCGGGGAGGGGGAAAGCTGTAGGCTGCCCCTCGGTGCGGTGGGTCAGGAGCCCCGCGGTCTCGGGCTGCAGGGCATCGACACCCCCACATCGGGGCAGATGCGGGGTCCCGCCGGCTGCCTGAGACGGAACACGCGCGTCGCGCGAGCCTTTCCTCACGGCCCCTGCGATAGGACACGTATGGCTTCTGCGTCTGTTGTTTATTTCCGTTCCCCTATACCGTCTGGAATATCCCCGCGGCTCGTCAGTCTCTGCCGCCGGGGCGCTTCCCCCGGTTCAGAAACCGGACCTTGGGAGTTACCCACTGTCCTCCCTGAATTTGCAGCGGTCGCACGGGTCCCAGCTGTGTTGTTTTCCGTCCCGTAGAAATGGAAGCAGCTGTCGAGATTACAGCGCAACGTGATCCTTTTCTTCCTCACGTTTCTCCTGCTCTGCGGGCTCCTGTCCTACATCAGCGTGGCTGACCAGTGGAGAGGTACCGGCTGCGCGTGTGCCTCAACCCCATGCGTGTGCGTCACTGACTGCGGGTGGCTGGGCAGAAGCGGCCTGGCCGTGCGCCTTAAGCGCCTGGAGCGTCTGCGAATTGGCGAGAAGCGCAGATGAAAAGGAGCGGAGAGTGTCTTTAGCCACCCTGCTAGAACGTGGCTCGAGTTAATGTGATGTTGCCCGCCTGCTTCCTGGGTGTCCGGTGGAAGGGCCGGCCTCTCCGTTCTCTGTGCCTCACGGAGACGTTCGGGTCCTGAGGTCGCGTGCCCCGTCCAGACACGCTCCCTGAACTTCCTCACACGTGTTACCGTGTGTTCCGAGCGGCCGGGCAGTCTGGGTGAGGGCGTAGGGAACCCCTGTGGGGGAGGAAAGCTCAGGAGCTGCTGCAGGCGGCTGGAGACAGCTGCACATAGGCCAGCGTCTGCGCTTCCTGGAAGGGAAGCCGCCGAGGGGAGGTCCGTGTGGGCTGGGCTGCAGGACAGAAGCTGCCAAGTGCTTTGAGGAAGGTTTGGTTACCCTTGGCCGTTCTTGAGTTGGTTTAAAGGACCTTCCCCAGGTCTCACGGTGTCCTCTCGTGGTGAGGAGCGCCCACCTAGACGTGTTCCTCCGCGCGCGCGCTCGGGCTCTCCTTGGGGCTGTGCGGCACGTTTGGGATAAAATCTGTTCTCTCGTTTAGCCGTGGATGGCAGGTCAGCGGAAGAGCGGAAGGTGAGACCAGCAGATCCGCCCGTCTTGCCGGCTCCTCAGAAGGCAGATGCTAATCCAGAAAACTCGCCGGGGCTTTTACCCCAGGTATGTTCGGTGAACTACACGTGGGGTTGCGACCGGGGTCGGTCCCACGGGCGTTTCAGAACCGCGCGTGATGTTCCACACGGACGGGGGAGCAGTCCTTTCCCTTGTTGTTTGTCTGATGTTCGCGCCCCGCGCCCCGCGCCCCTTATTCTGAGCCAGTAGGGTGACGCTTGGGGCAAGGAGGAGGAATATTCTTTCCTTCCTTCCCCTTGGATACCTGCTGGTGAGCGAAACAGACCCGCCCCTTGTCTGGAGGAGCCGCAGGCCGGCGGGAGCAGGCCGGTGGCCGTGGTGTCCATCCCGGGAGGAAAGTAGCAGTCGCCTCCAGGGATGAGGCCGGGGTCGGGACGCTGAACTGCGGTGTGAGACTGGGCAGCCGCTGGTCCTGGGTAGAGTCGGGAGAGCAGGGCTTGAGTCCAGTGACGTTGCCCGAGGCAGGGGGAGCTGGGCTTGTTCAGGGAGCTGCAGTTTCAGAGGGCGTGGGCGGGGAAGGGGGCTGGGGTCAGGCCCCACGGGGAGCGGCCAGGAGGCCTCTCTGCAAACCGTCTCACTCGGAGGCTGTGTGTCAAACAGCTCACGTCCTCCCTCGTGGAGCCGACACGCACGTCTCTCGCTCCTCTTGGCCGCTCTCGTGCACCTGGGCTCTCGTGACGGCGATGGGAGCAGAGCCCGCCTGCACGGTTGCCCGCCGAAAGACACGCTTCCATTGCTCGGGAGGCCCGTGATCCCGTCTGTGGTGGCGGCCGGGGTCGGTGTGCACGGCTCCCCGGGTCCGGGCCTCGGGGCGCGGGGCCCCTTGTGGCGGGGCCGCTGGGACCTTTCCTGCTGCTCGGACTCCGGCACTCGTGCCCCAGGCCTGGGTCAGCCCCGGTGCTTTGTGTGCGGCCAGATCCCATCCTCTTGGCCACGGGGGTCCCGGCTCCGTGGCACTGGCGTCTTTACAACGAGGACCTCTTCACGGGTCCTGTGGGTACTGAGCGGCGGCAGAGATGTGCTCGATCCCTGAGTCGGCCTCCTTGCCGTGTCCTGCGGAGGAGGGGCCTCCTCCTGCCCTCTGCTGACGACAGGCTACGCCTGGGCCCCTGCGCTCCGTCCCTGGACCCGGTGCCCTGGCCACCCGGTTCTGAGCACAAAGGGTGGGGGTCCTGGGGCACAGGCCCGGGACAGTGTTCTTTGCGCCTCCATCCACGGGGACGTGGCTCTGACCCTTTATTGCTACCTTTAGGGTCTGTGACGGCCTGGAACCCTCCTGGGCCAGGATGCTAACCCACTGCCCAGGGCTGCGCCAGCCCGTTGGCACAGTCTCCGCCCCGGTTGGTCAGGGCCCGGAGATCGTGAGAAAGGATCTTCTGGCCAAATCTGCATGTTGCCGTGGGAGCGGGAAGGCATCTCCTCTGGGGGCCGTGCGCCACCAGCCATTCCACGCGGTCCGTGGGGTTGGGTCTGACAGGGAGAGCATCCCAGGTGGAAACGGAGTGGCAGCTCCTGGGGCGTTGAGCTGTTTTCACGAGTGGCTCTTGTTTCGATCTAGAAGCCTCAGAGGCATTTCCGACGGGGACCGCCCAACCTGCAGATTAGAGCCCCCGACAAAGACTCCAAGGACCGGAGGCAGGATGACACGAGGCGGAGGGACGAGGTGGTGGGCGACGCTCGTCAGGAAGAGAGCACACAGAGAACGGTGGTCAGGTACAGGGAGCGTCAGAGACGAGGCAGCACGGGTCGCTAGATGCGCAGAGGCCGGTCCGTTTGACGTTTCCTGAAAAACAAAGGGATAGGATCGGCGCGCTGTCTGAAGCGGCTTCTCCTCTCAGAGCAGACAGTGGAGAGAGCGGGACCCCGGTGGGGGCGGGGCCCTGCCTTCTCCGCGTCGTGCCGCATGGAGCGGAGGGCCGCCACGAGCCCAGCCAGGCTGTGACCGCGGGCGTTTGCATCTCTGCCCTCAAGCCGGCTGACTCCTCTTCCTCCTCTCCCTCCTCTCCCTGAAGCTGGAGGGGTGCAGTGATCGAGCCGGAGCAGGGCACCGAGCCCCCTTCGAGAAAGGCAGAGGGCCCCCCCACCAAGCCTTCCTCACAGGCCCCCGGGATTCAGAACCAACCAGGTAAGGCCCCGCCTGCGCCCCGTCGGGCCTCACCCGGACATGGTGACGGAGAGGGCGCGTGGACACCCAGCTGGGCACCCGGGCGGGCCCCAGCTCTCTGTAGAGCCTTGGGGAGGACACGGGGCTCCACGGCGGCCCGCGGTCCCAGGCCCGTCGCGGCAGCCACAGGCCGCCTGTGCGGGAACTGCCCGCGTCCGTGCCAGCGCGGGGCCTGGGGAGAGTGAAGACACGGCCCTGGCTCGGTGGGGTCCTGGGGTCCTGCGTTCTGGCACCTGTAGTGGAGGGCCCCCGGGGCACTGGCGCTTTGTACGCTCCGTGCGGCCTGTCTGCTTTGGTTCTCGTGGCGGCCTTTGAGGTCATCGGTCTGTCGTAGGCCCGTTCCACGGACGGGCGAACCGAGGTTAGGCCGGCAGCGGCCACGGCCATTTGCCTCCCGGAGCGGGGGCTCGCGCCGGGTCAGCTGAGCCTGGGGCCCAGGCTGTGACCCTCCAGTCCTGTCGCTGTTGCCACTGAGGAGGGGAGGAGGAAGAAGGAGCCCAGAGCCCGGACGGGCGGCCCGGGCGTGTGGGGGGAGGCAGAGCGGTCGCGGGGCTCTGAGGACCGATGTCAAAGCCGCAGATACCAACACCACTGGGCCTCGGGCCACACCGAGAGGACACGTGTCGCGAAGCCGCCGACGCCCACGTTTCTGTCCGCCTGGTGGCCCTGTAAGTCGTGCCTGGTCCTCCGACGTGTGGAGGGGAGAAACCTTCTCGGTCGGCGTCACGGCCACCCTGGAAGGGCCCCAGGGCGGCCTTGGGTGTGTCTGCCACACGCTGTTCCCTCCCCGAAAACACCCAGAGCTGCTGAGGCACGACGCGGGCACCTGTGAGATGAGGCGCTCTCGTGGAGGTCACCGGGGCCCGCCCGCCCGCCCGCCACGTCTGATGCTCCCCCGGCCGGATTGCACAGCGCGGCTGCCGTGGCGGAGCGGCAGGCACCGGTCTGCTGCCTCAAACACCGCCGCCCACCGTGCGTTCCCCGCAGCTCCAGAGAGTCGTGCCCGCCGGGCGTCTGGTGGAGGCGGACGGGCGCAGGCCAGGCGGATGAGAGGCCGCGCCGTTGCGTGTGGGCCCTGGAGGCCTCGCCACCTTGGCAGCCGCGTCCAGCCGTGCGGCTCCGAGCCCGGCGGCGCCGCGCCCCGATCTTTGGGGTCGTCCGCTGCTGACCTGCGGCCCCGGACGGTGTCCCCCCACCCCACTGAGCGCCCCGCGGCCTGGGGCTGCAGAGGGGCGGTGTCTGAACCCTGGGCGGTTCCGGTCCCCACGACCCGCCGTCTTCCTCCCAGCCTCCCCGAACGAGCGTCAGAGGGCCGTGATAGACGCCTTCCGCCACGCGTGGACCGGCTACCGCAAGTTCGCCTGGGGCCACGACGAGCTGAAACCCGTGTCCAGGTCCTTCAGCGAGTGGTTTGGCCTGGGACTTACGCTGATTGACGCCCTGGACACCATGTGGATTTTGGGTCTGAAGAAAGGTACCCGCTCGTCCCCGAGCACGCGGCCAAGTTCCCCCGGTGGAACGCTTGGGCGCGCGAGTGAGCGAGCCGTGCCCTGGAGGGTGTAGACGCCACTGTTTCCGTCTGAGGAGCTCTCCCTTCCCCTGGGTGGCAGGCAGTCGCTTTGTCCCTTGATGGCAGGCGTCCCGGGGACGCTCAGGGCAGTCGCCCCCTCGGCTCCCGGCCGAAGGCCTGGGCTGGCGTCCGGGGGCAGTTCCAGCCCGTGCTCCCGTCCTAGCCGGAAAGGGGCTCCCTGGTGGGAGGCGGCACGTGATCCTATAAGGCCATCGGCGTCCCGGGTCTCCCCATCACACCCTTCTCAGGCCACGTGGACGGGGTGTGGTCGAGGCTACGGGTCTTTGGGTCTCTCTTCCGAATCGGTCTCTCGGAGTCCGTTTCCGGTGTTCCGTAGAGGCCAGAGGCTCCCCCTGCGTTACTCACGTGGCCCTTTGTGCCGTGGCCTTTACCCGTCAGCGTTGGTGCTCACGACGGCACGCTGGCTGCCCGTCCTCCGGGTGCAGGGGGCTCCGCGGTGTGTCCCCTTGCCGTGGGAAGTGATGGCGAGGCCCCTCGGGAGAGAGAGACACGAGGACGCACGTGGCCCCAGAGCCAGCGAGCGGTCCCGGGGGCGCCGGGACCTGTAACCTACTGCCGCTCCCACCCGTCTCCCGTCGCAGAGTTTGAAGAAGCCCGCAAGTGGGTGTCTAAGAAGCTCCGGTTTCAGAAAGACGTGGACGTCAACCTGTTCGAGAGCACGATCCGGATCCTGGGCGGCCTTCTGAGCGCTTACCACCTGTCCGGGGACGACCTCTTCCTGAGGAAGGCCGTGAGTGTCCGGGCGCCGGTGGAGGTTCCGCGGCTCGAGGGGCCCCCGGGGGGTGGGGGCGGGGGTCTGTTCCGGGTCTCCCGTCTCCCCGGTCGTCTGGGTCTCGCTCCCGCGCACGTGCGTGGGAAGGTCCCTGTCACCGTCGCGACCCGTGGGGAAGCGCTCTCGGGGCTCCTCGGTCTCACCGCCGTTGAGCGCCGAGGCCACGTGAAGCCAGTGAGGTCCCGTGTCCACTTACGGGGGTGAGCACGGGTGGCGGGGTGGCGGGGGTGGGGCGGGAGGGCGGGCGTCGTGGAACGGAGCCGAGGCTGGCGTGTGACGGGAAACCTCGGTCCTCGTCGTGTCGCGTCATCAGGAAGACTTTGGGAATCGGCTGCTGCCCGCGTTCCAGACGCCCTCCAGGATCCCATACTCGGACGTGAACATCGGCACCGGAGCCGCCCACCCGCCCCGCTGGACCTCGGACAGCACGGTGGCCGAGGTCACGAGCATTCAGCTGGAGTTCCGAGAGCTCTCCCGCCTCACGGGGAGTAAGAAGTTTCAGGTACGGGGGGCCGGCCTGCCGGCCGGAGGCGTCACACCAAGCGGAGGCGTGCGTGGACTTGACCCCGGGCCGCGGGACCACCGTCCTGTGTGCTTCCCGGTCCCTCGTTCCTCGCCTTTCCTCAGCTGCGCGGGCGGGAAGGGTGTCGACTGGGGGCTGAGTCCGAGCGCGGGCCTGTGTCCTTGGGGTCCCAACTGCCCCCTGCCTCGTGCTGTGGTGGCCCCCGGGGGTGGTCCGTGCCGGGAGCGAGGCAGGGGCCCACGGTCGTGGGTTTCGGCCTCGCTAGCCCGTCGCTGACGGTCCTTGTGGACCTCGCTCCTGACCCTCGCCCCGACCCCGTTGGCCGGGGTCCCTCTCCTTGTGGGTGAGTCTCCAGCACGCGGCGGACCCTCTGGACTTGGCGCTCTGCCTCGTCACTCTTCCTCTGCCTTAAAAACCTGAGCTGCGATTTGAACGTCAGGAAGTTTTGCCTCTTGGCTTGAACGTCGTGCCACAGTCCCACGTGGGCAGCGGCTGCCACCGTCTGATTCCAGAGCCAGGTCCTCGCCTCAGGAAGTGGGCCAGCGCACCCTAGCGCTCCCACCCGGGCCCCCTGCCTCGGTGGCCGCAAATCCACTTGTCGTGCGTGGCTTTCTCTGTTTGGAATGCTCGGCGTGAGTGAGGTCCTACGTACGGCGTGGGCCGTCTGTGGCCGGTTCTGTCGCCACGCGTGACGTCTTCGTCCGCGCTGGAAGCGTCCCGGAGAGGCGCGCCCGTGTCGTAGCACGTGTCCGAAGCATCCCTTTTCGTGGCCCGGTGGTCTGCCATCGTGCGGTCGGACCACGTGCTGTCCGGGCTCTCGTGCGTGGAGGAGCAGCTGGGTTGTTTCCCACGCGGGGGTGGTAAGAGCGGCGCTCCCGGGAGAAGGTTCCAGGCGCACACAGGGCTCTGGCTTTTCCGCGGCAGCCCGCGCTTGTCCTCGGGTCTTTCTCGGTAGCCTTCGCGGTGGGCACGTGAGGGTGCCTCCTCTGGGCTGTGGGTTTTGTCCTGATGACGTGTGGCGTTTTCCAAACGCCCGCAGGCCCCGTGTTCATCCCCCGGGTGGAGGTGGGCGTCCGGGTGCCTGTCTGCTTGTCGGCGGATTAGCGGCTTTCCTGTCGTTGGCTCGTACTCCGGAAGCTCAGCGTCTCTCTGTTTGCTCTGAGACGCCGGCCGGGCGCCGTTGCGATGCCGGGATCTCTGTAGCTGCTGGAGACCCAAGGGAAATTGAAGCCGCCCCTGCCTCAGAGGACTTTGTAAAAAGGGGCGGGCGTACGTGGCGGGTGGAGGCCAGGAAGTCACTCCCCAGGCAGGGTCCCGAGCGCCGCGAGCAAACGCGCACAGGGCCATGGAGCACAGATGCGTGGCGCTGCCCGGGAGGAGCTGAGGTTGGTTGGGTCTCGAAGGATGAACAGGATCGGCGGGCGGGTGTGCCGCGACCGCGGGCTCGGAAGCAGACGCGCCCGCCTTCCCTCCAGCGAGCGGGAGCAGACGGCCACGCCTGGGCAGGAGGTCCCGGGGACCGCGGCTGTGGCCTTCAGACACGGTCCCCTGCCAGGAGGAGGAGCTCAGCCCCGTGTTCGGGGCCCTCGGCATCTGCCCGCTCATGGAGGCAGCCGCGTGTGAGGGTGGGGACCTGGTTGCCGCGTGGCTGGGGCCACCCTCAGAAGCCCTTGCCCGGTGCAGCCGGGCAGGGGAGCGCCGTGGGCCGGGACACCGGCCTCTTCCGTCCTCTTCCGTCCTCCGCTGGGAACGGGCCCGCCTGTCACGGAGGAGGGGTGAGCCGACCCGACGAGGCCCGCCTTCCTCGGCTGGCCCGAGGTCCGGCAGCCCCGTCCCCCTGGCTCACCCGCACTCTCCCCTTGTGTGTGTGTGTGTCCCAGGAGGCCGCGGAGGAGGTGACGAGGCGTGTGCACTCCCTGTCGGGGAAGAAGGACGGGCTGGTGCCCATGTTCATCAACACGCACAGCGGCCTCTTCACTCACATGGGAGTGTTCACTCTGGGCGCCAGGGCCGACAGCTACTACGAGTACCTGTTGAAGCAGTGGATCCAGGGCGGAAAGAAGGAGACGCAGTGAGGCCTGTTTCTGCTGCTTCGGGGACGGGGTCCCCGAGGCTCCCCTTGTCCCGAGTTCTCGGTCAGGAGGCAGCGGCCGTGCCGGACCCGGACTCGGCCCCTCCGCGGGGGATGTGTCTCTTCCCGGCACGGCCTTCGTGCCAGAGAGGACGCCTGGCTGGTCACGGAGGTCCCCGGCCCCTCTGCGCCAGGCAGGGCCTGGGGTCTGGGCCCGGCCGAGGGGCCCCCGGCTCACCGGCCGAGCTCTCGTCCTCGGGGTTGTGGAGGCGGCTCTGCTTGTCCGCTCCCCAGCAGAAGGTGGCCAGGGGCCCCTGGGCCTCCCCGCGCTGCCTGGTTGACGCTTCAGACGTGCGCTTTCCCAGACGGCAGCGCCTCGGGGAGCCTCGTCGTGCGGTCGGGAAAACGCAGGTCACTCTAGTGAAGGGACTGGAAATCCTTGAAGTCTCACGCCAGGGGGTGACCACGGCCCAGGACCGCTGGGGGTGGGCAGCTCCAGGAGGCCGACCCCTACGGGCAGAGATCAGGGCATGACGCCTGGGGAGCCGGAGTTCCCCACGCCTGAACGTGGTGGGGACGTTGAGAGAACCCTGGTGGGCACGTGGGGTCCCGGGTGGTCCACGGGGGCCGGCTGAGAGGAACGACCCTGTTCGGGGGAGCGGCGGGCACAGCCCCGTGTGTGCCCCAGGCCGCCGACTGCCACGAGCCTGCATCTCCAGGCTGGCGTGGTGCCACCCCAGACAGGGCCAGGCCTCTTGGCCACTAGCGTGGGGATGGCAGCTCGTGGCCACGTGCCCGCTCCTGGGTAACCGGGCGGGGGGTCGGGCCGCGCACCCACCTGGCCTGAGCCCACGGGGCCTGCCGGTTCACAGGTTACTGGAAGACTACCTCGAAGCCGTCGAGGGAATCAAAAGGCACCTGCTGCGCAGGTCTGAGCCCAGGAAGCTCACCTTTGTGGGGGAGCTGGCCCACGGCCGCTTCAGCGCCAAGATGGTGAGCACGGTCGTGATGCAGGTGGGGCGTAGGGGGCCGCACGCACCCGTTTTTCTGGGCCCCCGATGGCTTCGCGAGTCTGGACCTTGGAGAGATGGCTCAGATTCTGGTCGTGGGGCGTGAGCCCTCACAGGTCGACGATGGACTGCGCGGCGGCGGTGTGCGGCAAGGGGGGCTGGGGTCTGTGATGGGTCCCCGGCCCCTCCCCCTCCCCGCCCCCTCCCCCCTCTCCCCTCTTCCCCCTCCCCGCCCCCTCCCCCCTCTCCCCTCTTCCCCCTCCCCTCCCCCTCCCCCCTTCCCTCTTCCCTCTCCCCGCCCCCTGCCCCCTCTTCCCCCTCCCCTCTCTCCTCCCCCCTCCCCGCTCTCCTCTCCCCTCCACCTCCCCCTTCCCCCTCCCCGCCCCCTGCCCCCTCTTCCCCCTCCCCGCTCTCCTCCCCCCTCCCCGCTCTCCTCTCCCCTCCCCGCCCCCTCCCCTCCCCCTCCCCCCTCTCCCCTCTTCCCCCCCCCCTCCTCCCCCCTCCCCTCTCTCCTCCCTGCTCTCTGCCCTCTGCCCTGGGTCTAGTTACTTGTCCCCTGCCCCTGGTACTCCATCAGTGTTTGTGGGGTCAGGGCCAGACCCGGGTCAGCATCCGCTCCCCTGGCAGGCGGGTGTCTGTCCGCCACCCTCCCCCCTGCCCGTGTGGAGCCCCAGGGGCCGGGCCCGTAGTGGAGTCGCTTTCCACGTTCCTGCCCTCGTGGGCCCTGAGGAGTCCCCGCTCAGGCCCGTCGACCCCTGGGGATGCGGGGGGCCTGAGGGAGCGCTGGACCCTGCACCCGGTGTGGCCCCCGCCCCTGCCCCACGTGGCCACCGACTCACAGTGGTGAGGAAACCGCTCTGGTTTCAGGACCACCTGGTGTGCTTCCTGCCAGGGACGCTGGCTCTGGGCGCCCACCACGGCCTGCCCGCCGACCACATGGAGCTGGCCCGGGCGCTCATGGACACCTGCTACCAGATGAACCGCCAGATGGAGACGGGGCTGAGCCCCGAAATCGTGCACTTCAACCTGTACCCCCAGAGCGACCGCAAGGACGTGCAGGTCAAGGTGAGCCGGGCCGGGGTCTGGGCGTGGGGGCGCCCTGCGGGCTCGGCCTAGCTCCTCCCGTGTCCCCCCACCCCCCACCCCAGGCGGCCGAGCTCAGCCCGTGTTGTGTCCCCCATCCCTCCCTCCCCCCCTCCCCCGCCCAGCCGGCCGACAGGCACAACTTGCTGCGGCCCGAGACGGTGGAGAGTCTGTTCTACCTGCACCGCCTCACGGGAGAGCGCAAGTACCAGGACTGGGGCTGGGAGATCCTGCAGAGCTTCAACAAGTACACGCGGGTGAGCGCCTGCCCCACCCTGAGTCCCTGCTCCCCTAGCCGGGGCAGCCAGAGGGGGGCGAGGGCGGGGGCGGTGCAGCTCGCGGTGGCCTCGGGAGTTCGGCGCCACGTGCCCCAGGGTCTCGGGGACCAGGCTCTGTGGCCCGGTGTGCACAGGGCGACTCTCCTCCCGGATCCTCCGTGTGGCCCCGGGCAGCCCTTTCCCACCCCAGACGGCGCCGTGACCGTGGCCCTGACACCCGTCTCGCCCTCTGGGCCGTGGCTCGGAGGTCACGCCGTGTCCGGGGCCCGCCACCCACCCCGGTAGAGCGCGAGCGCCAAAACCCGACCCGCGTACGCCCTGTGGCGGCCGGGCGGTGGGTCCCGGCCTCCTCAGGTGCTCGGGGCCTTCGGGAGGCCGCCTCCGGGTTCCGGAGCACGCGCTGCACGTCGGGTCACATGAGGGCGGCTGGCGTCTCTGAGGGCCCGTCTGGAGGAGCTGCGGCTGAGCTCCCGGGGGGCCGGTCCCCCGGCGGACCTTGGGGTCGTCTGCCTCAGACCCTGCCCTTGGCCACGGGTGCCGCGGTGAGGCGCGGGGGCCCCGGCCGGGGGCCCTGCGGCCGCCGGCGCCCCCGAGGGCTGAGCCCGGCGTGGGGAGCTGGCTGGGCCTGCAGCCGTGGTGACGCCGCGGTCTCCGCTCTCGTGCAGGTCCCCTCGGGTGGTTATTCTTCCATCAGCAACGTCCAGGATCCCCTCAATCCCCAGCCCCGGGACAAGATGGAGAGCTTCTTTCTGGGGGAGACGCTCAAGTACCTGTACCTGCTCTTCTCCGACGACCCGGCCCTGCTCAGCCTGGACGCCTACGTGTTCAACACTGAGGCTCACCCCTTGCCCATCTGGGCCCCGCCTAGGGTGGGGTGACCCCCCTGTGGGCACTGCCCGGGGTCCTCACACGTCTTGCGTCTGTGGCTACCTGTCCTCGGAACCCTGGCCTTGGGTAGGTTCGCTCTCTTGACCTTGGCCGCGGCGTGTCCCCTCGGCCGACTGTCCGTGCTCCAGGGTCAGGCTGATGACATTCCCCAGGGGGTTACCGAGCCTGACATCTCAGGGCCTCAGAGGTGGTCAGGGCAGCTGGGCGCCCGGTGCTTTGCCGCTGGCTTTGCACTTCTGGCTTGTGGTTCTCATGACGTCGGATGGTGTCGTGAGGTCAGCGCCGTGAATCCCCGAGGCCCCACCTGCTGGGGACCTTCCTGCTTGAATCATGACTTACATTCCTGATCCCCAAACGTCTTCTGTGTGGCCCCAGTGTCTCTGCTTGTCCCCTGGGGCCGCTCTGGGTCTCCTGGACCCACACGTGTTCTGAGATGAGCTGAAGGGACAGCCCGACATGCGGTTCAGCCCGGGGTCTCAGAGTCTGTGAATGTGCCCTGACCCGGGAGTCCTGGGGGGGCACTTGTGACCCCCTGCGAATCCGGGCACCTGGCCGGCTGTGGTGTTTACATGTTGGACTCAGGGATCCTCCCCCGGCCCTGCAGGGGCGGGGAGGGGCGGGTGGACAAGTTCATCCTGCTCCTGGACCACCCGACAGAACGGACTTTCCAGGCAGTATAAACGTGGATTGCTTCCTTTGTTGGTAAACGGGTCCTTTACTGTGAAACATCTTTGCATAGTTTGAGAGAAAGCCATCGTCGGTTTGGGGCACTTCTGACTGCAGTGCGCAGGGGTGTCAGGTTTCCAGCCCGATAATCCTGCCGTCCTCCATACATAAGTTAACACATACGCACCTTACCTGTCATTGGACGAGATAACGCATCAGGGGGTGGGAGCGGAAGGTGTGCTTCGCGGCCTGTCCCAAACACCGACCCACAGCAAAGAGAGCCAGCGAGCACCACACCCAAGTTCTTTCATCAGCTTCTGTGTATTTCGTGAAAGACAGAAGTTCACAAAATGCAAAATCGGATACCTTGGAAAGGTCAGCGTAGAGAAAAGATCGCTGTAGCGAGGCAGAGCGGCAACATCTACCTCCCCTTCTCCCCAGAAACAAAACAGCAGTAGAACCATCGCGGTCAGTTTTGACAACAGCCAATGAACCATGAGGAAAAAAGGAAGTGTGGCTCCATGAAAGGAACAAAATTAGTTGCTAAAAACTGTCGCTAAAGACGGTCCAGCCTTGAGAATTGTTAGAAAAGGACTAATAAAACTAAATTAAACGTTCTCAACTTGAACACACACATGGAAGTAGGGGAAATTGGGAAATACTACGAGCACACGGAGATTACCAGAGAAATTACCAGAGGGAATAATTATTAAAAATCATCTTCCATTGAAATGTGCAGCAATTGAGAGATTCATCAGCAGAGTTCAGTAGCCACAGCAGCGAGGAGACCACAGAATGTGAGCCGTGGACAGAGCCCGAGGGACAGGTCCCACCCTCCGCAGGCCCCACAAGTCTGTTAGAGTTGGGGTCTCAGGCAAAAGGGGATTTGAAACAGTGCTGAACGCTTACCAAATGTGATGTTCTAAGATGTAAATTACAAATTCAAGAAGGTCAGACACTTCCTAGTAGAATCAACACAAGACGACCTGGGATAAGTGGTGGGAGAGTCTTGACCGCCGTGAGCGGTGACCTGTGACGTGTAGACCCACGGCAAGGCCAGCCTCCCAGTGAGGGAGAAAAAAGGCCAGAAGATGGGAATGGAATGATGCTTTGATGAGAAAAGTTGTCACCCCGGAGTTCCATGTACAGCAAAACTGACTCAGAAATGGAGAATTCTAGGTATTAACAGGGGAAAGCCGGATAGCTTGTCGCCAGGTGGCCTGACGTGCATGAAATGCTCCAAGGACTCTGGGCGGAACTGCTGCCGGACGGGAACTCGGGGCTCTGTTAAGACGCGGCTGGGATGCGTCAAATCAGTTACGTGTTTGGCTGCCACTCCTGTTTTTATTCTCCAAGATTTAAAAGCTGTTCACGGGAGATCATTACAAGTTTGTTTTGGGGCCCACAGTGTGCAGCGTGAGTTTTGAGAGTAGCTACAGAAGCAGACTGGTCTGAGCCGTCTCAGAGATAGGTCGTGTGTGTTAGTAAACACAGTTGCTGTATGTGTGGACCAGAGTGTTAGAAATTCGGGATGTCACCCATGATAGCCACGATGAAATTATCAAAAAGATACACGTGGGTGGAAAGGAGAAGAGAGTGAGAATGGTTCACTAAAGTTTTTAAAAAAAAAGTCCTTGGAAGAAATGAGGCACGAAAAAGGATTAACGTATAGAAAACGCGCAAAGTGGTAGAAAGAAGTCTTACTGGTAATTACGTAAAACAAAATGGATGAAACCCTTCGATCAAAACCAGAGCTTGGCAGAATGGACTAAAACACAGTGACCCAAGTACGTACTGTCTAGCAGACACCATGCTTCCAAAGATACAAATAGATTGAAGGCAAAAGCATGGGGGGAGACACTCCATGGAAACAGTGACCCAAAGAGAGCTGGGATGGCTGTGAACGCCAGACGAAATAGGCTTTAATTCAAACACGGGGGGTGCCTGGGTGGCTCAGTGGGTCGAGCACCCAACTCTTGATTTCATCTCAGGTCATGATCCCAGGGTCGTGGGGTGGAGCCCTGCATCGGGCCCCACGCCGAGCATAGTGCCTGCTGGGATTCTCTTTCTACCTCTCTGCCCTCTCCGTTGCTTGCACACGGTGTCTTTCAAATAAAAATTAAAAAAAAAAAAAACTTTTAAGAGGTCAACGTAGATGCAGCTTGCTTTGTTTGTATTCAGTGAAAACAAGATTTTTCCACGGGGAAGAAAAGACAGGGTTACAAAGAAGGTAGAACAGTTACAAATGCATCGAACAGCAGAGTCAAATGAAATAGCCAGGTCTCCAGTGGCAGTTGGAGACTTCGTTAGTCGCCTTCAAGATGCACAGACCCGCTAGGGGAAGACCAGCGAGGAAACCGAGGACACGAACAGGGCTACAAACCAGGCAGACCCAACAGACGAGAGCGCCCCTGACAACAGAGTGTCCCTGCTCCTCGAGGGCACATGGAGCATTCTCCATTGTCTGCGTTAGGCCACAAAACAAGTATTAATGCATTTTATTTAAGTTTTTTTTGTTTGTTTTTTTTTTGTTTTTGTTTTTTTTTTTTTTTTTGAGAGTAAGCACAAGCTGGGGAGAGGGGCAGAAGGAGAAGGAAAGAATCTTTAGCAGGGTGCATGCTCAGTGTAGAGCCTGACACTGGGCTCAATCCCACAACCGTGAGATCATGTCCTGAGCTCAAATAGACACTCAACTGACTGAGCCCCCCAGGTGCCCCTAAAGATTTTACTTTTATGTAAACTTTATACCCAACATGGGGCTCAAACCCACAACCCCAGGATCCAGACTTGCACATTCCATCAACTGAGTCAGTCGGGCACCCCAGTGTATTTTAAATGATTGAAAGAGGGGGGGCCTGGCTGGCTCAGTCGGTTGAGCATCCGACCTCAGCTCAGATCAATTTTAGTATATGTGCTGCCGAAGCGAGCACTGACCTCAGCTCAGATCAAGATCTCACTGCTCGTGGGTTCGATCCCCTCATCGGGCTCTGTGCTGATAGCTCAGAGCCTGGAGCCTGCTTCCGACTCTGTGTCTCCCTCTCTCTCTGCCCCTCCCCTGTTCATGCTCTGTCTCCCAAATATAAATAAACACAATCAATGGGTCAGTGGAGAAGTCAGAGGGAAGTTAAACACTTTTGAGACCTATGAAATTCAAAGCACAAAGTACACAGTTTATGGGATGCAGGGAAGGTTGTGCTCAGATCAAAATCCATAGCTTTGAATGCCTACATTAAAAAAAAATTAAAAATGTACGAGGCGCCCGGCTGGCTTAGTCGGTAGAACACACAGCTCCTTATTGGGGCCGTGAGTTCGAGCCCTGTGTTGGGTGTAGAGCCTACTTTAAAAATAATAATATAGAGGCGCCTGGGGGGCTCAGTCGGTTGGGCACCTGATTTCGGCTCAGGTCATGGTCTTGTGGTTTGTGGGTTCAAGCCCCGCGTCGGGCTCTGTAGTGACAGCTCAGAGCCTGGAGCCTGCTTCAGATTCTGTGTCTCCTCTCCCTGCCCCTTCCCCGCTCACGCTCTGTTTCTCTCTCTCAAAAAATAAACATTAAAAAATTAAAAAAAAAATAAAAATAATATAAAAGGAAGAAAGGTCTCCAGTTAGTACCTAACTATGCACCTTGAAGAACTAGGAAAGGAAGAGCAGACTAAATCCAAAGCTTGCAGTGTGAAGGAAATGTGTAGAATGGAGATAAGTAAAATAGAGAATAGAAAAACACCAGAGACGGTCCACAAAACCAAAAGTTGGTTCTTTGAAAGCATCAACAAAATTGAATCTCCGAGCTACACTAACAAGGTGAATGTCCAATAGCTAGAACCAGAAACAGAAGTGGGGGTGTCACCAGTGGTCTTACAGAAAAATTTCACACCATGAAATCTGACGGTCTTTTTAAGATGGCAAGTTCCCAGACATGCAAGAATGATCTAAACTCAAGATGATCTATAAGTTTTCGACAGACCTAGGACAAATAGATGGATCCGATAGTAAAAAAAGAGACAACAACAAAACCCTCCCAACAAAGAGAAGCCTGGGGTCATGTGGCTTCTGGGGAATTCAGCCAAACATTTTCAAAGTTGGGGCACTTTGCTGGCTCAGTCTGTGCAGCGTGCAACTCTTGATCTTGGGGTTGAGTTTGAGCCCCACATTGAGTGTAGAGATCACTTAAAAATAAATCTTACACACACACACACACATACACACACACACACACACACATTTTAAGAGTTAACCCCAGTCCTTCTCAAACTCTCAGAAAATTGAGAGGAGGGAAAACTTCCTAAATCATTCTGTAAACCCAAAATTACCTTGATATCAAAACCAGATACAGACATTTCAGTAAAAGACTACAGGCCAATATTCCTTGTGAATATTAATGCAAAAATCCTTAGCAAGATACTGAAATCTGGCAGTACGTTTGAAGATTCTACACCATGATCAAGGTGTTTCAATGTAAGGAGATCAGTCATCCACACAACACAATACACAGGAATGAGCTGTGGATACAAGCAACAACTTGCATGGACCTCAAGGACATCGTGCTGAATGAAAGAAGGCACACGCCAGGAGGAAAAAGAAACAGTAACACACTCCACTCATAGAGCACAGTGGAGAAAATACACGATAACTGCAATTGACACAGAGCACGTGACAAAAGCCAACACTCTTTCATGGTAGAAACACTCATGAAACCGTAGGTAGGAGGGAACTTCCTCAACACAATAAAGGGTAATCATGGAAAGACGCACAGCCAACATCCCACTCAACAGTGAAAGACGAAGCTTTTCCTCTAAGACCGGATATAAGACAGGACGACCTGCTTTCACCGCCACTAGAAATAAAAGGCAGTCAGACTGGAATTGAAGAAGTAAAACTCTGTTTGCACATGATATGATCCTGTGTATAGAAAATCCCAAAGAATTCACAAGAACATGACTAGAGCTAATAAATTCAGGAAAGTTGCAAGACTAGATCAGCAATCAAAACGTTATGTTCCTGTGCACCTGCAGTGAACAATCTGAAAAGGGAATTAAGAAAGCACTTCCATTGAAAATAACATTAGGGCTGGGACGCTTGGCTGCCTCAGTCTGTGGAGCATTTGGCTCTTGATCTTGGGGTTGTGAGTTCCAGCCCCACGTTGGGCACAGAGCTTACTTTAAAATAAAAACACCATCTAAAAGAAAAAATAGGGATAAATTTAAGGATGTAATGTACACCAAAAAGTATAAAACATTGCTAAAATAAAGAAGATCTACATAAGTGGAAACATCCTTTGTTCATGCATAGGAATACTTTATTTTTTGTTTTTTCAATGTTTATTTTAGAGAGAGAGAGAGAGACAGAGCATGAGCGGGGGAGGGGCATAGAGAGAGGGAGACACAGAATCCGAAGCAGGCTCTGGGCCCTGAGCTGTCAGCAGAGCCCAACGCGGGGCTCGAACTCACAAACCGTGAGATCATGACCTAAGCCGAAGTTGGACACTTAACCAACTGAGCCCCCCAGGCGCCCCAGGAATACTTAATTTTAAGACGTCAATGCTAGACAAAAATGATCTACAGGTTCAGTGCCATCCGTCTTAGAATTCCAACAGCCTTTTTTGCCAAAATGGAAAATGAATTCTCAGATTAATGTGGAATTGCAAGGAGCCGCAAATAGCCAAGATATTCTTGAAAAAGAACAAAGTTGGACGACACGGACTGCCCGATTTAAAAACTTACGACGAAGGCATGGTACTCTGAGCGGTGTGGTGCTGGTGTAGTGACAGACACGTGGTTGTCACTGAAGGGAGAGCCCAGAAATGAACACACACATGGATGGCCGACTGATGTTCTGCGAGGGTATGTAGGTTTACTCAGTGGGGAAGAGAACCTTGTCCTCAACCAATGGTGATGGGAAAACCGGATTTCCACATGCAAAGAATGGAGCTGGACCTCACTTCCCACCACATACAAAACATCAACTAAAAATCGATCAGCAACCCAAAGAGCGAAACCATCCGGCGCCTAGAAACGGCAGCAACAGCAATACGGAGACAGGTCTGCACCCAGCGGGCCTCACAGGGCTTCTGACGCCACAATCCAGAAGCACAAGCACCAGCCCAGTAGGACTTGGTCAAAAGCTGTGCGTCAAAGGATGCGGAGTGCACAGAACCGAAGCCCACAGAACGGGAGAAAGTATTTGCAAACAACGTATCTGATGAGGAATTTATATCTAGAATATGTTTTTTTTAATGTCCAGAACAATAAAAAAGTAATGCTCAACAACAGATAAAAGCACCTTTCTGACACGAAAGGGGGCTCAGCGTGTAGCGTGTGTAACTGAGCGTGCACACAAATGTGGCCCCGACCTCACGTGCAGCTCGCTCAGACCCAGATCACGGGCACCTGTGCAGGTTCCCTGTCGTCCACACCCGCTGCTCTGTTGCTTGCAGCTTCGAGGGCTGAGGGGCAGAGCAGGTGGGGGGAGACAGGGCCTGTCTCCCCAGATCTACGGGCTGTGGAGGCGGGAATCAAGACCCAGCTTTGGCCCCAAAGCCACTGTCCCCCCTCCCCAGGGAGTCGGAAGAAGGGCTTCTGGACCCCCAGACCTACCCACAAGCTCAG
This sequence comes from Acinonyx jubatus, assembly GCF_027475565.1. NCBI lineage: Eukaryota > Metazoa > Chordata > Mammalia > Carnivora > Felidae > Acinonyx > Acinonyx jubatus. Next base: position 815,101 of record NC_069391.1, read on the forward strand.
GGCCACCGGGTGTGGCAGGACAGTCAGAATCGGAATCACCTTCTGGGCCTTCCCGCTGCTGCCGGGAGGGTTTGGAGGGAAGGACATGCCGGGTCTGCAGCCGGGGTAGGAGGGTCAGGCAGCCGAGCTGAGAGGAGGGGACGAGAGGAGGGCCTGCCTGGGGAGAGGCTGCCATCCAGGGGGAAGGAGCCGTGAGCCCTTCTGTCCTGTCCTGGCTTCTACCCTGCAGAGGCCATGGAGACCCTGCAAGGGCAGCTCTCTACTCAACGCAGGACAGGCAGCCCTGGGTGCGGGTCCCGGGACACAGGAACAGGGACACGGGGAGACGGGGACATGGGAGCTTGGGGGCATAGACACAGGATGGGGACAGGGGGACACAGGGACAGGGACATGGCACAGGGACACAGGGACTGGGACATGGGATAGGGACACAGGGACGGGGACAGGGGCACAATGATGGGCAAGTAGGGACACGACACGGGGACGTGGGGACACAGGGACGGGGACATGGGGTCCCAGGGACCCAGGGGCGGGGACAGGGAAACAACGGTGGGCAAATAGGGCTAGGGACACGGGGACATGAGGGACACAGGGAAAGAGGGACAGAGACACAGGGATGGGGACACAGGGGTATAGGGACAGAGGGACACGGGGATGTGGGAATGCAGGACCACAAGGAGCGGGGCACGGGACAAGGACAGGACATGGGGATGGGGGCACGGGGACAGGGACACAGGGATGTGGGGATGGGGACAGGGACTGTGCAGTGATTGTGGTGTGGCATTCGGTGACCATGGGGTGACCACACCCCTGGGGTGGTATGACATGATCAACAGTCATTGTCACCATGCTGGTTGCCACAGTGACAGTCCTGGGACAGTGTGTGGGACAGCTAACTGGCTGCTCCCCAATCAGCCTGGCTTGGGGCCCCGGGTTCTCAGGCTGCAGCCAGAGCGCAGGACCCCAGCCTTGGCCTGTCCCAGTGCTAGACAGGCCGGACCTGGGCAGAGACTGGCGTCGTGCTGGCCAGGGACAGTCTTGGCATGGGGACAGGTGACTCACCTTCCCTTTGTGGCCTTGGGCAGGGGGTGGCTCTGCTGATCTGGCCCCTCACGCATGCCCAGGACTGGATGCCAAGGGAGAGGTGGCCCCCCTGGTGTCTGGGCACTGGGTACCTGCCGCAGCCCCTGGCACTGAGGGGCCAGTGGAGGGCACTGAGGGGCCAGTAGCCTGAGGGGCTGGGGTCAGGGTCCCAGCTCCCAGCAGGGGCCTGGGGCCGCCGCCTCCCGACCTGGGCTCTCAGCAGCTGCGTGTCTGCACCGTCCGAGCTCCCGCCTGGGCTCTGAGGCCCCTGCTGCCGCCACAAGGCCTCGCACTGTCGCTTGGACAAGCCCTTTCCTCAGAGCTGCTGGCCTTCTGCGTGAGCCCCCTCCTAGCTGCCGCCACCCCATCTTCCCAAGGCTCCCCCACTTCTCCTCAGGGGTCAGCCCATGTGGCCTTCGCAGCCCTGCCCTCAAGAGCCCGCCCTCCCCCGCGGTCCTTCACTAGGGGCGCAACGTGGCCCAGGGCATCACCCAGCGGCCCAGAGGCTGGGAGAGGCCTGGGTGTGTCCCGGCTGGGGGGGGGGGGGGTGGGGGCAGCTGGGACACTGGCAGGTCTCTCCCACCTCCCCGTGACTCAGCAGTGGCCCCTAGAGGACAGGCGGCTGGGTGCATGTCCCCTGCCCCAACACCACGCCCTGGAGCCCTCTCCCGCTTCCTGTGTCTCCAAGGTGACCGTCTCCGTAGCGACACGGTGGGTGGCAGGAACCTGGAGGACCCGGAGAAAAGGCATAACGAGCCCGGCGGGGCGGGGGAGGTCGGGCCCAGAGTCCAGCCCCGCCCGGGCTGTCACGTGAGATGGCACGCCGGTCATGTGACCGCAGCCCTAACAGAGCCCTGGCAGAGCGGAGATGGGGACCCGGCTCCAGCCGGCCCTCCCCTGGGCCCTGACCCTGCTGCTGGCACTGGGGCTGTGCAGCCCAGAGGCTGGGGGTGAGTGCGGGCCCGTGGGCGCCCCCCGCCGCCGTGCCTAGTGTCCCCATGCGCTGAGCACCGTGCCCCTCCAGCCCACAGAGTCCCCCAGTGTGACTTCCAGGAGGGCTACTTTGAGCAGCTTCTGGACCACTTCAACTTCGAGAGGTTCGGCAACAAGACCTTCCTCCAGCGGTTCCTGGTGTCAGGTGAGGTGGCCCTGGGGGTCCTGGGGCCCTGAGGTCCCGCCCTGTGCCTCACCCGACCCCTCCCGCCTCTGCCCGACAGAGAAGTTCTGGAAAAGGGGCGAGGGGCCCATATTCTTCTACACGGGCAATGAGGGCAACGTGTGGTCCTTCGCCAACAACTCGGGGTTCATCCTGGAGCTGGCGGCACAGCAGGGGGCCCTGGTCGTCTTCGCGGAGCACGTGGGTACCCGCACTGGTGGCAGGGAGGGCGGGCGAGGGCGGGCGGGGCCCGGGCTCAGCCTCTCGTCGGCCACCTGCAGCGGTACTACGGGAAGTCGCTCCCTTTCGGAGAGCGGTCCACACAGCGCGGGCACACGGAGTTGCTGACCGTGGAACAGGCCCTGGCCGACTTCGCGAGGCTGCTCAGCGCGCTGCGGCGGGACCTTGGGGCCCAGGACACCCCCGCCATCGTGTTCGGTGGCAGGTGGGTTCTTGCCCGTCTCATTTCTCCCTGAGGCACAAACACGTGGCCGGCCCCAGGGCCAGAATTTCCGGGAGACGCGGAAGTCTCAGGTCCTCCTGGGGCCACCGTGGGCTCCAACAAGGGAGAGCGGAGAGGGGTGTTGGGGAGGCTGTGGCCCCAGGCGCTCTGTGTCCCCGCCCAGCTACGGGGGGATGCTCAGCGCCTACATGAGGATCAAGTACCCGCACCTCGTGGCTGGGGCGCTGGCAGCCAGTGCACCCGTTGTGGCTGTGGCCGGCCTCGGTGACTCCTACCAGTTCTTCCGGGATGTCTCGGCGGTGAGTGAAGGTTCTGGGGCCCACGGGCCGGACCAGGCTGTGGTGGCAGCTGCCACGATCCTCCTTTCTCCAGGACTTTGAAGGCCAGAGTCCCAAGTGTGCCCAGGGCGTGCGGGACGCATTCCGGCAGATCAAGGACTTGTTCATACAGGGAGGTGAGCAGTCCCCCCCACAACCCACTGACTGCCCCTCGCCTCCCTCCTTCCCCCCAATCTTCACCCAACAGCAGCCTCCGAAGGCCATCGTCCCGCCTTCTTCTGGCAGCTTATGACACGGTCAGCCAGGAGTTCGGCACCTGCCAGCCCCTCTCCAGCCAGAAGGACCTGACCCAGCTCTTCGGGTTTGCCCGCAACGCCTTCACGGTGCTGGCCATGATGGACTACCCGTACCCCACCGACTTCATAGGGCACCTTCCTGCCAACCCGGTCAAGGCAAGGAGACTCTGGCTGGGATCTGTGGACAGAGAGGGGCCCGGCCGCCCCGGGGTGGCCAGTGGTGGCCAGCCCGAGAGCCTTGAAGCCACTCTGGGGCCTGGGACCAGCGAAGGGTGAGCTGGGGAGAGGGCTGCAGGCCCAGAGTGTGGGTCTTTGGTTGGCACCCCTAGGTTGGCTGTGACTGGCTCCTGAGCGAGACCCGGAGGATCAAGGGGCTCCGAGCGCTGGCTGGTGCGTCTGCCCCTCAGCCCTGGGCCTGGTGCTGAGCATGGGGGGGTGGGTGTGTCTTGGGGGCAAGGGTCACGTGGAGGCCAGGAGCACAGCTGCCCCCGTGCAGTCCCTAGCCCGGCGGGGGCCGGTGGGGGAGGCTCTGCTCCACGGGGTCTCCAACAAGTTCCAGCCCGGCCACCGCCTGGCCACCCTCAGCAGCCGGAGCAGCAGCTGAGAGCCCCGCCCCCAGGAGCCCCACGCCTCACGGGCACGTGTCCCCCACCGAGGGGGCAGGGTGGCCGTGCAGGCCCCCGGCCCCAGCGCCCCTCTCACCAGGGCTGGTGTACAACTCCTCGGGCACGGAGCCCTGCTATGACATCTACCGACAGTACCAGGCCTGCGCGGACCCCACAGGCTGCGGCTCGGGCCCTGACGCCAAGGCCTGGGATTACCAGGTCCGGGGGTGCCGCACGGGGGTGCGGGGTGAGGTCGCCCGCCCCGCCGGGCTGACCTCGGTGTGTGGCGTCCCACAGGCCTGCACCGAGATCAACCTGACCTTTTCCAGCAACAACGTGACCGACCTCTTCCCCGACCTGCCGTTCACGGAGGGCCTCCGCCAGCAGTACTGCCTGGACACGTGGGGCGTGTGGCCCCGGAGGGACTGGCTGCGGATCAGCTTCGGGGCGGGAGGTGAGGCTCAGAGATGGTGGCATCCTTCCCTCTGTGCTGAGCTGACCCCCCCCCCCCACTCCCCTGATCTCCGTGGCTCAGACCTGGGGGGCTGGGCCCGCTCTCCACCCCACATCTGTGCTTTCAGACCTCAAAGCTGCCAGCAACATCATCTTCTCCAACGGTGACCTGGACCCCTGGGCAGGGGGCGGGGTGAGTCTCCCTGGGTTTGCCAGACTCCGCTCAAGAACCGGCTCTGCCCTCGCCAGGCTGCACACGTGGTTCTGTGGGTTCTGTGCCGCCTTCGCTCTTGTTCCCGCTTTATCCCCTCCTCTCCTTTGCTTTTTTCCCTGACTTCTTTGCGTGAACTGACATCTGGCTTGTTCATCTCTGTCCTTCCCTTTCAATGAGGCCGTTCAAGGCCACGTAGTGTCTTTAAGTCATGGCCTCGGCTGTGCCCCACGGGCTGGGACACGAGGCCCTGGAGCAGGTGGCACCGGGCGGGCAGAGGTGGGGTCGGCCGTGGCCCAGAGCACGGCGAGTAGCCGACGGAATGTCCTTTGACCGACACAGATACAGAGAAACCTCAGCACCTCCGTCCTCGCTGTCACCATCCGGGGGGGAGCCCACCACCTAGACCTCAGGTGCAGTCCTGCCCCGGCAGGGGAGCGACGTGGGGCCCCAGGCCATGGCCGGGTGTGGGCTGAGGTGGGGTGAGGCGAGGCTCGGGCCTGCTGCCCGGCTGAGGCCCCCGCGCCTTCTCCTTAGAGCGTCTCATCCACGAGACCCCACGTCTGTCCGGGAGGCTCGCAGGCTCGAGGCCAGGCTCATCGGCGAGTGGGTGGCCGCAGCCAGAAGAGAACAGCGGCTGCAGCTGGCCCAGCGTGGGGGACTCGGGGGGACTGAGGAGCACTCCCCGACTCGGGACCGGACAGGCCCGCTGGGGAGCAGCTCAGGGCGCTGGGGGTGAGGGGCTAAGGCCAAGGAGGGGGGGCCAAAGAAGCGTCTGGTGGCCTGGCTGTGCACAGCACAGCGCAAAGCATGGTGTCTGTGGTCCTCATGGGGTGACAGACCAGGCACACTGCCACACCTCTCAAACCAGCCTCGTGTTTAATAAAACAGAGCCCTCAACCTGTGTGTGGTCTCAGGGCAAGGGGTGGGCGCTGGGGCCCCCTGCGGCCGGCCCAGGCGTCCTTCCGGGTGGCCCACTGGAGAGGGGGGCTGCAAAGCTCTACCCACGACCGCTACCGGGGCTGAACCCCTGGGTGGGCAGCTGCCAACCAGGCCCCTGGGTGCAGAGGGGCAGCCGACAGCCATGAGGGGGCACAGATCCCACTTCTGAGACAGGCCCTGGACCGTGTTCCAGGCACAAAACACACGGGACTAGGGGCCAAGAGCAGAAGGCAGCCCCAAGAGTGGCCACCGGCGCCCAGGGCTGCTGGAGGGACAGGAGTATAGAGTGTCTGAGAACTGAGGTCCTGCCCAGCACTGGGAGCCTTGGTCTCTGCAAACGGAGAGAGACTCAAGCTCTTCAGGCAAAGAAGACCTTCCGGAAAGAGTATCACATAGAGAGGAGCTGGGCCTGTCCCACGGGGCCGCCTGGTTCCAGGAGGCAGGATCCCAAGCAGAAGCTGGGGTTTGTTTCTGGAAAAGCACCCTGAGTCCGTGCTCAAGGAGGGAAGCAGCAGGTGCTGGAGGAGGAGCAGGTGCAGGGCATCAGCTCCCACGGGAACCTGGACTCCGTGTCCACACCGCCTCCTCCCAGCTCTCCAGCCTGATGGTGACGGTGGGAGTGTGACCCATGCCCCACCCACGGCTCAAGGAACACAGGTTCCATCACAGACACGGGAGACACCAGTCAGGGCAAATCCACGTTTATGCTGCCTGGAAAGTCCGTTCTGTCGGGTGGTCCAGGAGCAGGATGAACTTGTCCACCCGCCCCTCCCCGCCCCTGCAGGGCCGGGGGAGGATCCCTGAGTCCAACATGTAAACACCACAGCCGGCCAGGTGCCCGGATTCGCAGGGGGTCACAAGTGCCCCCCCAGGACTCCCGGGTCAGGGCACATTCACAGACTCTGAGACCCCGGGCTGAACCGCATGTCGGGCTGTCCCTTCAGCTCATCTCAGAACACGTGTGGGTCCAGGAGACCCAGAGCGGCCCCAGGGGACAAGCAGAGACACTGGGGCCACACAGAAGACGTTTGGGGATCAGGAATGTAAGTCATGATTCAAGCAGGAAGGTCCCCAGCAGGTGGGGCCTCGGGGATTCACGGCGCTGACCTCACGACACCATCCGACGTCATGAGAACCACAAGCCAGAAGTGCAAAGCCAGCGGCAAAGCACCGGGCGCCCAGCTGCCCTGACCACCTCTGAGGCCCTGAGATGTCAGGCTCGGTAACCCCCTGGGGAATGTCATCAGCCTGACCCTGGAGCACGGACAGTCGGCCGAGGGGACACGCCGCGGCCAAGGTCAAGAGAGCGAACCTACCCAAGGCCAGGGTTCCGAGGACAGGTAGCCACAGACGCAAGACGTGTGAGGACCCCGGGCAGTGCCCACAGGGGGGTCACCCCACCCTAGGCGGGGCCCAGATGGGCAAGGGGTGAGCCTCAGTGTTGAACACGTAGGCGTCCAGGCTGAGCAGGGCCGGGTCGTCGGAGAAGAGCAGGTACAGGTACTTGAGCGTCTCCCCCAGAAAGAAGCTCTCCATCTTGTCCCGGGGCTGGGGATTGAGGGGATCCTGGACGTTGCTGATGGAAGAATAACCACCCGAGGGGACCTGCACGAGAGCGGAGACCGCGGCGTCACCACGGCTGCAGGCCCAGCCAGCTCCCCACGCCGGGCTCAGCCCTCGGGGGCGCCGGCGGCCGCAGGGCCCCCGGCCGGGGCCCCCGCGCCTCACCGCGGCACCCGTGGCCAAGGGCAGGGTCTGAGGCAGACGACCCCAAGGTCCGCCGGGGGACCGGCCCCCCGGGAGCTCAGCCGCAGCTCCTCCAGACGGGCCCTCAGAGACGCCAGCCGCCCTCATGTGACCCGACGTGCAGCGCGTGCTCCGGAACCCGGAGGCGGCCTCCCGAAGGCCCCGAGCACCTGAGGAGGCCGGGACCCACCGCCCGGCCGCCACAGGGCGTACGCGGGTCGGGTTTTGGCGCTCGCGCTCTACCGGGGTGGGTGGCGGGCCCCGGACACGGCGTGACCTCCGAGCCACGGCCCAGAGGGCGAGACGGGTGTCAGGGCCACGGTCACGGCGCCGTCTGGGGTGGGAAAGGGCTGCCCGGGGCCACACGGAGGATCCGGGAGGAGAGTCGCCCTGTGCACACCGGGCCACAGAGCCTGGTCCCCGAGACCCTGGGGCACGTGGCGCCGAACTCCCGAGGCCACCGCGAGCTGCACCGCCCCCGCCCTCGCCCCCCTCTGGCTGCCCCGGCTAGGGGAGCAGGGACTCAGGGTGGGGCAGGCGCTCACCCGCGTGTACTTGTTGAAGCTCTGCAGGATCTCCCAGCCCCAGTCCTGGTACTTGCGCTCTCCCGTGAGGCGGTGCAGGTAGAACAGACTCTCCACCGTCTCGGGCCGCAGCAAGTTGTGCCTGTCGGCCGGCTGGGCGGGGGAGGGGGGGAGGGAGGGATGGGGGACACAACACGGGCTGAGCTCGGCCGCCTGGGGTGGGGGGTGGGGGGACACGGGAGGAGCTAGGCCGAGCCCGCAGGGCGCCCCCACGCCCAGACCCCGGCCCGGCTCACCTTGACCTGCACGTCCTTGCGGTCGCTCTGGGGGTACAGGTTGAAGTGCACGATTTCGGGGCTCAGCCCCGTCTCCATCTGGCGGTTCATCTGGTAGCAGGTGTCCATGAGCGCCCGGGCCAGCTCCATGTGGTCGGCGGGCAGGCCGTGGTGGGCGCCCAGAGCCAGCGTCCCTGGCAGGAAGCACACCAGGTGGTCCTGAAACCAGAGCGGTTTCCTCACCACTGTGAGTCGGTGGCCACGTGGGGCAGGGGCGGGGGCCACACCGGGTGCAGGGTCCAGCGCTCCCTCAGGCCCCCCGCATCCCCAGGGGTCGACGGGCCTGAGCGGGGACTCCTCAGGGCCCACGAGGGCAGGAACGTGGAAAGCGACTCCACTACGGGCCCGGCCCCTGGGGCTCCACACGGGCAGGGGGGAGGGTGGCGGACAGACACCCGCCTGCCAGGGGAGCGGATGCTGACCCGGGTCTGGCCCTGACCCCACAAACACTGATGGAGTACCAGGGGCAGGGGACAAGTAACTAGACCCAGGGCAGAGGGCAGAGAGCAGGGAGGAGAGAGGGGAGGGGGGAGGAGGGGGGGGGGAAGAGGGGAGAGGGGGGGAGGGGGAGGGGAGGGGGCGGGGAGGGGAGAGGAGAGCGGGGAGGGGGGAGGAGAGCGGGGAGGGGGAAGAGGGGGCAGGGGGCGGGGAGGGGGAAGGGGGAGGTGGAGGGGAGAGGAGAGCGGGGAGGGGGGGAGGAGAGAGGGGAGGGGGAAGAGGGGGCAGGGGGCGGGGAGAGGGAAGAGGGAAGGGGGGAGGGGGAGGGGAGGGGGAAGAGGGGAGAGGGGGGAGGGGGGGCGGGGAGGGGGAAGAGGGGAGAGGGGGGGAGGGGGGCGGGGAGGGGGAGGGGCCGGGGACCCATCACAGACCCCAGCCCCCCTTGCCGCACACCGCCGCCGCGCAGTCCATCGTCGACCTGTGAGGGCTCACGCCCCACGACCAGAATCTGAGCCATCTCTCCAAGGTCCAGACTCGCGAAGCCATCGGGGGCCCAGAAAAACGGGTGCGTGCGGCCCCCTACGCCCCACCTGCATCACGACCGTGCTCACCATCTTGGCGCTGAAGCGGCCGTGGGCCAGCTCCCCCACAAAGGTGAGCTTCCTGGGCTCAGACCTGCGCAGCAGGTGCCTTTTGATTCCCTCGACGGCTTCGAGGTAGTCTTCCAGTAACCTGTGAACCGGCAGGCCCCGTGGGCTCAGGCCAGGTGGGTGCGCGGCCCGACCCCCCGCCCGGTTACCCAGGAGCGGGCACGTGGCCACGAGCTGCCATCCCCACGCTAGTGGCCAAGAGGCCTGGCCCTGTCTGGGGTGGCACCACGCCAGCCTGGAGATGCAGGCTCGTGGCAGTCGGCGGCCTGGGGCACACACGGGGCTGTGCCCGCCGCTCCCCCGAACAGGGTCGTTCCTCTCAGCCGGCCCCCGTGGACCACCCGGGACCCCACGTGCCCACCAGGGTTCTCTCAACGTCCCCACCACGTTCAGGCGTGGGGAACTCCGGCTCCCCAGGCGTCATGCCCTGATCTCTGCCCGTAGGGGTCGGCCTCCTGGAGCTGCCCACCCCCAGCGGTCCTGGGCCGTGGTCACCCCCTGGCGTGAGACTTCAAGGATTTCCAGTCCCTTCACTAGAGTGACCTGCGTTTTCCCGACCGCACGACGAGGCTCCCCGAGGCGCTGCCGTCTGGGAAAGCGCACGTCTGAAGCGTCAACCAGGCAGCGCGGGGAGGCCCAGGGGCCCCTGGCCACCTTCTGCTGGGGAGCGGACAAGCAGAGCCGCCTCCACAACCCCGAGGACGAGAGCTCGGCCGGTGAGCCGGGGGCCCCTCGGCCGGGCCCAGACCCCAGGCCCTGCCTGGCGCAGAGGGGCCGGGGACCTCCGTGACCAGCCAGGCGTCCTCTCTGGCACGAAGGCCGTGCCGGGAAGAGACACATCCCCCGCGGAGGGGCCGAGTCCGGGTCCGGCACGGCCGCTGCCTCCTGACCGAGAACTCGGGACAAGGGGAGCCTCGGGGACCCCGTCCCCGAAGCAGCAGAAACAGGCCTCACTGCGTCTCCTTCTTTCCGCCCTGGATCCACTGCTTCAACAGGTACTCGTAGTAGCTGTCGGCCCTGGCGCCCAGAGTGAACACTCCCATGTGAGTGAAGAGGCCGCTGTGCGTGTTGATGAACATGGGCACCAGCCCGTCCTTCTTCCCCGACAGGGAGTGCACACGCCTCGTCACCTCCTCCGCGGCCTCCTGGGACACACACACACACAAGGGGAGAGTGCGGGTGAGCCAGGGGGACGGGGCTGCCGGACCTCGGGCCAGCCGAGGAAGGCGGGCCTCGTCGGGTCGGCTCACCCCTCCTCCGTGACAGGCGGGCCCGTTCCCAGCGGAGGACGGAAGAGGACGGAAGAGGCCGGTGTCCCGGCCCACGGCGCTCCCCTGCCCGGCTGCACCGGGCAAGGGCTTCTGAGGGTGGCCCCAGCCACGCGGCAACCAGGTCCCCACCCTCACACGCGGCTGCCTCCATGAGCGGGCAGATGCCGAGGGCCCCGAACACGGGGCTGAGCTCCTCCTCCTGGCAGGGGACCGTGTCTGAAGGCCACAGCCGCGGTCCCCGGGACCTCCTGCCCAGGCGTGGCCGTCTGCTCCCGCTCGCTGGAGGGAAGGCGGGCGCGTCTGCTTCCGAGCCCGCGGTCGCGGCACACCCGCCCGCGCCGATCCTGTTCATCCTTCGAGACCCAACCAACCTCAGCTCCTCCCGGGCAGCGCCACGCATCTGTGCTCCATGGCCCTGTGCGCGTTTGCTCGCGGCGCTCGGGACCCTGCCTGGGGAGTGACTTCCTGGCCTCCACCCGCCACGTACGCCCGCCCCTTTTTACAAAGTCCTCTGAGGCAGGGGCGGCTTCAATTTCCCTTGGGTCTCCAGCAGCTACAGAGATCCCGGCATCGCAACGGCGCCCGGCCGGCGTCTCAGAGCAAACAGAGAGACGCTGAGCTTCCGGAGTACGAGCCAACGACAGGAAAGCCGCTAATCCGCCGACAAGCAGACAGGCACCCGGACGCCCACCTCCACCCGGGGGATGAACACGGGGCCTGCGGGCGTTTGGAAAACGCCACACGTCATCAGGACAAAACCCACAGCCCAGAGGAGGCACCCTCACGTGCCCACCGCGAAGGCTACCGAGAAAGACCCGAGGACAAGCGCGGGCTGCCGCGGAAAAGCCAGAGCCCTGTGTGCGCCTGGAACCTTCTCCCGGGAGCGCCGCTCTTACCACCCCCGCGTGGGAAACAACCCAGCTGCTCCTCCACGCACGAGAGCCCGGACAGCACGTGGTCCGACCGCACGATGGCAGACCACCGGGCCACGAAAAGGGATGCTTCGGACACGTGCTACGACACGGGCGCGCCTCTCCGGGACGCTTCCAGCGCGGACGAAGACGTCACGCGTGGCGACAGAACCGGCCACAGACGGCCCACGCCGTACGTAGGACCTCACTCACGCCGAGCATTCCAAACAGAGAAAGCCACGCACGACAAGTGGATTTGCGGCCACCGAGGCAGGGGGCCCGGGTGGGAGCGCTAGGGTGCGCTGGCCCACTTCCTGAGGCGAGGACCTGGCTCTGGAATCAGACGGTGGCAGCCGCTGCCCACGTGGGACTGTGGCACGACGTTCAAGCCAAGAGGCAAAACTTCCTGACGTTCAAATCGCAGCTCAGGTTTTTAAGGCAGAGGAAGAGTGACGAGGCAGAGCGCCAAGTCCAGAGGGTCCGCCGCGTGCTGGAGACTCACCCACAAGGAGAGGGACCCCGGCCAACGGGGTCGGGGCGAGGGTCAGGAGCGAGGTCCACAAGGACCGTCAGCGACGGGCTAGCGAGGCCGAAACCCACGACCGTGGGCCCCTGCCTCGCTCCCGGCACGGACCACCCCCGGGGGCCACCACAGCACGAGGCAGGGGGCAGTTGGGACCCCAAGGACACAGGCCCGCGCTCGGACTCAGCCCCCAGTCGACACCCTTCCCGCCCGCGCAGCTGAGGAAAGGCGAGGAACGAGGGACCGGGAAGCACACAGGACGGTGGTCCCGCGGCCCGGGGTCAAGTCCACGCACGCCTCCGCTTGGTGTGACGCCTCCGGCCGGCAGGCCGGCCCCCCGTACCTGAAACTTCTTACTCCCCGTGAGGCGGGAGAGCTCTCGGAACTCCAGCTGAATGCTCGTGACCTCGGCCACCGTGCTGTCCGAGGTCCAGCGGGGCGGGTGGGCGGCTCCGGTGCCGATGTTCACGTCCGAGTATGGGATCCTGGAGGGCGTCTGGAACGCGGGCAGCAGCCGATTCCCAAAGTCTTCCTGATGACGCGACACGACGAGGACCGAGGTTTCCCGTCACACGCCAGCCTCGGCTCCGTTCCACGACGCCCGCCCTCCCGCCCCACCCCCGCCACCCCGCCACCCGTGCTCACCCCCGTAAGTGGACACGGGACCTCACTGGCTTCACGTGGCCTCGGCGCTCAACGGCGGTGAGACCGAGGAGCCCCGAGAGCGCTTCCCCACGGGTCGCGACGGTGACAGGGACCTTCCCACGCACGTGCGCGGGAGCGAGACCCAGACGACCGGGGAGACGGGAGACCCGGAACAGACCCCCGCCCCCACCCCCCGGGGGCCCCTCGAGCCGCGGAACCTCCACCGGCGCCCGGACACTCACGGCCTTCCTCAGGAAGAGGTCGTCCCCGGACAGGTGGTAAGCGCTCAGAAGGCCGCCCAGGATCCGGATCGTGCTCTCGAACAGGTTGACGTCCACGTCTTTCTGAAACCGGAGCTTCTTAGACACCCACTTGCGGGCTTCTTCAAACTCTGCGACGGGAGACGGGTGGGAGCGGCAGTAGGTTACAGGTCCCGGCGCCCCCGGGACCGCTCGCTGGCTCTGGGGCCACGTGCGTCCTCGTGTCTCTCTCTCCCGAGGGGCCTCGCCATCACTTCCCACGGCAAGGGGACACACCGCGGAGCCCCCTGCACCCGGAGGACGGGCAGCCAGCGTGCCGTCGTGAGCACCAACGCTGACGGGTAAAGGCCACGGCACAAAGGGCCACGTGAGTAACGCAGGGGGAGCCTCTGGCCTCTACGGAACACCGGAAACGGACTCCGAGAGACCGATTCGGAAGAGAGACCCAAAGACCCGTAGCCTCGACCACACCCCGTCCACGTGGCCTGAGAAGGGTGTGATGGGGAGACCCGGGACGCCGATGGCCTTATAGGATCACGTGCCGCCTCCCACCAGGGAGCCCCTTTCCGGCTAGGACGGGAGCACGGGCTGGAACTGCCCCCGGACGCCAGCCCAGGCCTTCGGCCGGGAGCCGAGGGGGCGACTGCCCTGAGCGTCCCCGGGACGCCTGCCATCAAGGGACAAAGCGACTGCCTGCCACCCAGGGGAAGGGAGAGCTCCTCAGACGGAAACAGTGGCGTCTACACCCTCCAGGGCACGGCTCGCTCACTCGCGCGCCCAAGCGTTCCACCGGGGGAACTTGGCCGCGTGCTCGGGGACGAGCGGGTACCTTTCTTCAGACCCAAAATCCACATGGTGTCCAGGGCGTCAATCAGCGTAAGTCCCAGGCCAAACCACTCGCTGAAGGACCTGGACACGGGTTTCAGCTCGTCGTGGCCCCAGGCGAACTTGCGGTAGCCGGTCCACGCGTGGCGGAAGGCGTCTATCACGGCCCTCTGACGCTCGTTCGGGGAGGCTGGGAGGAAGACGGCGGGTCGTGGGGACCGGAACCGCCCAGGGTTCAGACACCGCCCCTCTGCAGCCCCAGGCCGCGGGGCGCTCAGTGGGGCGGGGGGACACCGTCCGGGGCCGCAGGTCAGCAGCGGACGACCCCAAAGATCGGGGCGCGGCGCCGCCGGGCTCGGAGCCGCACGGCTGGACGCGGCTGCCAAGGTGGCGAGGCCTCCAGGGCCCACACGCGACGGCGCGGCCTCTCATCCGCCTGGCCTGCGCCCGTCCGCCTCCACCAGACGCCCGGCGGGCACGACTCTCTGGAGCTGCGGGGAACGCGCGGTGGGCGGCGGTGTTTGAGGCAGCAGACCGGTGCCTGCCGCTCCGCCACGGCAGCCGCGCTGTGCAATCCGGCCGGGGGAGCATCAGACGTGGCGGGCGGGCGGGCGGGCCCCGGTGACCTCCACGAGAGCGCCTCATCTCACAGGTGCCCGCGTCGTGCCTCAGCAGCTCTGGGTGTTTTCGGGGAGGGAACAGCGTGTGGCAGACACACCCAAGGCCGCCCTGGGGCCCTTCCAGGGTGGCCGTGACGCCGACCGAGAAGGTTTCTCCCCTCCACACGTCGGAGGACCAGGCACGACTTACAGGGCCACCAGGCGGACAGAAACGTGGGCGTCGGCGGCTTCGCGACACGTGTCCTCTCGGTGTGGCCCGAGGCCCAGTGGTGTTGGTATCTGCGGCTTTGACATCGGTCCTCAGAGCCCCGCGACCGCTCTGCCTCCCCCCACACGCCCGGGCCGCCCGTCCGGGCTCTGGGCTCCTTCTTCCTCCTCCCCTCCTCAGTGGCAACAGCGACAGGACTGGAGGGTCACAGCCTGGGCCCCAGGCTCAGCTGACCCGGCGCGAGCCCCCGCTCCGGGAGGCAAATGGCCGTGGCCGCTGCCGGCCTAACCTCGGTTCGCCCGTCCGTGGAACGGGCCTACGACAGACCGATGACCTCAAAGGCCGCCACGAGAACCAAAGCAGACAGGCCGCACGGAGCGTACAAAGCGCCAGTGCCCCGGGGGCCCTCCACTACAGGTGCCAGAACGCAGGACCCCAGGACCCCACCGAGCCAGGGCCGTGTCTTCACTCTCCCCAGGCCCCGCGCTGGCACGGACGCGGGCAGTTCCCGCACAGGCGGCCTGTGGCTGCCGCGACGGGCCTGGGACCGCGGGCCGCCGTGGAGCCCCGTGTCCTCCCCAAGGCTCTACAGAGAGCTGGGGCCCGCCCGGGTGCCCAGCTGGGTGTCCACGCGCCCTCTCCGTCACCATGTCCGGGTGAGGCCCGACGGGGCGCAGGCGGGGCCTTACCTGGTTGGTTCTGAATCCCGGGGGCCTGTGAGGAAGGCTTGGTGGGGGGGCCCTCTGCCTTTCTCGAAGGGGGCTCGGTGCCCTGCTCCGGCTCGATCACTGCACCCCTCCAGCTTCAGGGAGAGGAGGGAGAGGAGGAAGAGGAGTCAGCCGGCTTGAGGGCAGAGATGCAAACGCCCGCGGTCACAGCCTGGCTGGGCTCGTGGCGGCCCTCCGCTCCATGCGGCACGACGCGGAGAAGGCAGGGCCCCGCCCCCACCGGGGTCCCGCTCTCTCCACTGTCTGCTCTGAGAGGAGAAGCCGCTTCAGACAGCGCGCCGATCCTATCCCTTTGTTTTTCAGGAAACGTCAAACGGACCGGCCTCTGCGCATCTAGCGACCCGTGCTGCCTCGTCTCTGACGCTCCCTGTACCTGACCACCGTTCTCTGTGTGCTCTCTTCCTGACGAGCGTCGCCCACCACCTCGTCCCTCCGCCTCGTGTCATCCTGCCTCCGGTCCTTGGAGTCTTTGTCGGGGGCTCTAATCTGCAGGTTGGGCGGTCCCCGTCGGAAATGCCTCTGAGGCTTCTAGATCGAAACAAGAGCCACTCGTGAAAACAGCTCAACGCCCCAGGAGCTGCCACTCCGTTTCCACCTGGGATGCTCTCCCTGTCAGACCCAACCCCACGGACCGCGTGGAATGGCTGGTGGCGCACGGCCCCCAGAGGAGATGCCTTCCCGCTCCCACGGCAACATGCAGATTTGGCCAGAAGATCCTTTCTCACGATCTCCGGGCCCTGACCAACCGGGGCGGAGACTGTGCCAACGGGCTGGCGCAGCCCTGGGCAGTGGGTTAGCATCCTGGCCCAGGAGGGTTCCAGGCCGTCACAGACCCTAAAGGTAGCAATAAAGGGTCAGAGCCACGTCCCCGTGGATGGAGGCGCAAAGAACACTGTCCCGGGCCTGTGCCCCAGGACCCCCACCCTTTGTGCTCAGAACCGGGTGGCCAGGGCACCGGGTCCAGGGACGGAGCGCAGGGGCCCAGGCGTAGCCTGTCGTCAGCAGAGGGCAGGAGGAGGCCCCTCCTCCGCAGGACACGGCAAGGAGGCCGACTCAGGGATCGAGCACATCTCTGCCGCCGCTCAGTACCCACAGGACCCGTGAAGAGGTCCTCGTTGTAAAGACGCCAGTGCCACGGAGCCGGGACCCCCGTGGCCAAGAGGATGGGATCTGGCCGCACACAAAGCACCGGGGCTGACCCAGGCCTGGGGCACGAGTGCCGGAGTCCGAGCAGCAGGAAAGGTCCCAGCGGCCCCGCCACAAGGGGCCCCGCGCCCCGAGGCCCGGACCCGGGGAGCCGTGCACACCGACCCCGGCCGCCACCACAGACGGGATCACGGGCCTCCCGAGCAATGGAAGCGTGTCTTTCGGCGGGCAACCGTGCAGGCGGGCTCTGCTCCCATCGCCGTCACGAGAGCCCAGGTGCACGAGAGCGGCCAAGAGGAGCGAGAGACGTGCGTGTCGGCTCCACGAGGGAGGACGTGAGCTGTTTGACACACAGCCTCCGAGTGAGACGGTTTGCAGAGAGGCCTCCTGGCCGCTCCCCGTGGGGCCTGACCCCAGCCCCCTTCCCCGCCCACGCCCTCTGAAACTGCAGCTCCCTGAACAAGCCCAGCTCCCCCTGCCTCGGGCAACGTCACTGGACTCAAGCCCTGCTCTCCCGACTCTACCCAGGACCAGCGGCTGCCCAGTCTCACACCGCAGTTCAGCGTCCCGACCCCGGCCTCATCCCTGGAGGCGACTGCTACTTTCCTCCCGGGATGGACACCACGGCCACCGGCCTGCTCCCGCCGGCCTGCGGCTCCTCCAGACAAGGGGCGGGTCTGTTTCGCTCACCAGCAGGTATCCAAGGGGAAGGAAGGAAAGAATATTCCTCCTCCTTGCCCCAAGCGTCACCCTACTGGCTCAGAATAAGGGGCGCGGGGCGCGGGGCGCGAACATCAGACAAACAACAAGGGAAAGGACTGCTCCCCCGTCCGTGTGGAACATCACGCGCGGTTCTGAAACGCCCGTGGGACCGACCCCGGTCGCAACCCCACGTGTAGTTCACCGAACATACCTGGGGTAAAAGCCCCGGCGAGTTTTCTGGATTAGCATCTGCCTTCTGAGGAGCCGGCAAGACGGGCGGATCTGCTGGTCTCACCTTCCGCTCTTCCGCTGACCTGCCATCCACGGCTAAACGAGAGAACAGATTTTATCCCAAACGTGCCGCACAGCCCCAAGGAGAGCCCGAGCGCGCGCGCGGAGGAACACGTCTAGGTGGGCGCTCCTCACCACGAGAGGACACCGTGAGACCTGGGGAAGGTCCTTTAAACCAACTCAAGAACGGCCAAGGGTAACCAAACCTTCCTCAAAGCACTTGGCAGCTTCTGTCCTGCAGCCCAGCCCACACGGACCTCCCCTCGGCGGCTTCCCTTCCAGGAAGCGCAGACGCTGGCCTATGTGCAGCTGTCTCCAGCCGCCTGCAGCAGCTCCTGAGCTTTCCTCCCCCACAGGGGTTCCCTACGCCCTCACCCAGACTGCCCGGCCGCTCGGAACACACGGTAACACGTGTGAGGAAGTTCAGGGAGCGTGTCTGGACGGGGCACGCGACCTCAGGACCCGAACGTCTCCGTGAGGCACAGAGAACGGAGAGGCCGGCCCTTCCACCGGACACCCAGGAAGCAGGCGGGCAACATCACATTAACTCGAGCCACGTTCTAGCAGGGTGGCTAAAGACACTCTCCGCTCCTTTTCATCTGCGCTTCTCGCCAATTCGCAGACGCTCCAGGCGCTTAAGGCGCACGGCCAGGCCGCTTCTGCCCAGCCACCCGCAGTCAGTGACGCACACGCATGGGGTTGAGGCACACGCGCAGCCGGTACCTCTCCACTGGTCAGCCACGCTGATGTAGGACAGGAGCCCGCAGAGCAGGAGAAACGTGAGGAAGAAAAGGATCACGTTGCGCTGTAATCTCGACAGCTGCTTCCATTTCTACGGGACGGAAAACAACACAGCTGGGACCCGTGCGACCGCTGCAAATTCAGGGAGGACAGTGGGTAACTCCCAAGGTCCGGTTTCTGAACCGGGGGAAGCGCCCCGGCGGCAGAGACTGACGAGCCGCGGGGATATTCCAGACGGTATAGGGGAACGGAAATAAACAACAGACGCAGAAGCCATACGTGTCCTATCGCAGGGGCCGTGAGGAAAGGCTCGCGCGACGCGCGTGTTCCGTCTCAGGCAGCCGGCGGGACCCCGCATCTGCCCCGATGTGGGGGTGTCGATGCCCTGCAGCCCGAGACCGCGGGGCTCCTGACCCACCGCACCGAGGGGCAGCCTACAGCTTTCCCCCTCCCCGACCCCGCCCCGCCGAGCGCGGGCTGTAAAGACGGCCTGCGGCCGGCGACCACCGCTCCCCGGGCCCGGACGAGCGCCTGCGCTCCAGGCAGGGGGCGGCGGGCGGGCCGCGGGACCCCGGCCCGGCGCCGACCCTCACCCTCCAGCACGAGCGCCGCCGCCAGCTTTTGCTGCCGTCGTAGCTCTGGCCAAGGCTCAGCGTCACCGAGATGAAGTCCCGATGTGGCGCCGGCGGCGGCGGCGGATACATGACAGCGGTGGCGGCGGCCCGGGCGACCCCGCCCACTGGCGGCGTCAGGAGGCCGGGCTCTGAGAGGCGCCGGGGGCTTCGCTGGTCCGACACCCGCGGGCAGCCATCGCAGCGCCGTCCACACCCCGCCCATCGCGCGCGCGGCCAATGCGCCTGCGCCGCGCCCTCCTATTCCCCACCGCGCCTGCGCCCGCCCTCGTGGGCCCCCCCCCCCCACCCCTGCGTGCGTGTTTACGTCCCGCCGCGTCGGCGCACGGCCGCACCTGCGCCGTGACGCGCTTGCCCGCCCGCGCCTGCGCGCAGCCCGCCGGCACAGACCCTGGGACTCGGCTGGGTACCGCGTCCCCGGGACCGGCCGGCTCCGTGGTGTTGGCAGGACGTCCGGCGCCCCGCGCTCCCGCCCCGGGGCTCGACTCCCGGCCCCGGGCTGACTTCCCGGCCCAGAGCTAGTGGGGGCCGCAGCTCAGCGAGAGGACAGCGGGTCCGGTGCGAGCCCGAGTCGAGGCGGGGCGGCTGTCGGTGTCCGCTCTTTGGAGCCGATGGGCTTGGGGGCGCGCGGACGGCCGCCGCGGCGAGTTGTGCGCGCGTTTCCCCTCAGTAGAGACGCGGCAGGGCGGAGCGAGCCCCGCAGCGCCGAGGGCCGTCCCCGCTCCTTGCCGGCCCCCTCGGGTGAGCCCGCCGCCTCCCGCAGTCCTGGCCGCCGCACTTAGGGGTGTGTGGCGGGCTCCCCGGCGTGTGCGCCTCCCTGGCTTGTCTGAAGCTGCCCCAGAAAGCGCCTCCTGCTCTCCGCCCCCCCCCCCTTCCCTAGCGGGGGTCATCCCCGAGGCCCCTGCGGGTCTTTTCCCCACACAGGGCTCTGCCGGTAGTGCCAGCGGTGCCCTCGTGCGTCCGTCCCTGCACATGCCGACAGCAGGGAGAAGGTGGTATCTGGAGGGTGGGTCACCGGGCTCTCCAGCTGAGGGCGCGGGAGCCCACCCCTGGAGACCTAGCCGGGGTGGGGTGGGGTGGTTCTGCCCCCCCCCCCCCCCCCGCAGGGTGTCAGACTCACTGGGTGGTCCCTGGCCTCCCTGAGACCCTGGCGAAGAGCTGGGTGGGAGCTCGAGGGGACTCCTAGGCCGCCCAGAGCAGGTGCGGGCTCAGCGTGTGGACTCTTGCTCTCTTGGATGCACGGAGCTGGGAACCCCTGGTTGCCGTTCCCAGCACCCGTGCCGGTCAGAAACTGCGCTCGCCAGGCCAGGGATCAATCACGGCATCTTGCGTTTATTGGGAATCCGCCACGTTCTGCGGGAAATCAAAGAGTTTGGCAGCCTCTCAGAAGTCCGTTGCTTCCGTATCGGTTGTCTGGGGAGGGACAGTTTTGTGCTGAGGGGCCCGTCCTGCCTCTTGAGTGCAGTGTGCACAGCAGCGCGCACCTGTGAGCAGCGTGACCTAGGGCTCCACCCGTGTCCCTGGTTTGGGGACGTGCTTCAATCCTGTGGAAAAGCCTTTCCGAAGGCTCTTGTGCCCCCGGATCTCCGGGCCGTGTTCGGAACTTTACGCGCGGCTGTAATTCTTTTACAACAAACGGGGTCTTTAAAAACAGGCCGTTTTAAAAACAGCTCCCCCAGCTGGTGTAGGAAAGAGGCTGCCCGGTCGTTGGGCTGTGGCAGCGCGGAGCAGCAGCTGGCTGTGGGCAGGACCCCGGGCCTGGGCCCCCGCCTTGGCTAGCCCCCCTCTGTCCCAGGCCCTCTGCTTGCCAGCGGAGCAGCCGGGAGAAGCGTCGTAAGGCACGCGGTTCGGTTCTGAGGTCTGCGAAGGGCTGGCACAGCGCGGGTGGGAGCAGAGTCCTCCTCCGGGCTTTGGGCCTGGCCCCGACCCCGCCGCCACGCCCAGGCCCGGGTGCGGGGACACACGTCCACCCTCCGCTAGTCCACTGCGAGCCACTGGAGGAGTCCGCGGCCTCTGAACCCACCGCCCAGGTGACATCCTGGCCCTGCGGAAACCGGCTTCCGTGGGGGTGTCGCCGCAGTGTGACGGCGTGGGAGCAGGCGGCCTGGCGAAGCGGCAGGCTGCATTCCACGCCGCCCTTCGCGTCAGCGGGCGGGGAGGTGCCCCGTGCTGCTTTCCGGAGGGGAGAGCAGCAGGGCTAGGGGCCGGGGCCAGCGGGTCTTCCCCAGCCTCGGTGGGGCCGCAGGGGTGCAGCGTGGGGACCGTGGCCCCGTACGTGGAGTCTGTGTCTCCCTCCAGAGAGCGCGGGAGGTCCGTGAGCACCGAGATCTGTCAGAAGCTACTAGCAAGCTGGTTGGGGGACGGTGCTCCCCGCCTGCTTATATTTCAGACCAATTAGCCACCACGTGCGGCCACTGGAATTGGTCCGACTGGTTGTTGGGGAAAAGACCTAAAATTCAGCAGCCTGAACCAACCGTAGCCCTGGCCGAGGAGCCAAGGCCTCCAAGGGAGATTGAGAGAATTCAGTTTTAGGTGTGCAGGCTGTGCGTGGGGGGTGGGTGGGGGTAGCTGGTGGGCACTGGGGGGCTGGAGGGCTAGGCCGTGACACCCCCCCCCCCCGCCCCCGCCATGCCAGGTACTTGGTCAGCTGCAAGAGAGGGAGGGAGCAGCACCTTTGGACAGGTCACCCTGCAGGGGACAGACACCGTCCCCTCCTCTCGCCTCGTCCGTCCGTGGGTCTGCAGAAAAGCTGGAGTGGTCGGTGCTCCCCGCCGGGCGGATCTGCGCGTAGGGCTTGAGGTGCCGACGTCCTCACCTACGTCTCCGCTCCGACAGAGGCAGGCCTGCTGCCGTCCCCGAGGACGCCGCACCTCTGCCTCTCGCCCAGACCTCACAGCCAGGAGCACGGCCAAAGAGCCCTGTTTGGTCACTTGTGTCCCCGGGAACGATGACGGGAGCGGCGCCACCCCTCAGGACCCCGGGGTTGGCAGCCCAGGGAGCAAGTCAGGGCTGCAGAGCCCTGGCCCGGTTCTCATCCAGGATCAGCGGGGATGGGAGCTCCCGGCCTTGCAGATACGCCTCCAGAGCCTGGAAACAAGGATGTCATTATGTCCACACGTTAAACTCTGTCCCCAGGTGGGGTCCATATTCTGCCTTGAGCCCGTGTGGGGTAGGGCCAGACTCGCTCCCAGCACTAAGGGTCAGATGCCATTTGCAGACCCAGGCCCTCTTGAGCCCAGATCTTCTCAAAGGGTCCACGCCAGCATTCCTTCCTTGAAAGGCTCCCATAAAGCCTGGCTGGAACCCTAGCCTCTGGCCTCACCTGATATTCTCCTGGCCTCTCCTGGTCCTTGGAGGCCTCCTGATGGCCTCACCCACCCTACGTCCTAGAAGATCCTCTGTATCTGAAGAACTATTTGTCTCATCGGTAACGTGAGGCAGAGCTGTGACTTTCTGCCCCGGCATCCACCACTCCCCAGCCCTCCTCCCAATCACGCATCCCTACCCCAGAAAAGACCTGAATGAGCCAGTCAACTCTCACCTCTCCGGAGTATGATACCAAAGGCGAGATCTCACAGATGGCAGGAGGCTCTCCGCTGCTGGGCGAGCTGTGGGAGCCCTTGTGTCAGCACCTGCTCCAGGGTGTGTGCCCTGGGGCTGGCCTTGCCTGGCCCAGCTCCCATAGATCTTTTCTCAGCAACACTCCCTTCCATGGCACCCCCAGAGCCCTCGGCAAACTGCCCCTGACGTGAGTGATCAGCTCTGATCTGGGCTGGAAGACACCCCTCAGCCCTGCAGGTACCCCGCACAGGTCCCCCTGAGCAGCGCGATTTAGGTGGTGGCCCTGTCGTTTCCTTTTCCGGTCCCGAAACATGACCTGCATTGCTGTTTTTCTACACGTCATGCCTAGGTCTTGCTTTCAGAGCTTACAGATGAGTCAGGAAGGCTGGCAGCCACCCACCTTCCCCAAGGCCCTGAGCAGACCTTGAGGAGTTGGGCTCAAGGCTGCAGGCAGTCACTGTATGGCTGGGCCGGGTGCGTGGCCACCCATACTCAGCGTGGTGCTGGAGCCCAAGCTCCCAGCGCAGCTCAGACAGCAGTGGAGCCGGCAAGGGTGGGGAGCTGGACCCTGACACCCTTGTCCTTTGAGGAGCATGCTGAGGGGCACACTCACCTGGGCAGCTCCGGGAGCCGCGCCCCACACGCGTCCAGAAAGTGGGCCCCTGCCTGCAGGGCCCAGCGGTAATGCTGTAGGAGCAGGGCGCACCGAGTCGTGGTGGGGTTGTCGCTAGCAGCCGAAGCAGCATTCTTCAGAGGAGAAAATTCCTCCTCCCGAGACACTTCGAAGGCCACGAAGTTCCTGTGCGGACGACAGCTGGTGACCAGATGTCCTGACCCAGAGGCCCTGGTCCTGGGCAGGCAAAGCCTGCACCGGGCTCATGACGACTAAATGGTGGTCTGTTCCACGCAGGAGGCCCCACAATCACTGCGTGTGTCTTTGTTTCTGAGATCCCTGGGGCTGCCTGATTCCCCCCCCCACCCCATTCCCATCTGCCAAACCCACAGACCCTGAGGCCCCAGATTGAGGGCCAAGTCCCCTGGGAGTCCCCCAGCCCCCCCCCCCCCCCCCCGCCCGGGAACAGCCTCCTAACCCCGGCCAGGAGCAGACGGAAGGCTCAGGAGTGGCAGGGGTGGCCCCCAAAGCACAGCCCCCAAGACTCCAACTGCTCCAGATGTCACCATGCTCACACTGCAGGGGTAGTGTGAGCCCCCTTCTCCTGCCCCCTTCTGGAGCCCGCCTACAGCCCCTGGCCCCCCACTGCAAAGGTGCATCCCCACTGTCCCCCACAAGCCTCCACTTCCCAGCCCAATTAGGTCTCAGAACCCACCACCAAAACAAGGAGAGGAGAGAAAGAAAAAAATAAATGACTTTTGCCACTAACTTAGCGAAGGGGAATACATCAAACACAAACTTCTCCAGCTTTATCCCATTTGGTTTTAGCGGCTTTACCAGATTTCCCTCCTCATCCACGTACGGGACCTTCTTCACAGCCACGTGTGGCTTCAGCAAGGGCTCAAACTCACTTGGTGGGGGGGGGGAGACAGGAGAACAAAAGAAGGAAAGACACGGTTCAGACGGGACACCCCTGGGAGCCCCCTCCCCACCTCTCTGCACACCTGGCCAGGCAGGATGGGCCGACAGACGGACACCGCAGGGCACAGGAGCCCCGGGAGCTGAGCCCTGTCTCTGGAAGGACACAGGCACCCTCTTACGCTCCCCAGCCCGCGAGAGAGACTGGCACCACTGGCCACATCCCCGCCCAGGTGAAATGGCAGCTGGCAAGTCGCAGGGCAGAGGTGGGGCCTGAGGCCACAGCCACCGTGTGGGGAGGAAGAGCAAGCCAACCGGGCCCCAGAGCCTTATAGCAGCTGCTAGAGGTCTGGTGGCGTTGGCCGACTTAAATGCACCCCAACCCAGGCTGGCCCCTGACCGCAGCCCCACTGGGCTCAGGCCAGCCTCCCTGGCCAGCACCTTTGGCCACCTGCTGAGCACACCTGACGACAGCCCGGAGGAAGCCTCGAGTGAAAAAGTGGTTGCAGATGTTGCCCAGGTGGTAGAGGAGGCTCCCATCGGGCCCGCGAAGCTGTGCGGTCTCGGGGCTGATCTCGCTGTACTCCACCACCTGAGGGACTCCGTCCACCTGGCACACCACCCCCACCGGCTCCTCCGGGGACGCCTTTTCCACCACCTGCAGCCGAGGCAGAGACAGGAAAGGCTGGCGGGGGCGGGGGCGGGGCCGGGGGCGGGGCGAGGCAGGCAGCCGGGCAGTGGGCGGGGAGGCTCACCTTGGCCCCACAGTCTGCGCCGCGCAGCACGCAAAAGCCGACGAAGACAGGGTCAGCCAGCCGCACGAGAATGTTGTCCACACAGTACACGTGCACAAACTCCACTCCCCGACGCTCCATGTCCTCTAGAATCTGGTGGTCTGACAGTGCGCGGTACAGCCCTCCGTTGCCATCTGCCAAGGGAGAAAGGGACCAGTCCCCGGGGCTTCAGCCATCCAGTCCAGAGCCTGCTGGAGGCAGGAGAGGCCCCTGGGGCTGGACTTGTACCTGAGGCAGCTCTGTGTCACTATCCAAGTAACCCTATGGCTGTGTCATGCGACACATGGGAATCGAGGCCCAGAGAGAGGAGGCCAGTCGCCCAGGACCACACAGCCTTCTAGCATAACGTTCTGGCCGCGTGCAGCCCTCCTGACCTCCGATTAGCTCCTTGTTCTAGACCAGGCAGCGCTTCCCTGACTCAGGGGCGGGGCATACCTGGGGCCATGGCAACCTTGTCTTTCTTCTCCAGGATGGCCCTGCCATCAAAGGTCACAGCAGGCAGCATGCGCTGCTCAAACATGATCACGTTGTTGGGGTCCAGGTGGAAGAAGTCGTGCTCCTTGAAGAACCTGGCGGTGGGCTCCAGCGTGAACTCACTTGTCATGATGTACCTGCGAGGAGAGGCAGGGCTGAGCAGGCCCTCGGAAGGGCCCGGCCGCTCGGGGACCCAGGGCTCCAATAGGGGCTGGCCTCGGAGTCCACGCTGGGGCTGGGGGTTGGGACTCGAGTCTTGGTGTGGGGCAGGGCTGATGCTGCGTGGGCAGGGGATCATTCTGGGGACAGGGTGAGGAGGGAAAGGCACACCAGGGTATGGCGCACTGGGTCCCGCTGCGCTCGCCGGCCAGCTGCTCCACCCGGCGAATCCGTTCTGCCTGCAGCTGGTACAGGCTCTTCCCGCTGGGCAGCCCCACCTGATACATGCCCTTGGGGTAGGTCACGCCTAGGCGCGTGCCCTGCCCACCAGCCAGCAGCAGCACAGCCACCTTGCTCAGGGCGATCTGGTGGAAACCTGGGGGCAGAGGGTGCCGTGAGGGGACCCCTGGGACCTGCCATGTAACCACCCCCTCACTTCAGAGCAAGCCAGACGTGCGCCCAGGACTCTAAAACTTCTGAGAGCCACAGAACGGAGATCTCCAAACAACATTCCGACCTCATGTGGGCCAGGGCCCCATCCAAATCTGACCTTGTCCAGACCCATCAGAGGTCCTGATGATGTCCTCCAGGGCTTATTCCCAGCCTGGGTCCTTCAGAGGGAACACCAGGTCAGACTGGTCAGAGCAGTCTTGTGGGGGCCCTGGGCAGCTTCCCTCCAGGAGCACCTGCCTCACCCACCCGTAAGGCCAAGAAGCCAAGAGCGCACCCGGGGCCAGCGCGGTTGTGAAACGGAGCGTGTACAAATGTGCAAGGGGTTCCCTGCTGTCAGTAGGCTTGTGGCCTGGGCAGCTGACCATCCAGGTGTGCGCCTGCACAAAGCACTCGCTGGAGGGGGAAGCCGCCTGAGGGCGGCTGCCACCTTCGCAGCTTTTGGAGCCCTACACCTGAGTCGCGAGCTGGCGTGTGAACGGAGACCCCACAAAGGAACGAGGCGCGCCAAACTCCTCCAAGTACAAGCTCTCCTGTCACCCCACTTTGGGCAAGGCCCCCTGCGCCGGCCAGGCCCACCCCGACCGGGGACCCCCGCCCCGCCTACCTTCCTCCTCCCAGAGCCGCCGCGTCTCAGGGTCGCACCGGCTCGCGCTGCCCACGCGCTCAGGGGGCAGGGGCCGCAGGCGCGCGGCCAGGCCGGGCTCCGGGCCCGGGGGGCACGCGCAGGCCGCAGCCGCGCGCTGGCAGTGCTCGCGCAGCGCCTCGGGCTCCAGCGCCTCCAGCTCGGCCAGGAGCGCGGCGCGCGGCCCCGGAGCCAGCTCGGCGCAGAAGCGCAGCAGGTGTTCCTGGCCCGCGCGCTGCAGCCGGGCGCGCACGTCCCGCTCCGAAGCCATGTCGCCGCGGTCGGCCGCGCGGGCACTCGTGACTCGCGCGCTCCTACCGGCGTCACGGGACCCGGCGGGAGGTGGCGACCCCCGGAGGGGCGGGGCCGGGGCGCCACGCCCCGACCCCGCCCCCGAGTGCCCCCCTCCCTCCTCCGGCCCCGCCCCTCCTCCTGGGGCCCGCTTCCCTCTCCCGCCTGACTCCGCCCCTATCCGCTCGGCGCCGGACGCTGAGGGGCCGAGTCAGAGGGCTAGCGACGCCCGAGGCGTGGGGGCCCGGGGCCCCGAGTTGGGAAGCCCCGAAACCCCCGACCCCGGCGCGTGAGGGCGGACTTCAGTTCTAACGTACCCCCCTCTGGACCCCACAGCCCTGAGGGTCAGGGCACCCGACGTGGAGACTGTGTTTTCCTTGACCAAGACCCCTGGCGTCTGGGCTGGGGAGGATAGAGCCGGATCGTCAGTAGGGTCGGCTGTCTGGATGCCGCCAAGGCCTCCCAAGAGGGCCTCCCAGCACCGGCAGGGGCTTCCTCCTTCACACCCTTCGTCCTTCGCATTGCCACGTAACCGGAACCGCTCAGGTTCGCCCTTCGCCCTGCCGTATTATCTTAACTATGACTTTAAAATATTTTCCTATTATTAAAATAGCGATCTTGATGTCTATAAACTCCCTTGTGAAAAATAATGAGAGTAGCTTGGGCCATTTGGGGACAAAGCTTCCCCCAAAAAAGTTTTTATTAAATCTTAAAGTAAAACAAATTCGAATGGCAGTTTGGGACCCGAAATGAGAAGTGACCTCTCCTCCAGACCTGCCCCAGCTAACCCCTGTTAAGGCTGTTACCTCCACACGACTCGTGAAACAGAATGCTACGGGCACCAGTGACAGTCACAACAAAGTTTATGACAGTGAGAGGCAAGGCCGACCGATCGGGATCAACACTCTTGATAAGAGTGCGGCCCCGAACAGCCGGGGTACAGAGTTTTTATAACCGATCACATCGTTTTATCATCACCTGGGAACAGAACAAAGAAACAATTTCCAGATGAGTTAGAAACAGTCGCCTAATGAGGTGTTTATTTTAGACTTTCTGCCTCTAAGTTGCAACCAGTGGATCTCCTTGACCCTGCCTCTGATGCTCTTTTCTTTGAACCTTTGTTTCCTTAATTGGTGAAGCCTAATTTACAAGAGTATGAGGCTGTTATTTTTCAAGCTAAGAGTTAGCCCTACACTACAATTTAACCCTTACAAGGCAATTGTGTCTCCGTGCAGGCAGGTTCTGTACATAGAAACTCCCACGTGTTCCTTTCTTGGGTTAGGAAGGAGAGCTTCACAGCCCCCTGGGGGTGCACTCTAAATTCTGGTGGACTTTTCAAGGATGGCCTTAGGCCTGCCTCAGGACCTTTGCACTCGCTGTTCCTCCTACCTGGACCACTCTTTCCCAGAGACTTCCTGCCACACTCTGCCAGGTCTCTGCTCCTGTGTCACCTCCTTGGGGAGACCATCCCAGCTCATGTTGGCTCAGACAGCACCTTCCCATCCATCTCTGTTCCTTCCTGCCTTTCTGCGTTCTTCGCTGCCCGACTCCCCTCAGAAAGGAAACTCCACAACAGCTGGATGTAGTCTGGTTCACCGCTGTGCCCCCTCACTCTAGATGAATGCCCAGCACACAGGAGGAACTCAAGAAATGTTTGTTGGGTGAATGAGTGTTGAATCCCACATCTAGCACAGTGACTGGGCCACAGCAAGTGTTCAGGGAGTGCTCTCTGAATGAATGAATGAATGAATGAATGAGTGGTCTGCTCCAATAGTTTGTGGCAGTTGAAGGGCAGTTTGGGGCAGATGTAGGAGGTGTGCATGGGAGGTAAGGAACCAAGGAGCGGAGTAGGTCCCACACCCCAGGCCAGAGTCTAGGGGAACCTTTACCCCCTGCACATGTGCCCTTGAAGGCAGGTGTCACGTGAACTCAGGGCTCATCTCAGAGTGACCCCCAAATCTCACTTCAAGGTGGGGGTGGGGCTGAGATCAGGAGGGTTTGGACAATTGAGGCTGTGTAGCCAGAGGCACCTAAAGAGCCAGAAGGAGAGCTGACCCACCTGGGCAGACAGGTGGGAGTGCCAGGGAGGCAGGGGTGAGTAACAGCCTCCTGGACCACCTGCCAAAGGCAGGCTTTTGGCCAAGGTCCCTGGTTGCTACTGCAGGAATAGAGACCAGAGAATCGCCAGAACTGGGCAGCTACCTGTCCTTGACTCCATGCTGCGTTAGGCAGGGGACAAAGGGGCCCAGTCCCCCTGTCCACCTCCAAGGAGCTCCAAGCTGGCACAGTAAGAACATGATCACAACAGGGATGGGCCCCTCAAAAAGTACAGGGGCCACAGGGGACCCACCTGGCTCGGGGCTCTGGGAAGCCCTCCGGGGGAGATAGCAACACTGAAAGGTACAGAGCTAGGAAAGTGTCGGGCCAGGCTAGAGAGGAGGAAGCGGTCAGAATTCAGGACAGGAAGTACACGAGGACCATGCCTGAGTCCCACACCCAGAGCTGGGACTGACCCCAGTTTTTTCTCTACCTTCCTCCAGTGCCTAGCCAGAGAAGCCCACCGGCAGGCCAAAGGCCAGTGGGGACTTCCTCCTCCATGGCTCCTGATACTCTGAGCAGGCCTTGCTTTCTCTGCACGGTGGACTCAGGCTCACAGTGGCCCTGGCCTGGGTGCTGCTGGCCACGCTGTCCTGCTGTCCTGAGCTGTAGCAGCATCGCTTGCCGCTGGCCGCTGGCCTCCATATCCACACAACACCCCCCCCCCCCACCACCACCACCACCACGGAGCTGTCCCTGGGCCTCCCCATCCCACCCAAGGGTGGCGTTTCCACTGTGACCTCCAGGATGAGGCTTCCCATGTGCTGGTCACCCACTAAGCCTCCACTGCGGGCCAGGCTGAAGCCAGGCCTTGGGGTGGCCCTGTCCTGCTTCCAGAAAGCACAGGGAAGGACCCATGGGGAGAGAAGCACAAGAGCTAGGAGAAGGCAGCCTTATGCTTTGAAGGTCAGGACATCTAACCAGACTTCCAAGGGTGGGTCAGGTACCTGAGTGGGGTTTCAAAGGACGCACAGTGATGGCCAGGAGCAGACAGGGAAACATGTTTCTGGCGGGACACCTACCATGTGCAAGGGCCCAGAGGTGAGAGAATGCTGGGCACCATCAGGATGGGGGATGGGGCAGGGTGTGCTGGAAGGAGAGGAGGAGGGAGAGGCAAACTACAGGAAAAGCGGCCTGAATGCTGTTCTGGGATTCTGGCTAGTCCTGTCCCTGAAGGGGAAGGCTGGGATGAGCTAGGCTCCACAGGGAAACTCCAGGCTCACAGCTTTCTAGGTGCTTCCAAAATTCCTTACCATAAAGGAGCCTCAACTCTGAGGCGTGTGAAAGGCAATAAAGGAAGGCCGCATTTACAAGGGAGTCAGGAAGCCCTGACAGGGGGGCTCTCATGGACAGGCACCTGTCCCAGCGGACCGCACGTCCTGGGCAAGAAGAAAGTCACCTTACCGCCCTAGCAAGAGGACGTTCTCTTCTGGACAAGACCGCAGGCTAAGCCCCGGCCCCCTCCCAGACTGACCAGACAGAATGACTGGATGCTGGCTGGAAGTGACGCCGGGGCCACTGGGGACACAGGGCTGCCTGGCCGGGAGCGCCTGGGGAACCACTGGAGGAAGGGTCCGGCCAGGGGAAGAGGCTGGAGCAGAGGAGAGCTGGTCACCAGATGGGGATCTGGGGACACAGGAAAAAGTGGCTTTGTCCTGCAGTAGGCAGGAAAGGCCAGGCTACCCCCAGGGACAAGGGGAGGAGCCGGCAGCAGTGCGGACAGACAGGCCTCTGTAAGGGGAAGCGTCCTGCTGGCTGCAGCCCAGTCCTCTTGGGACTCTCCTGGCCAATGGGCCCCAGAGTCGAGGTGCCTGGGCCCGGGGACCCTCAGCGAAGAGTCCCCAGGGGAGTCAGACAGGGAAGGTGACTCCCAGAGAAGGTGTGCTCCCCATCCTTACCCCACGAGGCCACCTGGGGACAGGTTTTCGTAGGGCGCCGGGCCCCGCCCCTCCGAGAGGGCAGAGCCGCCGCGAGAGGGGGAGGGGGAGGAGAAAGGGGTCCGCTCGAGGCTCCGCCCGCCACCCGCGAGGCCCGGAGGAGGCCGAGTCGGGACCCCGCCCCCAGGCTAGTACCCGTGTCTCGGCGCACCCCCGGCCCCTCCCCGCACGGCGGCGGGAGCGCGCGGGGCGGGGCGGGGCCCTCGGCGGAAAAATCAAACCGGGCTGGCGGCCTCTCAGCCAATCCGGGAGCAGACGGGCCGGCTTCGGCCAATGGCTGCCGCGAATGCTAATGAGCGCTGACGCCACGAGAAGGGTCCATTCAAAAAGTCGCAGCTATTGTCGCGCCGGGTTGCGCGCGCCGGCCGGGCCCCGCCGTCGGGCCCCGGGGGGACGGAGCGCGGACGCCGCGGGGACCGAGCCCAGGACGGAGCCCGGCGGCGGCAGCCCATGGCCGGAGCCGCGATGGCCGAGCCGGGCCACGGGCCGCCCGCCGCGCCCGCGCCCGGCACGGAGGGGCTGCCGCGCGCCTTCCTGCAGAGCCTGCGCACGCTGTTCGACATCCTGGACGACCGGCGGCGCGGCTGCGTGCACCTGCGCGAGATCGAGTCCCGCTGGCAGGGCGCCGACGCGCGCGAGCTGCCCCGCGGCGTGCTCGAGGGCCTGCGCCAGGTGGCCCCGGCCAGCGGCTACCTGACCTTCGAGCGCTTCGTGGCCGGCCTGCGCACCTCGCTGCTGACCGCCGACGGCGGCCCGCGGAGCCAGGCGCGCGCCCCGGCCCGGGGAGGCTGCCCGGCGCGGCCCGGGGGTCAGCCGCCGCCGCCGCCGCGCCTGGTGTTCGCGCCGGCTGACGAGCCGCGGACGGTCCTGGAGAGGAAGCCCCTGCCCCTGGGCGCGCGGCCCCCGCCAGCCGTCCCCGGCGGCGCGGCCCGGAGCCTAGAGAAGCTGTGCGGACCCGCAGAGGCAGCGCCCGGTCCCGCGGAGCCCGAGCGGCCCCAGGGCGCGGCGCTGGAGCGGAGCCCGAGCGCGGACGCTGGTGAGTGCGGGGCGGCCCCCAGCCCCGCCTCGTAGCCGCCCCCCGCCGAACCCCCGCGACCGGCGCCTCAGGCCAGAGCCGCAGAGGCGCTGCGGCCCTTCTCCTACCGCGGGGGCCGGTAAGCGCCTGGAGGGAAAGCGGCCTCCTGGGTTCCCGGTGTGTTCAGGGGCCAGCCCCTCCCCCTCCACAGCGGGAGGCCATCGTAGGGCCCAGGGGCTGGTGGATGACTCCCAAACTCCACCAGGAAGCCACTGTACAGGCCTGAGCTGAGCACTGAGGACCCCTGCCCCACACCTGGGGCACTTAGACCCTCGGTCGTATCCGTGGTAACTGCCTAGGCAGAGTTTTCCTCTAGTGCAGAGGAGAGAGGGGCCCAGGCTGGGCGGGGCCCTCGCTGCCTTTTTGGGTTCTCAGTCCGGCAGCTCCGCTCAGACGGCTGGGCTTGCTGCCTCCACCACTGAGGCCAGGGCCGGCCGATGGGGCCCCGAAGGACCTGGCCTGGTTGCCAGGAAGAGCGAAGCGGTGGGTGAGTCTCCAGCCCAATCTTCAAGCCTGCAGGGGTGACACCAGGGAGAGACCCAGGCGCAGCCGCTGTGGATGGACGGCCGGCTGCTTGCCTAGCTTCCGGTCCAGTTGGCAGTGCTGGGAGATGGCTGAATGGCTCCCCTCTGGCGTGCCCCCCCCCTCCCCCCCCCCCCCCCCCCCCCCCGCCCCAGTGTCTTCCCTGGAAATAGCACCTGCACTATGGCTGGCGGCAGGGTCCAAACCCCTCAGCCCATTCAGCCTGCACCTGTGCACCACCTGGTGCAGGCCTCCCGCCCCCCCCCCCCCCCATGGCCGCTGCCAGCCCTTTCTATGCCTTCACTGCTCTGGCAGCTTCATCGGACCTCCACCCCAGCCTTGCCCATGTCCCCCAGCCCCATGACTGGTGCTTGGAGCCACAGTGGCTCCTGGCCTCCTTGGTGCAGCCGTCCAGAAGCCCACCCCAGGCTGGGGGCTCCCCCTGCTCCTCACTGCCCAACCACTCTGTCCCTGTGGTGTGGGCAGGAAGGGGGCACTTCTGAGTGCAGGGCTAGTGCTGTCCCTGTGGCTGCATGTAGTTGAAAATCAGCCATGGGACTGGGGTTTGGAGGCCTCAGACCTGCAGTCCTGCTCTGTCCGGGTGCCTGACACCACAGAACAGCTTTAGTCTCAGGCCAGGCTCTCACTGTCACCTTGTCCAGGCAGAGACCCAGACGAGAGGCATGGCATGTTTTGGCACTCCAAGCTCCCCCAGATTTCCAGGAAGAGAAAGCCCTCATACTCACAGAGCCCCCCGCTCCAGAGATCCAGGGGCCCCTTCCCTATCCCCTGCTGGAGCTCAGTGCACCCAGGCCTGCCCTGGCCCCCTTGGTGCAAGCTGCTAGCTCAGGCCCAGACGGGGACAGACAGGGCTGCGTCCGCCTGCTGGTCCCTCTGAACATCCAGCGTGCTGTCATCTGGGAATCTGGGAGCTGCCCCCACACCAAGCCCGGGGGTTCTGAGGTTCCATGCTCTCTAGCCTCCCTCTGCTGTATCTTCTGTGCCAGCCATGCAGCATGGGCAGGTTGGGACGTGAACTCTGGGCTGGCTCGGAGCCTGTCTGCCAGGGCCGGCTGGAGGCCTGCAGAGACCTGGTGCCAGCCCTGTGGACATGTTCCCTCCTTGCACCACCGCCCCCAGTGCAGGGGGCAGAGCCTGTGAGGCTGAGCCTGGTGTGGGGGAATAGGGCTTGGGAGCCAGGAGGGTGACCTTCTCCACACCCGCACCTTACTCTGCCTCGCGGGTTGCCCTGCACGTGCTCCCCATCCCCTGGGGAAGTCAGCTGGCTCCGATGGCTTTTCAGCCCCAAGCACACTCAGCTGCACACACTTCACCTGCACGGACTCCCGTCACCCCTGAAGGCCCCGGCAGACCCAGAGGGAGAAGCAGGGACGGCCAGAGGCCTGCTCACTCCCCCTGTACTTAGCAGCCCATGAGCCCCTGCAGTGTACTCGAAGCACCCTGGGCAGCGGGAGTGCAGAGAAGAACCGGGTAAAGCCCCTGCCCCAGGGCGCTTGTGCTGGGGCATGTGTGTGGGCGCACACATTTGTGTTGTGTGTACAGACAAGCAGCCTCAGCGGTCACACGGCCCTTACCAAGGGAGGGGTGAGGGGAGCTGGTGGGGATGGAGTGGGGAGCCAGCCGCCAGCCAGGCACAGAGGCAAGGTGTGTGCTACACTGGGCCGTTGCCCATGCCCCCCAGGATGGGTTGAGATGGGGAGGGCCCGTGCAGAGGCTCTGAGTTGCCCATGAACCCAGAGAGACATAGGCCTGGACACCCAGCTGTGCACCGCCAGGCTTGGGGTGGGGGACGTTGAGCTTGACTAGGCAGGCCTGGAAGTGACTGACCCAGGTCCTTGCTCCTCTGCGGCAGGTACAGCGGCCTGCAGGGCCCGGGAGCTAGGCATGGGTGATGCCCATCGGGCCCCCCGTGCCCGAGGGGAACGTCGGAGGCACACCATCACCAACGGCGTGGACTGTGACCTGGTGAGTGAGGGCTCTGGGGGATTCTCCACCTTGCCTGGGATAGGACTTGGCCCCCACGCTTGGTCTCCTGGACCACCTCTCTGCCTGGGAGGTGGCAGTCAAGCCTGGGTTCTGGGGGACCTATGGCTGGAATGTGAGTTAATTACAAACATCTGTCCCCGTGTCTGGGTTTGAATCCACTTGAGACGTGGCTCTAGACCACACGAAGAAGTCCTTTAGGGAGAAAGCAGCCTCCGTGCACCATGCAGTGGGCACGGCCCCTCCCCAGAACTGCCCCTGCACCAGCCGGCTTCACGAGGCTGTCCTTTGCCAAAACTGAGCCCGGCTCCCCCGCTGCGTGCTCGCCATTTGCTCCGAAGGAAGCTGCTGAGCTTGGGGGTGTCGCCTGCGTTCCTGTGGGGGAAGCCTGCGTGGAGGGGCCAAGAGAGGACAGCCCGCCCGCAAGGGGACAAACGGGGCGGTGCTTCCCAACACGGGCATGCGTAGGACTCACGCACAGGCGCGTGCGGCGGCAGAGCTGTGCTGGCGTGGCTGGCCTGCGCGGGCTGCGTCCGACTTGCGGGGCGTACGCCGTGTGTGTGTGTGTGTGTGTGTGTGTGTGTGTGTGTGTGTGTGTGCGCGCGCGCGCGCACGCACGCCATTCACACGTGTGTGTTGCCGCACGTGCAGCTGAAGCAGCTGAAGGAGCTGGAGCAGGAAAAGGAGGTGCTGATCCAGGGTCTGGAGATGATGGCCCGGGGCCGCGACTGGTACCAGCAACAGCTGCAGCGCGTGCAGGAGCGCCAGCGCCGCCTGGGCCGGAGCAGGGCCAGCACCGTGAGTAACGCCGCCGGGGACCGGGCTGTCCCCGTCCCTAGGCAGGGTGACCCCCCCTGCACCTGCAGGAACCACCCACCTAACCCCAGGCACCCCCAGGTAGGCACGGGATGCCCTATTCTGGGACACATCAGCCGTCCCTCCTCCCGGGGTGCTGGGACCCCCACCCCCACCCCCGACACACACACACACACACACACACACACACACACACACACTCACACCGTGATGTCCCCCACCGGCAACACCCGTAGGCTCCCTCTCTGCTCAAGCAGTAATTTGGGGAGACAAGAGTGCCACCTGTGAGGGCCCTTCTCAAGGCACGGTGGCTGGTCCTGCGCTCTGACCTTCCCCTTTTCTGCTTTCCTCTCAGGACCTTGGGACTGAGGGGAGCCCCCTCCCGCTGGGCCGGCTGCTGCCCAAGGTCCAGGAGGTAGCCCGGTGCCTGGGGGAACTGTTGGCCGCAGCCTGTGCTGGCAGGGTGAGTGCCCCCCCAGACCACCCAGCGCCCGCCTAGGGCCTGTGCCCATCTTGGCGCCACCCCTCACCCTTGTCCTGGAGGCTAGGCCTGCCTGACTGTGCCCTCCCGTAGGCTCTGCCCTCATTGTCCTCGGGGGCCCCGTGCCCAGCCCTGGCCCCCACCTCACCGTCAGCCCCAGGCTGGCAGCAGCAGACCATCCTCATGCTGAAAGAGCAGAACCGGCTCCTCACGCAGGTGAGGTGCGGGGAGGGGTGCAGGGTGGGGGCTGGAGGCCCGGGGTGCCCTGACCAACCTCCCGCCCGTCCAGGAGGTGACCGACAAGAGTGAGCGCATCACGCAGCTGGAGCAGGAGAAATCTGCCCTCATCAAGCAGCTGTTTGAAGCGCGCGCCCTCGGCCAGCAGGATGCTGGGCCCTTGGACTCCACCTTCATCTAGCCGGCCACGGGCATGGGCGCGGGGCTCTTAGGACCTGGCCTGGCAGTCAGCCTGGGCAGGTGCCTCCTTGAGCCCCACTTAGGCTAAAGACCACCTGACTGGCCTGGACACGGGTTTCTTCCTCTCTTCCAGCCGGGGATCCCCCACAGCGCCCCCCCATCCCCAACCCAGGTGGGGCCAGCAGGCAGGCTGTGCCCCGGAATGTCTTGTGGCTCCAGATACGGACTCGGTCTTGGCCTGGGGGGCTAAACCGGGGTGGGGCTTCATTGTGTTGTCACAGCCTGAAGCTGCTCCAGCGGCTGTCAGTGGTCAGCGGGGGACTCCCCCTCGTGTTTACCTGGTCTCTGACAGCCCTGGGCAGCCCGGCTTTGTGGCAGGCCTGTCCTCTCTGACCCGGGGTCTCGGGAAAAGACAGTGGTTTCCCCTGGCCTGCACTTCCGACCATAGCCAGCAGAGGGGCCTCACACACAGTAGCCAAGAGCTGCCTTGGAGCTGCCGCTGGGGGTTTCCTCCCGGGTCTGAGTCAGGGTCCCTGAGGGGGGCTGGAACACCTGGAGGCCTAACGGGTGATTGGGCGCAGGAGCCCCAGGTCTAGGGGCTGGCTGTCCTTCAGCCGGGAGCACATGGAGGAGAAAAGGGGTGGTTTCTAGTAGTGGGGTCTGCCTGTGTCTGGTTTTGGGGGAGAGTGATCAGAGTTCATGCCTGGGCTGAGGCTGGCCTGCTTGCCCCTCCTCACAGATCCCAGACCCTAAAACAACTCGGGCCAGCTGTCACTCCTCCTTGCCAAAACTAAGCCCCATGGAGCGACCTGTGACCCAGGCTCAGGGCCTTGGGCCCGCCAGACACCCCAGCCAGGGCAGGATGTGGTCACCAGGGTTGCTCTGGTGTGCCCCTGTCCTGGGGAGGGCCCTGTCCCCAGGAGTGATGTCCGCATGGGCCTCCCGGATGTGCCCCAGGGTTCCTCATAGACCAAGCGCCCCCACCAGGACCTACCCCACATGATTCGGGGCTGGACAGTCCAGCTCCCACCTCCGGTCTTTGCAAATGCTCTTCTGTCTCCTGGAACACCCTCCCCCCCGCTTCACCCGGCTTGCTCCTACCCAGCCCTCCAGGATGGAGTGAAGGACCGCCCAGAGGCCGGAACAGTGAAGGTGGCAGCCTCTGGGCGGGCGGGCTCGGCAGCGGTGACCTCTGGGGCGTCCGCCACGCCCGGGGGTTCTGCGTTCCCTGTGCTGCCTTCACGTGACTCGGGGGGCAGGAGGTGGCGCGTTGTCCGCCCCAGGCGTCTTCTAGCCGGAGACCTTCCGCAGAGCGTGCCCCTCCAGCTGAGGGAGACGTGGAGTCGGCAGG
This sequence comes from Acinonyx jubatus, assembly GCF_027475565.1. Classification (NCBI taxonomy): domain Eukaryota; kingdom Metazoa; phylum Chordata; class Mammalia; order Carnivora; family Felidae; genus Acinonyx; species Acinonyx jubatus. Next base: position 852,369 of record NC_069391.1, read on the forward strand.
CAACTCGGATAGAAACCCCTCGTCCTTGGGGCTCTGTGTGGGGTGAACAAACGTGTCCTCTCTGCAGTCTGACGTCAGGCAACCTGTGGGGCGCTAGAGGCCTCAGGGGAGACTTTTAAGCGGTCCTAGTCTGCTGGCAGAAGCCAAACCCTGCTCGGCAAAGCGCCGGTGACATTTGGGGCCAAGTAAGTGTTGACGGGGGAGGGGCTGTCCCCTCCTGTGTGACGCTGACCGCCCTGGCTGCTGTCCACGCACTCGGTTCTGACAACCAAAATATCTCAAGACGTGCCAAGGCCTGGTGGCGGTAGAACGCTGTCCCTGCCTGAGGATCCTGTCCCAGAGGAGACCGTAACTTCACTTGGTCTTAAGGGTTCTCAGAGGTCAAGTTCCAAGGAAAATGAGCATCTCCAAGTTAGATTTTTTTGCAAACACTGTGAGGAGCCTCCACGGCGAGCCAGCAGAAACCACCGATTCTGCAGACGGTTCAGACAGTGGAGCGATCAGAGAATATAAGATAATTTTTATTCATCTAAAGAAATAAAAAGGATTCTTGAAAATATGAACAAGAAAGAGTCCTCATACTTTCTTACTCTGTGAAAGTATAGTCTATAAAGGTGAGCAGTAAAGCCTAAAAAAAGAAACTTAAAAATAAAAATTGAAATTTAAAACTCAAGTGGACTAAACTTGAGATGAAAATGCTAGTGAAAAACGAGCTTAGGAAATGATCCAGAACGCAGCCCAGAGACTCAGACCGGAAGCACAAATGAGAGGGGGCGTCCTGGAGGGCAGAGGGAGAGGGTCACCCATCTGGTTGCATTTCCTAAGAGAGGACGAGGAAGGAGGCACGGTATATGAAGATAAACTAGCTTAAAGTTTCCCAGAGTTGTCTGAAAACCTCAATCCTCAGGTCCAGAAATCCCAACAACTGCCAGCCAGGCTGAATGGGAAGAAACGCACATTTTCTCTTACAAGATCACGAAGGAGCCGAGACGAAACCAGTGGCCTCCAGGGGAAGTGCCATCAGAGTTGGAGGGTAGCGGCTTTGATGGCCAAGACGTAGACTCGCTGCCCTCCAAGGCCAGACCCAGAGAAACTCAAGAATGAGGGCAAAATAAAAACACTTCAGAAATAGTTGAAAGTTTACCACCGATAGGACTTCACGAAAGGGCAATCTGGAGGAAGGACTTCAGAAAAAAGGCAGAAGTCAAGAAGGAACCCTAAATAAGGATGAGTTTTCTCCTGCTGCAGAACAAATTAGCTTCAAGCTCAGTGGTTTAAAGCAAGAGTTATTGTCATTTTCTAAATGTTTACTTAGCATGAGAGGAGAAGGGGGGAGAGAGAGAGAGAAGCCCAAGCAGGCCCCGCACTGCCAGCGCACAGCCCAACACGGGGCTTGAACTCACGATGAACCGTGAGATCGTGACCTGAGCTGAAACCACGAGTCGGACTCTTAACTGACGCCCCCAAATCTATAGTTCCTTTCTTGCCATTTCTGTGGGTGAGGAGCTCAGGAGCAGTTGCACTGCCCAGTTCTGGCTTGGAGCCTTCTGGGCCGCCATCTCCGACGGGCCCGCTTCCAAGAAGGCGCCCTCGTGGGCTGTTGGCGGAGCACCTCCGGGCTCGTCACCTCCAGCGTCCTCACATCACTGCAGCTGCACCAGAGCGGAGACCCAGGAGAAGCAACAGTGAGGGAGCCACGTGCCTGTGAGGACCTGGGCTCAGGAGTCCCGAGTCACACCCTCGTTTCACTTAACTTTGTTCGTTAGAAGCCAGTCCTCAGTCCAGTCCTTTCTCAAAGGGGTGGGAGGGGAATCAGGCACCACCTTTTCAAGGAAAGAGAATCAAATAATCTGTGCACATTTGACAGTGCTTGAGTTGTTCGAAGAAGGGACAAGATACCGCTCTAAATTTTATTTAGTGTGTCTTGAAATAACTGGGAGAGCCAGGGACAACACCTTCCCAAGAAGGGAGGTGCAGGCGGACAGGGTGAGAAAAGGAAAAAAAAGTTCGATCTTTAAGAAAAAGCAAAAAACCCCAAAACACAATAAGGTGATAGAGCTACATCGGTAATCACAACATAGGTGGATGGATTAAACTCTAATAATTGACAGATTGCAGTTTTACGAACTCGGATAGCTGTTTTAAGAGACAGACCTAAAATATGGCGTCAAAAAAAAAAAAAAAAAAAGAAAAAGAAAGCTTGAGTGGTTGTGTTAATATAAAACAAAACATTTTAAAGCAAAAGACATTGCTAGTGATGAAGAGAGTAACTAATGATAAGAAGCTTGGGGCACCTGGGTGGCTCAGTCAGTTGAGCGTCTGACTTTAGCTCAGGTCATGATCTCACGGTCCGTGAGTTCGAGCCCCGCGTCGGGCTCTGTGCTGACAGCTCGGAGCCTGGAGCCTGCTTCGGATTCTGTGTCTCCCTCTCTCTGCCCCTCCCCTGCTCATGCTCTGTCTTGCTGTCTCTCTCTCCTAAACATTAAACAATAAAATAAGAAAACAACGACAGTGAGCTGAGCTGTTACACCCCAATCAGAATAGCTAAAACGAAAACTAGTGATAACACCATATGCTGGTGAAGATGTGGAGAAATAATCGCTCGTATGTTATTGGTGGGAGTGCCAAGTGACATAGCCGCTCCGGAAGAGACTTTGGGAGTTCCTTTAAAAACTAAAATTAACACGCGGCACCTGGGTGGCTCAGTGGGTTGAGTGTCTGACTCTTGATTTCAGCTCAGGTCGTGATCCCAGGGCTGTGAAGTTCAGTGTTGGGCTCTGTGCTGAGCACAGAGCCTGCTTGGGATTGTCTCTGTCTCCCTCACCATCTGCCTCTCCCCCACTCATGCTTCCTGTCTCATTTTCAAATAATAATAATAATATAGAATACCATATATGATGGTTTGTTAATTTTATGTGTCAACTTAGCTGGGGTATGGTGCCCACCCGTTGGTCAAACACCTATTTACATATGGCTGTGAAGGTATGCATTAGATATGTTTAGGATTTACATAAAGCAGATCGCTCTGCATAATGTGGGTGGGCCACATCTAATCAGTTTAAGGCCTTCGACCCCCCCCAAAGAGGAAAGGATTCTGCATCTGGAGACGCTCTTTGGACTCAAGACTGCAACGCTGACCCTCCCTTGAGTCTCCAGCCAGCTGCCCTGCCCTGCAGGCTTCACACTTGCCAGCAATTACTTTCTTGGGCATTTATCCCAGGACAGTGAAGACATTTTCATGCAGGAACATGTGTTCATAACAGCCTTACTGGTAATAGCCCCAAACTAGAAACTACACAAGTGTCTTTCTCTAGGTGATTAACCGAACAGAGTAGATTCACCCACACCCTGGAATACGATTCAGCCATAAAAGGAAGGAGCCATTGCTGTGCTCAACGATGTGGGTGAACTTCAAGGAAGTTGCTGAGTGGTAAAAGCCAATCTCAGAAGGAGAGGTTGTACCTGATCCGTTTACACAACAGTTGTGAAGTAACACAATTACAAAGGCTGAGAACTCATATGGGTGTGGCTAGAAAGGGGTAGCATGGGAGCGTCTCGTGAAGGTCAGTTGAGTTACTTGCTGGTGGTACACACGGCTGTGAGTGTGATAAGACTACAGAGAGCCACATGTGTGCACATGCACAGACACGTAAGTGCATGTAAAACGGGGAATAGGGGGGCGCCTGGGTGGCTCAGGTGGTAAGTGTCCTGATTCCAGCTCAGGTCATGATCTCACGGCTCATGTGTTCAAGCCCCACATTGGGCTTGGTGCTGATGGTGCACAGCCTGCTTGGGATTCTCTGTCTCTCCCTCTCTCTCTGCCCCGTCTGCACATTGTTTCTCAAAATGAATAAATGAATCTTAAAAAAAAAAAAAAACACAAAACACAAAACAAATGAAATGCCCACCTAGGGCACTGGGGAAAAGATACAAAGGATTTCCGTGCACATCTGGACTAAATTCTTCTATTAACTCAAGCTATAAATGGATATATGTCAAGACTTGTCAGAACAGTAAAAAAAAAGAATTGTTGAACCTACCATCACAGTTGGAAATTTAATATACATCCCTAATAATTGGTAGGCTGTGGTAGTTTTGAACACTACTAATAATTTGATGTCAAGGGCAGAATTAGATTAACGTGTTAGTCTTACTAACTGGAGAACACACATTCTTTTCAGGCACACGCGGAACAGGTCTAACTATTTACGACCACATGCTGGGGAAAAAGCCAGCCCGACAAATGTCAGAATATATTTGAGGATGGCTCTCAGACAGACCTTGCGCTCTAATCGGGATGCAGGGAAGTTCCAAGTCAACACCAAAAAGGGAACCAGAAAGAGCCCAGACTTCTGGATATTGAAATACACACACCTAAACAACTCATGTGTCAGATAAGAAAGTCCAATGAAAGTAGAAAAAATTGACCTAAATGGAAGCGAAAAGCATACAGCAGCCAACATAGACAAGAGGGAGATGTATCCAGACACTTAGATACTCACATCAGGAGAGAAGAAGGCTAGTCAGTACTGAACTGGGCATTGAATTTCAGAATTTCAGAAGCCGGAAAAAGACCTAGCAGGATAAATAACAAAGCATATGGAAGGAAGAAATTATACTTAGTTTTTAGTGAACATTTACTACATACTTGCTAATTTTCTCGATACTGGGGAACAGACAACTGAAACAGACACAAAAATTCCTGCTCACATAATACGCTCAAGGTGGAGTGAAAGAGACGGGAGTACAAATCAGCGAAACAGAAAACAGGTCTCAGAGAGAACATCGCTGAAGGGGAATGCTTGGCTGAGAAGACAGACACCTGGCCAGAGGAGTCATCCGGGGCGGACATAAATGCTAGAAACAACATGACCTGTGCGGGGCAGGAATTAGGCAGATACTAACAGCTCGTGCCTGTCTGCTTGAAGTGGATATGTTGCAGGAAAAACTCCAGGCCTGCGTGCTCCTACAGGCAAGTTCTCAAGGAACAGATAATGCAAATGCGATGTAACTTTTTCCAGAGGTTTGCGATGCTAATAGAACCCTGATGGTCGGACCGAAGAGGGACTTCACAGGAAAGGACAAGTACAGTCTAACTCACTGTTAATCTTCAGAATAGAACTGTCACAGGGCGGGCGGGGGGTGCAGGGGGGTGGGGTGGGCTTAGCTGGTGGAGCATTTCGGCTCAGGTCATGGTCCCAGGGTTTCTGGGATCAAACCCCGCATTGGGCTCTGTGCTGAGCAAAAGGAATAAAATTGTGAGTTATTTTGCGAACCACGGGAAAGCCATAGGCACATCCAACGGGAAGGAGAGGATGTTGTGTTATAGAGACGCTGGAAGCTGGGAGGCGTTTTTCTGAACCCACGTCCACTGGAGAGAAGCAGGGGGTCGGGGTGACGGCCACTGGTGAGCGGCGGGGGGGGGGGGGGGGCGGGCTTCTTGCAGGAGAGGCGGTGCATCTGTCCCCGGCGGGGCGGGAACCGGGATTCTTTCCCAAGGACACTCTTCCGTGGAGGCTGCGCTGGGGACTCCTTCCCGATGGCGCAGCGCCCCCTTCTGGCTGCGTTAGCGCGGTTTCTCCAGGAATGTGCCCACGCAACGGGTGCTTACATTCAGGGCCGCTTGCGGTTGAAATACCGACAGGGTTTTTCAAGGAACTTGGTAAGCTGGTTCGAGAGATTTCTGTGGAGGAGCTCAGGGCTCCAGCCAAAGAATCAGGGAGAGGGGACGTTCCTCCCAGAGATCGAGACGCCTAGCGCTCCCTGGGTGAATGCCCTGTGGCGTGGGCATGGGCCCGTGTCTGCAGACCCGCCGGGGGCCAGGCACGCCCCGCCCGTCAGGGCAGAAAGGCCAGCCCACGGGATACAAGGCCCGGACGACCGGTTCCCCAGGCAGGAGAACGAGAATCGGAACCCCTTCCTCTCACCCTCCACAAAAAACACATCCAGGTGGATCAGACTCACAATCAGCAGGACGCTAAAACCTTTCGATTTTTTCCCCGAAGTTAATTCACTTACTTTGAGAGAGGCAGAGACGGTGTGAGTGGGGGAGAGGCAGAGAAAGAGAATCCCAAGCAGGCTCTGCGCGGTCAGCATAGAGCCTGACGTGGGGCTGGAACCCATGAACCGTGCGATCATGACCTGAGCCAAAACCAAGAGCCTACGCTTAACGGACTGAGCCCCCCAGGCGCCCCTCGAACAAAGCCTTTACAAAGCGAGTTAGGAGAACATCTTACGACCTCCCGGCAGACTACTCACACGAGACCCCATAGGAGCAGAAAAGCAACACATCTGGACTAATTCAGAGTTTCCACGACTTTGCTGCCAGGATGAACGTTCAGAGTCTACATAAAGAATGCCTGCAAGTGAATGCAAAAACATAAACAATCTCTAAAAAAAGCAATAAGGGCCTGAACAGGCACTTGCACAGCAGACAGGAAAAACACCCCGTCTCTCCAGAAACACAGGAAGCGCCACAGAAATCTCGAGGGTCCATGTTCACCAGCTTCTCACAAACCGCCAAGTTGTGACGTCAATTCCAAACGTCATCGGAGAGGACGCAGGGGAACCAACACTGTGTGTCTGGTCTTGGGAGTGCCGGATGGCGCCCTCATTTTGAAAACAATGTAGTGTTTGCTGGGGATGCTCACACACATGCATACAACCACCCACTTGTTCCTAGGAAGTTCCCCCAGGGAAATGCGTGCAAATGCAAATGCAAAAAACAAAAAAAAAAACAAAAAAAAAAAAACCAGCCTGGAGCTAGAGACCCCTGCGTGCTCGTGCTCACGCTCATGCTCATGCACTCGGATGATGACGTGCAGGCTTCAGGGGAGCCAGGCCAGAAAACGGTGCAGCAACCACAATAAACCAACCACAACTTCAGAGGTCTACGTGGACGGACCTCAGAAGTCACCTGAGCGAAAGAAGCAAGTTACAGAACCATCTGTGCAGCACGTAAACATAAACTGCGGTCCAGCACCAGGAAACGCAACAGATATATTTATTTAGGGGGAAAAATATATATGAACGCAAATGCGTGGGTAAGTGGAACACTATAGAGAGAAATATGAGACTAACGAACGTAAAACCCAAGAGAGTGCGTGGCTCTGACTGGGGCCACGGAGGGGTCTTTGATGTACCCGTTCCCCTCTTGTGTGTTTGTTTGTTTTTTAATAGGTTTCACGCCCAGCGAGGAGCCCTGTGCGGGGCATAGGACCCATGACCCTGAGAAAAAGACCTGGGCTGAGATCACAAGCCGGATGCTTAACCCACTGAGCCGCCCAGGCGCCCCCGTGTTGTTAGTCTTCCCACCGTGCACAATTGCCCCACCTGCTCTCCTGTGTGTCTGCTGTGCCTCACAAGGCGCCACAGCCTTTTCCCCTTCCCGGGGTCCCTTTGGTAAATCCGCTGTCCTCAGGACAGGTGGTGGGTGGGCCTCCCCTGTGCCCACACCGTGCGGTTCAGGAGCACCCCTAGCTCACTGTGCATGCACGGATCCTGGTGCACAAGTGTTTGCTGAATGACTGAATGAGCACGTGAAGAAAGGGAGCAGTGAGTTGTGAACGTGAATGAAGGGAAGGGTCACCAAAGCGGACTCTGGATGTGGCCGGAAGGGGGAGCCAGAGCCCTAAAGGCCAATCACAAGAAGAATCATGGCTTACAGGCCCCACCAGGGAAAGATGCGCACTACCTCTCCTATGGGAAACCCACCCCCTGAAACTCACCAGTGGCCGTCACTCTGAAATCTCGCTTTTCTCCAGTGGACGTGGGTTCAGAATAACCCCTTCCTCCGTCTCCTCCATAAAACAGCATCCTCTCCTTTCTTTGTCAGATCTCTGCCTGTAGTTTTGCTGGAGTTTGTAAATGCCCAACTGCGATTCTGTCATTCCCAAACACACCAATTTTTGCTAGTCAAATAGACTGTCTTATTTTTCAGGTGAACAGAGTGAAGGGCCTTTACCGGTTAAGAGGTTTCAGCCATAAGACGCGGCGCCTCCCAACGGGGAGACTGAGGCAGGCATAGCCAAGATGTCCGTGGGCCTCAGCAAGGGTCCGCGACCTGGGAGGTCTGGATCCCTCCGGCTGCACCTCTCTGCAAAGGCATTCCTCTGCCAGGACCCAGGGCCAGGCCACATGTAGCACATCTGGAGCCCTCCTCCCCCCCCCCCCCAGTCACCCCTAGGTTCCCAGAGGCCCCTCCCATGGTGAGTTCCTGCCAGGAGCCCCCTTTCGTGCCCCCCAGCCCACCTCCCACTCAGGAAGGACGTCTCTGCACCAAGGAGGGAGGTTGCGGCCCCGGTTCTGTCTCAGAGAGAACTCACTCTCAGGCTTCGTCCTGGCTACCCCCTGCTCCCTGCCTGCTTTCCTTCTCTTCCGGGACTAATCTGGGCCCTGGGCCATGAGCCCTCCCGCATCCAGGCCTCCACTACCCTGGCCCCATCCTCTCCCGGCCGGTGGGTCTCCGTCCGAGGACCAACCAGAGCATCAGGGAACCCTGCTTGGGCTAGTGCGGTGAGGTGTGGGGGCCGGGAGGGGGGCCAGCACAGGGTGGGCGGGCCTGTAGGCAGCGCCCCGGCTGCCCTTTCTTGCGCTGGGCTCCCTGTGGGCCGCCTTTGTCTCTTTCTTTTCAACTTAATCTGCAGGCCTCTCCCTCCTCTGGGCTCTCCCGGTGGAAGAAAGGCCTAGAGGGAGGGGCAGGGGGGTGCCCGCAGAGCCAGAGCCCTGTGCTGGCCACACCCGGAGACTCTGCTGGGGCCCAGCCAGACGGGGTTGCGAGCAGGCTGAACCATCTCCGGGATTCCCACCCTTTCTGCTGTCGGGGTCCAGAGCTGAAAGAAAAGCTCCTTCACTAGGCCAGTGACACCAGCCCCTCAGCCTGGGCGGCATCCCAGCCCAATTGTTCCTGCTGGTTCCAGCCAGCCCGGGTGCTGCCCAGACCCCGTCCCCATCAAAGGCCACCCTTTGGCCACCACACCCCTGCCCCCAGTCACTGGCGCTCGGGGTGGTCTTGCCACATGGCTCCCTGCTGTTACATGGCTGGGATTCTTGGTGCTGGAATTCCTGTTTTGCCTAAGGCCCAGAGTGGGGGTGGCTCCTGGCCAGGGAAAGGGGTGATGCTTGGCTAGGCTGGCTCACAGGGTGCCTAGGGAGTTAAAGGACAGAGGCCAGACGTTTCAGGGGATTAAGGGCAGAGCTGAGGTCTAGGGCTGGCTGAGCGCTTCCCTATCCCAGTCAGCATCCAGGGACCTGTTGGCGGACAACCAGGGCTGGGAGATCTTCTCCCTTATCTCCTTGCCCAGTGCACAGAGGACCCTCCTCCTGCTCCCCACCTCACCTGCCCTCCCCAGTCCAGGCTTCTGGGCACCCCACTCTCCAGGCAGAGGGGGTGTCAGGGATGGGCCAGCCCCTGAGCCAGGAGACTGGCACTGGTCCGTATGAGCTTGGGCTCTGGTCTCTCAGTTCACTGTAAGTGTGACCACCCTGTCCCTTTCTCTAGGTGTGTCCTCACCTGTCACCTTGGCACTAGGGCTGTGTGTGGGATAGGTCTGGCTTCATGTTGCTTGGCTGCCCAGCTTTGAGCCCTCAGCACCTTGAGGGCAGGCCCAGACTGGGTCACTCTGATGTCCCCAGGGCCTGACTGTACATTTGCAGCTACCTGCCGTGTGGCCTACAGCTGGGTCAGCACCACTGGCTGGCTGGCCCTTGATTTCATGGAGAGTACGGCAGGACCCCAGCCGGGACCGGTGCAGCTCCTGTCGCTAGTGGTGGCTCCTTCCGTCAGGATCGGGCCGGAGAAAAGCTGGCCACTCCGGCAGCCTGGCCCTCTGAACGAGGCTGCCTGAGAGCCAGCCCGGCCCACCCTTCCAGGCCAGGCCTCCCGCCTAGACTCTCCTGGAGAGGGCTGGGGTTTCTCTAGGTCCTGCCCAGGGGAGGTGGGGGAATCCCCCAGTGCCCACAGGCCGACCCTGGTAGCCAGCACGAGGGGTCAGGGGGACGCGGCACAGGGGACGAGTGTCGGAACTGGGCGGACAGGAAGCAGGAGGTGCTCGATAGCCGCGACCGGGGGCGCTGGGAGGGGCGGCGCGGGTGATTCAGCCGACACTTCTCCCACCTGCGCTCGCGGGGCGGGCGGGCGGTGGGCGGGGCGGCCAGTCAGTGGGCGGTCCTGGTCCGCCAGTGGGCGTGGCCAGCCGTGGCCTCTGTCCGCGCCCCGCCCTGGGCGCCTACCCCCGGGCCTCGGGCCCCAGGCCTCCAGCTCCCTGCCGCCCCTTCGACAACGCCTGGTGCGCCCGCGCGCCCGCCCATGGCTGGGAAGGTGCTGTCGCTGCTGCCGCCGTTGCTGCTGGCCGCGGCGGGCCTCGCCGGGCTCCTACTGCTGTGCGTCCCCACTCGAGACATCTGGGAGCTGCCCGCCCTCAAGGTGCACGCTCGGGCATCCGGCGCAGTCCGCGGAGTTGCGGGCCCCGGCTGGGAGGCTTGGACCCGAGCAGGGCCAGGCTGCGCTCCCGCGGCAGCCGGGGACCCCCACCCGCGCTGCGCTGCGCTCCTGGCCGGGCGGGGGGTGGAGTCCCGGGAACTCCCCGCTCGCGGTGCCCGTCGCGTAGCCTGTCAGGGACGCGGCCAAGAAGCTGTCTCTCCGCTCCCCAGATGCAGCCCCAGGACGCCCCAGGCTGCGGCTGGACCCGCCGCCCCCAGCCCTGTGCTGCGCCCCAGGGATGCATATCCTCAGGGTTCAGTCAGATGGGGTGCGGCGGGCGTCGGAGCCCAGGGACCCCTCCCCACCCACGCGGTGGCCCTGACAGTGCGGGTCTGCCCTTGAGGGGCGCCCGGTGGGAGGACAGGCCCGGCTGCTCCTAGAGGCGTTGGGGTGGGCTAGGCCAGATCTGCTCCCGCCAGGCTCCCTTGACCCTTTATTGGACTGGTAGGCAGAGAGCTTTGCTGGGGGCATGTGGGTGCTCCAAGCCAAGCCCCAGCAGCCCAGGATGGGAGGTCGCAGGAGTGGGCGCTCTGTAGCCAAGGGCCACAGCTTGGGGGCTGCTGAGGCTGGGCGGCGGTGAGCCGGCTGATGCTGCTGTTCCCGGGTTGGGGAATAGGCCTGGAGAGGCCCCTTTCCCCTGCTCAAGAGGGCACGGGCTCCAGTGGGGCTCTCAGTGCTGGGAGCCCGGCCCTTGGAACTGCAAGGAAGGCCCACGTGGCCCCTCTCAGCTCTGCAGGACCCAGCTCAGAGGTGCTGGCCTTGAGGCTCAGGGAGGGGGTGTCTTCAGGCATGCTTCCACATCCTGAGGCCGGGCTGAGGTCAGAGAGGTAGGGACACAGACGTGGAGAAAGCGTGGGTGCAGGTGTTCCTGCAACTGGGTTTCTCTACTGCAACCTGGGGACCTCATGTCCCTAGGGCATTTCCGAGGGTGGTCCTGGGACTTTTCTGACACTGACACAACCCTTCAGCTTGCCCTTGCCAGGAAAGTTCCTGCAGTCAGAAGAGAAAAGGCTCCTGGCTGTCTACCCCTGCCCCCATTCTCTCCCCTACCAAGCCGTGTCTCTGTGGTCGTCCCTGCCGCCTGAACCCCAGTACTTCATTCTGGAGGTTCCAACCTTGCCACAGGGTGGGGGTGGGGGGAGACCCGGGGAGCCAAGGGGCGTGGCCTCAGGTCCCCACCCTCACCCCCATTCCCAGTACGGCATTGTCCTGGACGCGGGCTCTTCGCACACGTCCATGTTCATCTACAAGTGGCCTGCAGACAAGGAGAATGACACAGGCATCGTGGGCCAGCACAGCTCCTGTAATGTACGCGGTAAGGCCCCCTGCGCCTGGACACCCGCTCCACTCACTGTAGGTCCTCAGGCGCCCTCTCTGGCCTTAGCCTCTGAAGCCAGGCGCCTTGGCTCGATGCCACTGGGGCCTGCTCCAGGAAGGAGCTGCAGGAGCCTCCAAAAGAGGCTGGGACCTTGGGCCTGGGAGAGGCTACAGGCAGTTCATTCTAGAAAGTAAGCCTCAGGCAGTGACTGGGAGGTTTGGGCTTTGCCTGGCCCAAGACTGGCACACCCAGGCAGGCCCCTTGGGAGGCTAGGCCAGATTGACAATGCCTAGTGCTTTATCCTGGCACCTGGGCCCACACCCATGGGCGGGCAGCAGCCTTAGAGACTGGGTGGCCCAAAGGCAGGTAGGCCCTTTTGTCTCTGACGGCTTAAACTGGGAAGGTGTGTCCAAGCTGCCACCGGGCTTGGGAGCCCAAGGTCCCCAGCCCTCCTGGCCCATGGCTCTTCCAGGGGCTGGCTGTCAGGCTTGGGCCCATCTCCCTGTCCCCCTCCAGGAGGGGGCATCTCCAGCTACGCAGACGACCCTTCCAGGGCTGGCCAGAGTCTCGTTGAATGCCTGGACCAGGCGCTTCAGGAGGTGCCCAAGGAGAGCCATGTGCACACGCCCCTCTACCTGGGAGCCACAGCAGGCATGCGCCTGCTCAAGTGAGTGTGCCCTTGACCTTCCTGGTCTCCACAAGAGCCTCAGCATAGGGTGGGCCCCACCCACCCTCAGCAGCGGCCCTGAGCGGGGACCCACGCGGCCGACCGGCCACACACGGTGCACCCCAGCAGCAGGATCTTGGCTCCCTGGCGAGGATGGCCCTCAGAGTCCTCCCTGTGTTACAGCCTGACCAGTCCCGAGGCCTCGGCCAATGTGCTCGCGGCTGTGACCCGGACGCTGACCCGGTATCCCTTCGATTTCCGTGGTGCCCACGTCCTCTCGGGCCAGGACGAGGGGGTGTTCGGTTGGGTGACGGCCAACTACCTGCTGGAGAACTTCATCAAGGTGGGCCCGATGGTCAGCCCAGCGAGCCAGGGGGCGTGGCACCCACCCACCAGCTGACCCCCACCCTCTGCTCCCCACAGTATGGCTGGGTGGGCCGGTGGTTCCGGCCAAGGAAGGGGACGCTGGGGGCCATGGACCTGGGGGGCGCCTCCACACAGATCACCTTCGAGACGGCCAGCCCAGCCGAGGATCCAGCCAATGAGGTCCGGCTGCGGCTCTATGGCCAGCACTACTGCGTCTACACCCACAGCTTCCTCTGCTATGGCCGTGACCAGGTCCTCCGGAGGCTGCTGGCTGGTGCACTCCAGGTGCCCCACCACCCCTGGCCCGCCTGCACCGCTGTGCCCTCCTGGAGGGAGGGGGGTGAGAAGAGATGGGAGCTGAGGGTTCAGAGCAGAGCCTGGACCGAGGAGGGCTCCCCCGGCAACAGGAACCAAAGCTGGGTTGTAATCAGCTGGCAGGATAGATGCGGAGGGATCCTTCCTGGGGAAAAGCCAAGTGGTGGTGGGGTGGGGGTGGGGGGGGGGTCTGGTGAGTGCCTGACTGGGGGAAAGGGGGGCCAGGGCCAGGTCTCCAAAGGCCTGGATTTTGTCCAGCAGATAAAGGGAAGCCATAGATTGCTCCTGAGTGCAGAACGCGATGTTGCCCAAGCAGGGCTTACGAGAGAGCCAACAGGCAGGCCCTCTGGGGAGGCTTTCCAAAGGCCCTGGGCAAGGGGTAGCGGGCAGACTCTGGAGGAAGAGTGATGCCTATCACAGCCCTACATTCCCCTAGACCCACGGCTTCCACCCTTGCTGGCCGAGGGGCTATTCTACCCAAGTGCTGCTTCAGGACGTGTATGAGTCTCCGTGTACCGCGGCCCAGCGGCCCCAGACCTTCAACAGCAGCACCCGGGTCAGCCTGGCAGGGAGCAGCGACCCTGCCCTCTGCCGTGGCCTCATCTTAGGGCTCTTCAATTTCTCCTCCTGCTGCTTCTCCCGATGTTCCTTCAATGGCATCTTCCAGCCCCCAGTGGCTGGGAACTTCATGGTGAGTCCAGGGGGTGGGAGTGGGGGCGGGTGCCCTGTGGCGTGTGGGGCCTGCTCATGGGGAGACCGTACCCCCCTCGCAGGCCTTCTCTGCTTTCTTCTACACCGTGGACTTCCTAAGGTCTGTGATGGGGCTTCCCGTGGCAACCCTGCAGCAGCTGGAGACAGCCGTAGTCGCCGTCTGCAACCAGACGTGGAGTCAGGTGAGGCCTACTCCCGCCTTCCCCGGGGTTGCACAGGAGGCCCCGGTCAGCTGGCATCATGCCTCCCTGAGGCCCGACCCTAGAACCGAGATCTGGAGGACAGGGCGAATAGCAAAGGCCCCGTGGCAGCAGGGCGCGCAGAGGGAGATGGGGTGGGGACTGGTTGCAGCGGGAAGGACCGGCGGAGTTTACGGGTGGGGAAGCCAGACTTTGAAGACAACACCCAGGCTTCTGGGGCCTGCCACCGGTTAGGCGCTGTTACCAAGCAAAGGAAGACGGAAGCGCTTGCTCAGGCGGAGTGTCAGGTGTCTGCCAGACCCCGGGAGAAACACAGTGTCTGTGGGCTCTGGTGGTGACCGAGGCCCCGTCCTGTCTTCTCTGGGTCTAGTCGCGGGCAGACTTAGGGGGCGCGGGGAAGCGGGGGACAAAAGGCCAGCCCAAGGTCCATGCGGAGGGCCTGGAGCTTCTCCCGTTGCCCTGACCACGGGCTAAGGTCGCTGCCAGCCTGCTGCGCCCTGGGTGGTCATCCCTGCTGTGCCCCCCGGGGGCCCACCTCCAAGGCAGGGGTGTCCACTGCCATCCATCCACAAGTCACACTGTCCTTCCTGGAGGGCACAGTCCTGCCCTGGGCAGGGGGGGAGGAGGTGGGGGGGGAGGTGGCCCCTCTGGCCCCTCACTGCCCGCGGGTGTGTGTTGGGGGAGGGGTGCGGCACGCCGCCGGCCACCGCTCCTCGCGGGCCGGGACCTCCAGGTGGCGGCCGGCCCGACAGTCTCGCCCGCGCGTCCCAGCTGCAGGCTAAGGCTCCAGGGCAGCGGGCCCGCCTGCCCGACTACTGCGCGGGGGCCATGTTCGTGCAGCAGCTGCTGAGCCGCGGCTACGGCTTCGACGAGCGCGCCTTCGGAGGGGTGACCTTCCAGAGCAAGGTAGGAGCTGGCGGGGGTGGGGGTGGGGGTGGGGGACCCCGGGCCGCGCGGAGGCTGAGGCCGTGCCCCTCGCCCGCAGGCCGGGGACACCGCGGTCGGCTGGGCGCTCGGCTACATGCTCAACCTGACCAACCTGATCCCCGCCGAGCCGCCGGAGCTGCGCAAGGGCACAGACTTCAGGTCCTGGGTCGCGCTTCTCCTACTCTTCGCCGCCATGCTTCTGGCCGCCGTGGTCCTGCTGCTGCGCCAGGCGCGCTCGGCCGGGGCGTCGAGCGCCATCTAGCGGCGGGCCGGGTCCCGGCGCCCCGTCCCACCCGTGACGCCTCCGCCCCCAACGCTGCTCCCGCCGAGACTGGGGGCCGGGCCCATGGGGGACCGGGGTGGGCGAAGGGAGCCACCTCCGGACCCTGCCTGCCTGCTGCAGCCTTCTCCAGCCTCCAAGGTCTCCTGCTCCTCCCCGCGCCCCCCCCCCCCACTTCGTGGGGGTGGGGGATTCAGACCTCCCCGGAGCCCTGGGCGGGTGACTTCAGGACTGGGTGTCTAGGGACCCCCACCCCGCCCTCGGGAGTCTGGGTCTGCATCGGGCCGGCCAGAGCCCACAGGCTGGGAACGCAGCGCTTCCTTGTGACAATTTTGTAATAAAAGCTTCTTCCTAGAGCAGCGGAAAGTTCCTAGGGTGGGGCCTCCTTGCTGCTGCCTGCCCTCCCTCCCTCCCCACAGCTATGTTGGCCAGGAAGGCCCGCTGCTGGTCCCCAGGGTGGCCCCGGGCTCCTTCTCCTTCCTTCTTCTCTGGGCCCGGACCGGAGCGGTGAGGGAACCCTGGTTCTCTGGTCCCCTGCTCCCAGTGTGTGGCCTGGAGTAGCTGTGGGGTGGCCGAGCCAACACAGACCCCGTGTCCCCTGAGTCTTCTCCGGCCAGCAGTGCCCTTGCGGCACCTCCAGATCTGCATCAGTGACCCAAGCAAGATTGGAGCTGGGCCCTGGCCTGGAATTGGCCTGGGGGTGGGGGTGAGGGCGGGGAGCGTGGAGGTGGTGGAAATAGTGGGCAAGGCAGCTGTCTGGCTGCAGTCAGTGCTGGAAGAGTGAGGGGGGCGGTGGACAGACCCTCGGCAGGGCAGGAAGCGGTGTTGGGGGCTGTTGTGATCAGGACCAGGAGGGCCATGGGGCCCATTGCTCAGAGAGACGAATCCCGTGAAGAGGCTGGGCTGTAAAGCCCAGGGGCCACCACACTGGGACGCGGCTCCCTTCCTGCCTGGGTGTGGTCTTCCGCACCCCCAAGAAGCACCAGGTGCCCCCACCTGCCGCTCCTGCAACCTCCTCCCCCAAACACTGTTGCACTGTTTGTTAATTTAATTTTTTAATTTTTCCCCAGCATGGGAAGGCCTGGTCTTGCCTGTGTCTCCCTGCCCCCAACCTTTCTAGAAAGTGAGTGCAGACACCATTTCTGTCTGGTCATTGCCCTGAGGGCAGCGCTTGCTCTGGGGTTTTGAGCCGTTTCACGAGCCCGAGGGCAGCCAGCCCTACCTTTGGGATTGTGACACAAAGGGCTGAGAAGACGCATCGGGTGTGGAGGCTCACCCCTGTTCTCTCGGCAAGGTGAGCCGGAGGGAGGTTTCCAGGTGGCGGGGGTGGCTGTGCTCTCTGGAGGCAACCGGTGCGCTGTAAGGGTGTGCATCCATAGGTGCGTGCTGCCGTGAGGCCTCGGGGAGCTAAGGGCTGTCACCTAGGGACCGTGGACAGCTCCCAGCCGCTCCAGGTCGCTCTTGCCCCCTGGCGGCCTCACTGAGAGCAGCCGCCCCATTCCCCCGAGCGGTCACCAGCACCCGCCTGGTTCTGCGAGTGTCTGCTGCTGTCCGTGTGTCCCTGAGGGCCCAGGTGCGGACGCACCTGTCCACCCGTGTGCGCCTGGTGTCCCTGTGTTCCTGGGGCTCGCGCCTCCAGGCCCAAGGCAGGTGCCCCCCTCCAGCGGGGCGGAGGTTGGGTGGGAATTGACGACAGAGAGGGGACCCGAGGGAAGTGTGTCCCGCGGAAGCCCACCCCAGGCCTAGCCGGGTTTGTGGAGGACAGAGAAGGCCCCCGGCTGCAGAGGCCACGGAAGTCGGGGCGCCCCGAGGCCCCGAGCGAGGAGGTGGAATCGGAACTAGAGGAAGGGGGAGGGGGCGCAACCTGGAGGCGCCGGCCCGCCCCCGCAGGTGGAGCGCGCAGGCGCACTCCCCGAGCGCCTCCCGCCGCCGCGCCTGGATCCCGGATCCTTTGCCGCAGCGTCAGCGCCGCCGCCGCCGCCTCTTTTCCGCCTCCTTTCCTCCTCCGTCTCCGCCTCCGCTCCCTCCTCCTGCTCCGGCTCCTCCGCCTCCCGGACGCGGCGCCCGCAGCCCGCGCCGAGCCCCGGGCCGCGCGGTGCCATGCTGCCCCGGCGGCGGCGCTGAAGGATGGCGACGCCGGTCCCTCCGCCCTCCCCGCGACACCTGCGGCTGCTGCGGCTGCTGCTCTCCGGCCTCGTCCTCGGCGCGGCCCTGCGCGGTGCCTCCGCCGGCCGCCCGGGTGAGCCAGCGCGTCCAGCGCAGGCCGCGGGGGCGCCCGGGGGCCGGGGAGCGCTCGGCTGCGCGGCGCCGCCGCCCTCGCCCGGCCGCAGGCCCCGCCTCGCCCGGGATGGGTAAACAGGCTGGGCCCGGAGGGCGCGGCGCCCTAGGGGCCGCCGAAGGGCTCCCCCGGATGGCCCTTCTCCTGGGTTCCTGGCGGCGAACCCGAAGTTCACGCGCGTCTGGCCTTTGTCTCTGGATCCGTGGGCTTGTTCTGTGTGTGTGTGTGTGTGTGTGTGTGTGTGTGTGTGTGTGCGCCTGTGTCTGAGGAGGGTTCTCTCCGGGTGGGCCCGCCGCTGGGAGTCTGCCCTGTGCGCGCCTGTGTGTGTGCGCTTCTCGGCCTCCGCGTGTCCGGGCCTGGCTCTGGGTGCCTGCCGGCCTTGCTGCTGGTGTCCGTCCTGGGGACTGCCTGTCCCCGTGCGTCGGGTGGCAGTGGGGACGAACCTTACCTTGCTGCGGTGGGGGAGTCTGAGTTGTCCCAGGCTTAGGGGCTTGTTCTGGCCTCAGTGGGGCAGGAGGGCTACCAGTCTGGAGCTTCCTCCCTCACCTCCTGCCCTGGAGGGCCCCCTGAAGCGCTAGGGGCTGAAGGGCACCCCCCAAGGTACGCTCCGCAGAGCCTGAGGAGCCCAGCGTCCTGGGAGATGGGCAGTGAGGCTCCAGGTCCGAAGGTCTGCGGGAACCCAGGATCCAAAATGCACCCCCACTCCAGGGCTGAACTGGGAGACTGTGCTCACACATTTATTCGCGTCTCCTGGGAGCAGCACAGGAGAGGTGCTATTCTTAGCCCATTTTACAGGTGAGAAAACGGGTACAAAGAAGTTAAGTGACTGGTAGGTGGTACAGCTGGGGTGCCAGCCTGGGCCGTGTGGTTCTTGTGGGAGGCCTCCAGAGGCCTCTTGGGCATAGCACCCCTGGACAGGGGGCTGGGGCACAGCTGGCCAGGGATCGTGAAGGCTGCCTGCTGAGAAGCTGACACTGGAGCACGAAGGGTGGGGCCTCCCGAGGCAATGCAGCCTCTGTGCTGAGCCCCTGGGGTGGGCAGTTTCTGTCCCAGCTGCTGATCAGCCTTATGCTCTCACAGATGTGGGATGTGGTGCCAGCCAGTCTCCAGCTGCCGCTGTTCCTGGGACCTCATCCTGCACCCGAGGCAGGACTGGGGACTGTCCCTGGGGCCTCGTCCTGCACCCGAGGCGGGGGGGGGGGGGGGACTTTCCCAGGATTAGCGAGGCAGCAGCCATGTCTTTCAAGGCTGGAGGACTGGGAGTGGAGGGAGGCCTCTGCAACCCAGACCCTGGCACCAGCTTTGCGCTTTGGGCCTCTACCCCTGGTCTAGTGCACTCTGTGTTCTCAGCACCAGGAGCAGGGACTGTCTGGCTTCCTGGGCCCCCAGCTGGTGGGCGGGGTCCAGACTGATGGGCTGACACAGGCTTAACGTTTAACTAGCCCACGCCCCAGGCCGGCTTTCTGATACCGGTGCCTGCTGACCGGAGGTAGTGCAGGATGGGGTCCCCGGGATGGGAGTCTGCCTGCTTGCCGCAAGGACTGCTGGGACTTCCTGCCTCCAGACAGGAGGCTGGGAGTATCAGGTTACCAAGGAAACCAAGTCAGGCCAGCCAAGGTCTGGAGAAGGACAGGGCCGGGGAGTCCCTGATCCCTCACATACCTTGGGCTCTAATGGTCCTCCTGCAGCATATGTGTGTGTGGGGGGGGGGGGGGGCTAGGTAGAGAGGAGTAGTCCTAGTCCTCCAGAGATGCCCCATCCCAGCCTCCCCAACCAGAATTGATGGGCCCGCTGGGTATCTTCCGGGGTCCTCTGGCTCTGCTGCTCATACCTGGGGCCAGCGTCCCAGGCCTTGGGAGATTCCCTCGTTTCGAGGTAACTCTCCTGCATCTGAGGAGGGAAACGGGCGTGGAGGCCTACTAGCTGCGTATACAGGACTCCCCGGTCCCTGGCAGCGTGGCTGCAAGAGTGACCCTGGCCTGGCTTCCGCATTTCAAGCAAGTCAGATTTGCTCCCCAACCCAGCAGCTTCTCTGTGCTCTGGTGACAGGCCAGAGGTCAGACGCTGGAGGAAGGGCTGTCTTCCCTTGTTCTGGGTTGTCTTCCGGCTCTGCTCTGGGACTGGGGGATGGCATGCTGGGACTTGCAGCACAGTCCTAGCGTGGTGGGAGAGGTGGGCGGCCAGCATCCTACGCTGTCCCTGTCAGAGACGGACCTGGGCCCCACCTTCCGGGGCTCCCAGTCTGGATGGAAGGTCCAGGGCTTGTTCAGGGCACGTTGCAACTGCAGGCAGGACCCAGAGGGCCGCACGGCCCTGGCCAGGAGCGCTGTTGCTGTGCAGCCAGTGAGGGAGGACTTCCTTACAGGGCTGGCTCAGGCCTCCCAAGTGGACTCTGGGGAGTGGGTGGGGCAGGGAAGTTCCAGTAAAATGTTGGGACTGCTTGTCTTCCTGGTCCTGGTTTCTGGCTGTTGGGAGGAAGGGCCTGCCCAGAACAATGGCCGGAGCCAGGCCAATGGGTCAGCTCAGTGGGGGAGGAGTGGCCAGGGCGGTACTGTCTCTGTGCAGGGGCTGAGCCAAGCAGGGCGGTGACCCGGCTCTGCTTCCTTCCTAGATGCCGCTGTCTGTCCTGGGAGCCTGGACTGCGCCCTGAAGAGGCGGGCACGGTGCCCCCCGGGCGCGCACGTCTGTGGGCCCTGCCTTCAGCCCTTCCAGGAAGATCAGGAAGGGCTCTGTGTACCCAGGATGCGCCGGCCTGTGGGTATGGGAGAGAAGGATGTCCTCCCCCCTCCCCTGTCCTGACACATTCGCCACTCAACCTTGGCTCCTAGGTCCCTTGAGCTTTGTCAGGTGCCGGAGACTCTTCTGTCTCCGAGTAGCCTGGTGATCTTTCCAGATAGCACCAGCCCAGAGCCTGGCAGTGTGCCGAGGCCTGGGGCAGTTAGCCCCTACCGGGACAAAGGCTGTGTGGTGTGAAATGCTGGGGTGACTCCAGGAGAGAAGCAGGTTAGAGCTCCCCAAGTCGTACCCCCTGGGCTGTCCCGGCTCCTCGCCCAGGGTGACCTCTTTCTCCGTGGCTCACTCACCCTGTGCAATCCATGTGGCTTACCGACTGATCTGAGCCCAGGATGTCTGGACAGCCAGCCAGATGCTGAGTGACTTCAGGTGTGAAGGGGATTACAGAGGGATGCCGGGGGAGCTGAAGTCTGGTGGGGCAGGAGGACCTTCCTGGCTGTAGGGGAGGCAGGGGAATGAGATGTACAGGCTTGCTTCCAGAAGGTGGCAGGCGTCCTGCTCTTTCGATGCTGTGCAGAGTGTCGGCCTGGAGCCTCTGTCTGAGCTGTGGAGCCCACGGCAGGGACGGGGAGGAGGAGCCGAGACACCAGCCCCACTCAGAGAGCTGCCCTCAGTTCCTACTGATGACCTGGGGAGGGGGGGACAGAATGGGGCCTCTCCCCTCTTCTTGAGGAGCCACTGCCTGTCTTGGTAGAGAAGGGGTGGAGCGATGCATGGGTAACAGGTAGGGCGAGGAGCACCCTGCCCTTCTCCTCCTAGCCTCTGCACGTTCCCCTAACTCCTCCGCTCCCTTGCCCCCACCCCCACTTTCCTGGGAAAGCTGCCGCTCCTGTGGACTGCCTTCGGCTGTCACCATGGCAACTCAGGATGGCCGGGGCTGGCAAGCTGGTACCTGGTCCTCTGGCCACCACGGGCCCCTGGGAGGAGCCTGGAGGGAGAAGGAGGCCTAGGCCTGGAGTCTGCTTCCCGGACCGGTCTCACCTTCTCTGGAGGGCCGCCTGCAGCCGGCGTTGCCAGGGACGGGCTAGGAGCCTCTCCATCTGATGGCCCCTCCCCCACCCCCCCAGGGGAGAACCTGCCCAGGCCGAGACTGGAAGATGAGATTGACTTCCTGGCCCAGGAGCTGGCCCGGCAGGAGCCCCGGCACTCCAGGCTCACAGCCCAGCCCCAGCTTGAAGGCGGACAGCAGCACCTGGAGCCCGGTGAGCCCCAGCCGGTCCCCCTGCGTCTCCCCACCACTTTTGACCCCCCAGGCTGGTCCTGTGCTCTAACCGTACCCTGCCTTCTCTCTGCAGCAGCCACCCTGGGGCTCTCAGAGCGTCGCCAGGGCCCCAACCTGGGCCTCCCCTCCACTCGGGGAGCCCCGGCACCCACGGTCCACACATCCTTGGGCTCCCCTGTGTCGTCTGGGCCGGTGCACATGTCTCCCTTGGAGCCCCGGGGCGGGCGCGGTGACGGCCTCGCCCTCGGTAGGTCTGCGGGTCTGTAGGTCTCGGTGGGCCGGACGCAGGGTCCTGCCCAGAAGGCCGTCCTCACCGCGCCCCCTCCCTCCGCAGTGCTCGTCGTGGCGTGCTCGGTAGCCGGCGCGGCTGCTCTCGCCGTGGCCGCTCTCTGCTGGTGCAGGTGAGCGCGGGGCGGGCCGGGCGGACTGGGGACTGCAGGCGGCGACCCCGCGGGTCTCAGGCTCCACTCCCCGCAGGCTGCAGCGAGACCTCCGCCTGACTCAGAAGGCCGACTACGCGTCCCCGCAGGCGCCGTGCTCCCCAGCGACGCCCGGGATCTCGGTGCGTGGCCCCGCCCCGCCGCCCCACTGTCCCGGCCCGCCCGGCCCCTCCCCGCCGTGGCCTGACCTCCCTGCCCTCCCCCTGCACAGCCGGGCGACCAGAGGCTAGCGCACAGCGCCGAGATGTACCACTACCAGCACCAGAGGCAGCAGATGCGGTGCCTGGAGCGGTGAGAGGCCCCACCCGGTCCGCCGGTCCCCATACCAGCCAACCTACCCCGCCCGGCCCTGCCAGCTGCGGCTCGCCCACCCTCCCCCCCCCCCCGTCCCCCCCCCAACCCCCCAGCCCGCCGCCCTTGCCCTTGGGCTCTGGGGCCAGACGCTCCGAGGCCCCCCTTGCAGCCCGGGCCACCGGCGCTGGAGGGTGTGGGAGGACCGAGCTGTCCTGCCCCCCACCCAGGCATAAAGAGCCGCCCAAGGAACTGGAGTCGTTGTCGTCCGACGAGGAGAACGAAGACGGCGACTTCACGGTGTACGAATGCCCCGGCCTGGCCCCCGTAAGTGCTGGGGCCGGGGGTGTGGGGGGGTACTTAACTGCCTCCTGGGCCGCTCCCCCGGGCACCCCGAGCCTGACCCTGGCCTTCACAGACCGGAGAAATGGAGGTCCGGAACCCGCTGTTCGATCAGTCGTCGCTGGCCGTGCCCCTGCCGCAGTGACCCGAAGGCTGCCGCCCACCGGCTCCCGGACCGCTCGGCCCATGGGTGGGGAGGGGCAGGGCTTGGAGTTTCCCCCTACAGAGACCGTGTTGAAGGTGGGCTTGCTTGTGGCTGGGCCAGGGCACCAGGGCGGGAACCCCTCATTGAGCAGACTCAGCCCCGTCCTGCCAGGGACCACGTTCCCCTCGCACCTGCCCTCTGGAGTGGGAACCGCAAATGAGGGGATGGGGCAAACCGCCTAAAGACCAGGCGCGGATGAGGCATCCTGCAGACAAAACCATTAAAATACGTTTCAAACCCACCATCTTGGCGTGTGCTGGAGACCGGCCTCCGTCCCACCATCTGGGGCTGCGGAGGATGGGCGTGCAGTGGGGACCTGGGGCTCCTCCCACGCTCCGAGGGTGGGGGAGGGGCATCTCTGCCCCCTGCTGGGGAAGAGAGGCTTTATCTTTCCACCAACACGGAGGACCACTCTTGTCCAGTTTCCCCTGTGGGCCTCACCCCTACTGAAACTTCTCTCTCAAGTTGGGGAGGGAGGGGTGAAATGTGGGGCCAGGCGGGTCTGGAGTTGGTACCACCCCCTAAAAGAGCCCATTCCGTGTATGCTAAAAAGGGCAGGGGAGTGGGGGAAGTGGGCGCCCACGCACACCTGGCAGTGGGCACCCGAATGCCATTCTGCAGTTGCCCACCTGGGCCAGAAGGCGGGGAAGAAGCAGGCACTGAGTGTGGGTTTGTTACAGGGACCACAGAGACACCTGGGCCCCTGCAGCACGTGGGCACGGCAGGCAGAGGGACCTGAGGGCTGCGGGCTGCACGCAGACCAGGGTGGAGCAGGTGAGGGGGGAGAGGTGGCCGGGGCCCTGATTGTCAGGAACTGGGTCTTGGCCCACACCAGCCACCCACCCGGGAGCAAGGATGCCGGTGGAGGGGAAGAGTGACCTTCAGGTGAAGGTTCAGAGCGGGGGTGAGGGGGACCGCGCTGTGTCATCAGAGGTGTGGAGGGGTTTCAGGGAACAGGAGGGCCTACTGCAGACGCGGACGGGGTGCAGGGATTGGACCCGTCTGCCCCACTGAGGCTGGGGGCCGGGGGGGAGAGGGTTGGGTTCAAGAGAGGAACCTGAATTTCTTTTTTAATGTTTACTCGTGTATTTTGAGAGAGAGAGAGAGAGAGAGAGAGAGGGAGCGAGCGGAGGAAGGGCAGAGAGGGAGAGAGAGAATCCCCAGCAGGCTCCGTGCCGTCAGCTCAGAGCCAAACGTGGGGCCCAACTCACGAACCGTGAGGTCCTGACCTGAGTCAAAGTCAAGTTGAGCCACCCGGGCACCCTGAGAATTCTGAACTTCAGGGGCGACCCTGAGAGAGGGAGACAGCCAGGTTCCTGAGGAGAGACCGGTGGGCTGGGCTGGGGGAAATGAGGTTGCCCCTGCTTGGAGCACACGGCCTGTCCTAAAAACGTCTGTCTCTGGGGCTAGTGCCCACAAGGCTGGGAAGTCCTTTCTCCCCACCCTGGCTCCTGGGCTGTGGCCTTGGGCTGGCCCGCAGCTGGGAGCCTCAGTTTTCCTTCTGTGCACTGGTGTGGGAGATGGAAGGAGGCAGGTGCAGGGAGCTGGGAACCTGTGTGGGTGAGGGCAGGGTGACGATCGCATGTCCACTGTTGCTTACTCTGTGCCTTCAGGGGAGATAGCCACGGAGGGAAAGGTGTGGAGGGTCCCAGCCTCTCTCAGGAAGGCCCAGGCAGTCTGCATTGCTGGCTGGCTCCTACATACTGAGGGCCAGGAGGTTCCCCTTGAGCTCTGGGGTCAGGCCCGGTGTCAGGACCCTTGCCTTTCCCGCTTCCTGTGGCCTGACCTGGGCAGGAGTGGCCACCAGGGCTTTCCTAGCTTCTGTCCCCAGCATCCTTGCTGCCTGCTCCCCAGGGCCTCAGACAGGAGGGTCCTTCTTCCTGGGCAGCTGCAGTGAGACAGGAACCGGTATGTCTGGGCCAGGGAAGCAAGGGCAGGGGCTGGGGTCCTCCAGGCAGTTGGATCTCCCTTGGCATAGGCCCGAAGCAGCTCAGCAGCCTGCTCCCTACCTGGTTCAGGCCTTCCATTGGCCTCAGGCGACCTCAGGCAGGGCCAGTCCCTGCTTTTGCCTAGACTCCAGCCACCCTTTTTCCCCACAGGCCCAGGATACAGTGGGCTGCCCTGGGGTGGGGGCTCAGGGCCCAGGAAAGCTCTGTCTCCACAGGGACTTTGGAGACCCCAATCCTGGGCGAGGGGCCCATTACCTTCCTCCATGCCACCTGTAGCCTCGTATCCCCACCACTGTTCCTGTTGCCGTCCGAGGGCCCCTGACCACGAACAACCTTCTTGGCACAAGAGGCTGATCCCATCTCTGCCCTCTGGCCCGACCCTGTGCAGAGCCCTCCTGCTTTAGCTCTTTACCAACCTTCCCCAGCTTGACATTCTCCTTGAGCATAGGTGACGAAAGGTGACATTCTCACAGCCCAGCAGAGACTCTGAGGTGACACCCATCTGTTGGGAGATACCCCCACCTCTGCCAGACCCTTACCCTGCAAGAGTGTAAGATCCCATTTGGCACAGGACGTGGGGTGGTCCCTTAGCCAAGACCCTATGAAGTGGGCACTTGCTATGTGCAGACCCCAGGAGGTGACGCCTTCCTCCTGCAGTTCAGACACACTTCCCTGTCCCCCTGGGTGGCTGGCTGGGCTGGTTCCGAGTCCCAGTCCCCCAGCTGCACCCCCACCCCGGGTTTCACGCGGAACAGAAAGAGACGAGGCAAACTCAGTGCATGGGCATCTGGCGCTGGTCTTGGATGAGGAAGTGAACGTGCTCCTGGCCTGGGCGGGAAGGGAAGGGGTAAGAGAGGAGGCGCTGTGCTGCTGGCCTGGACCTGTGTGCCCTGTGGCTGGTCCACGTGGCCTCTGGCCTCTGCAGCTTGAGATCAGAGTTGTCTCCCGCGGCAACCGGCTCCCAGCGCGGCCCTCGTGCTGCACCCCCGGCCTGGGGGCTCCTTGGCTACCTGCCACTCTCTGCCCCCGCCTTCCAAAGGCTTCCCTGAACCCCCAGCATCATCTTGCCCTTGACAATGAAGTGTGGGCTGCCCTTGCTCCCTCCCCTGCGGGAGCAGGCGGCTTTGGAGCATGGCCACCAGGGGGCCTTCTGGGCACAGGCATGGACTCTGCCCTGCTCAGGATAACCCTTGGCCGGCAGGCAGCTAGGCTGTGGCCCCCCTTCCCTGAGGCAGCCCCCCAGGCTGGAGCTAACGCTGGTCCAGCCCTCCACCGCCCTAGGTGCTGCTGCCTGGCCACTGTCTGCGAGGGGGAGGTGGCCAGTGGCCCGCCCTCCGTCTGGGGCAGGGCCCCCCACCCCCCATCTGTGGTTCCTTCAGTGGGTGCCCACAAGGAGGCCGGCCCCGAAGCAGCCCCGAGGGCTCGGCCGGGGGAGCCACAGTACGCTCCTGCTCCCAAGATGCTCACGGGCTGCAGAGATGGAGTTGGGTGCCCGCCTGCGTCCCAGAGAGTCACAGGGCCTGGGGTGAGGTGGCAGGATGAGGCCCCCGCTTTCCCTTTGACTCACGCTTTCTCACCTTCTTGACTTTCCCCTGAGAGTGTCTCATTCTGACCTGTTTCTAGGCCAAACCTCAGGGCCCCATTTCCCAGCCAGCAGGTTTTCATGACAGGGGGCCGCCAACCCGAGCTGGCAGGTGTGTGACTGGGGAACAGTGGACCTGCGGCGGAGGGCAGGGAGGGTCCTTTCAATCCACCCAGAAAGGCAGCGGGCTGTGGGTGTGGGTGAGGCCTGTGGTGAGCGCCTTGGCCAGCCTGGCCGCGCAAACAGGAAGGGCACGGGTGCCAGCAGCCAGAAGCCAGGTCCTAGCTGGCTGCCGTGGGATCGGCCCCTGCCCACCTGTCCCCCTGCCCACCTGCTGGGTGCCTGCCGCAAGGAGAGGTGGGCTGAGGCCAGGGTGTGGCTGCTCTGTGGTACCCCCGTCAGTGAAGAGATGCCAGGGTGGGGCCAAAGGCTCAGCGCCACCCGGGGCATCCCCCTAAACGTCGGGGGGTGGGGGGGGGGCTCCGGGCAGGCCCTGGTGACCACCGGCAAGGAGTCAGGCCTGGCTGCGGCACCCACACCACGGGCTGCCAGATGGTTGCCGCCAGACCCCATAGTCTCCCTCCCCTCCTTCCACGTTGCGCAAAGCCCCACTGCAGCTCGGAGGTTATGCAGCGGCAGGGGAGCCCCACACATGCCACACTGCCCCCTCTCCTGCACCGGCCTCTGTCTCCTCCGTGGATCTCACGCCAGCTCCCAGCTCCGCCCTGACAGCAGTCTGGTCCTCACCGGGGCGGGGCGGGGCGGGGGCTGGGAGAGGCCAGCAGCTTCAGGTGCCACAAAGTGAAAAAGGATGGGGACAGCGGGCTCTGCAAGGTCCCCAGAATGGGGTGGGGCAGCAGACGCAGCCAGTAGTTCCTGTTTGCCCTTCCTTCCACAACAGCCATCCCGCAGATTCAAGAGCGGGACCGGCCTGAGGCCTCCAGAAGCTGAGCACGAGGGCCAGTCCTTGCCCTGGCACGTCGGGGACCACGTGAGGGTCCAGCCAGGATGAAGGAGGCAGATGGGCGCTGGCTGAGCTGAGCGTGGGGAGGGGGCCAGAGCTCAGGGGAGGCCGACCTTGCTGGTTTGCTGTGTCTCCCGCTCAGAGGAACTGGAGAAGAAGGGGAAGGAACTTGACCTCCAGGCCTGGGCCCCCAGAGCTGGCCGGAGGGCAGCGGTGGGGGTGGAGAAGGCCTCTGGACTTCTGCCTTCCTTTTCCTGGAGCAGGCGCCGGCCCCCTACCTGCCAGCGTCAGGGACACAGCGACTCCTTCCCTTTCCACCCTGGAAAGCCCCCTCCCTGTCCCCACCCCCATCCTGGGCTGTGGGGCCCGGAGGAAGAGGCCTGGAGCCCCCAAGGGCAGGCCCCTGCCCATACTCCAGGCTGGCCGGGACCCTGGGACTTCCGTGGACATGTGTCCTTGGGTGAGGAAAGAAGGCACGTGGCCCTGCAGCCCACCCTGGGGCCAGGCCCAGGCTGGCGCCTGCCCTTCCTAGGCACGTGCTGTGGCCTGGTGTGGACGCTCCCGGGACCCCGGGGCAGTCCCCCTCCCTGGGAACCTGGGTTCTGTGGCGAGGCAGGCGTGCTAGAGGCGGCAGGGGTGAGGAGGGGCGGGGCAGCGCCGTGAGAAGCTGTGGCCGAAGGCTCAGGCTCCTGGCAGGGCGCTGAGCACAGCAGGTCTTTGTGGGGGTCTGGGAGTGGCAGAGCGGGCAGGCGTTGGGCAGGGGAAGTGGGTGATGCTACCGCAGGAGGGGCCTCCCAGGGAAGTGCGCCCTGCTTTCCGGGCCTGGGTGGTGGGCAGTGACTGGGTCCTTGCCAGCGGGGCGCTCTTCTGGGAAGGGGGCCCCCCCATCGGCCCAGGACGGCCCCTCCCCTGCTGGCCCCAGGCCCCTTCAGCAGGGGAGCGGGGCCTGGTGTGGGCTCTGGATGGCGCCCCTCCTAGAACCACCTAGCCCCCCTCCCCCACAGCCAGAGGCTCGGAGGAGAAAGCCAGCGGGCGGGCGGGCAGGCGGGTGAACCAGGATGGTGGCTGTTGCCAAAGGTCACCCCCAGGGCGGGGGCCGGGGCGGAGCGGGAGCAGGAAGATACCCTGGTTTCTGTCATCTTGGGCAGATGAAAGGAGATCGCTTCCAGGTGGGGCCGGGCGCGGGGGCGCAGCTGTGATTTCAGGGCGCCTCTGCCTAGCGGCTGCTGTGATTTGAGATCCTCGGGTGGCTGCAACCGGGCGCTGTGGATGAGCCATGCTGGTGAGTGCGTGGTCCCCCGGGAGACCTGGGCCGGGAGGAAGGGGCCCACGGGGCGCGCCGGGAAGACAGCTGCTCTCCCCCCCCCCCCCCCGCGTGTCCCCTGTAGGATGCGGCCCCACTCAGAGGCGTCGGGCATCTGGGGACGCTGGCCGGAGCCGCCCTGCTCTCCACCCTGTGGCTCCTGTGGCAGCTCGGGTGGGCCCCCGCGAGGGTCCCCGCGGCGCCGCCCACGCTCACCGTCCTCGTCTGGCACTGGCCCTTCGCCGACCAGCCCCCGGAGCTGTCCAGCGACACCTGCGTCCGTTACGGGGTGCCCCGCTGCCGCCTGAGCACCAACCGCAGCCTGCTGGCCAGCGCGGACGTCGTGGTGTTTCACCACCGCGAGCTGCAGAGCCGGCGGGCCCGCCTGCCCCTGGCCGAGCGGCCGCGGGGGCAGCCCTGGGTGTGGGCCTCCATGGAGTCGCCCAGCCACACCCGCGGCCTCGGGCGCCTGGGCGGCATCTTCAATTGGGTGCTTAGCTACCGGCGGGACTCGGACATCTTCGTGCCCTACGGCCGGCTGGAGCCTCACGCGGGGCCCGCCCCGCCGCTGCCGGCCAAGAGCGGGACGGCAGCCTGGGTGGTCAGCAACCTCCAGGAGCGGCAGCGGCGCGTGCAGCTGTACCGGCAGCTGGCGCCCCACCTGCGGGTGGACGTGTTCGGCCGCGCCAGCGGGCGGCCGCTCTGTGCCAGCTGCCTGCTGCCCACCGTGGCCCCGTACCTCTTCTACCTGGCTTTCGAGAACTCGCAGCACCGAGACTACATCACCGAGAAGTTCTGGCGCAACGCTCTGGCCGCCGGCACCGTCCCCGTGGTGCTGGGGCCCCCAAGGGCCACCTACGAGGCCTTCGTGCCCGCCGACGCCTTCGTGCACGTGGACGACTTCGGCACGGTCCGAGAGCTGGCCTCGTTCCTGGTGGGCATGAACGAGAGCCGCTATCGGCGCTACTTTGCCTGGCGGGAACGGCTCCGCGTGCGGCTGTTTGGGGACTGGCGAGAGCGCTTCTGTGCCATCTGCACCCACTACCCCCGCCTGCCGCGAGACCGGGTCTACCGGGACCTCAAGGGCTGGTTCCAGGCCTGAGCCCTGGCTGCAGGAGGAGGCAGAGGGGGGCGGCCGGGCGCTGCCGGTGTGGGTGGAAGGCTGGATGTTGAAATCAAACCACCGGGCATCCGGCCCTGATGCACAGCCGTCAGGGTAACATGGAGGCTGGGGTCAGAGGCTAGAAAGCAGGGGTGTGGGAGGAGGGGGACGATCTGGGCAGGCTGTCTGGAGGAGGCTGGTGAGCACTGGGGCGAGCGTTTGGCGGTGAAGGTTGACAGCAGGGAGTTAGTGGGGGTGCGTGTTGCTAGTTGATCACAGACACAGGCTCCCACAACCTCTGAGGACCTCCCTCCCCACCTTGGTGACATGCCGGGCAAATCGAGGCTGTGCCAGACACGGTGGTGGGGAGGCGGACAAGGCCAGAGGCAGGGCGCTGGGCCTGGGGGGCATGCCCTCCTGCAGTCTGTGGGGGGAAAGACCTCCTCTGTAACGGACCGCTGGCCCGGGTCGTGCGGGCACAGCCCCCTTGCCCTCCACGGTGCCGGAGCCCCGGTGTGCAGACCTGTGCCAGGCCTGGGGACACCACACAAGCACACCAGTTCGCTGGCCTCTCCCACCCGCGGCCCGCTCTAGGGAGGGCAGCTGCCAGTAAAGGGAGGACGAGAATGGCATGTGCTGACTCTTTGTCTCTCTGCCCCCACCCCCCGCCGTTTCACCCCTGCCACACAGGCCTCCTTGTCCTGAAAGAATCGGGCCCGCTCCTCCTCAAGGCCTCTGAGCTCCCTGTGCTTGAGAGACCCTCCCCCACACTGCTCTGCCCGCGCCTCCCAGCTTCCCTTAGCCACCGCCAGATGAACAGCATGGCATTGGAGAGCCTTCCCTGACCGAGGCAGGTGGAGGGTAGGGGTGTCGAAATCTGAAACCTGGCTCGGGGGGGGGAGGTCAGAGATACCCCGTCTTAAAGACGCTGGGATTTCATTTTCAGGCTGCAGAGGCGTCTGGGGTGTGGCAGGGCTTGGTCTGTGATACCGGGTTCTCTCTGACAGGTGGTTGGTGGCCGCAAGGGCAGAGGTGGGTACTGACAATGGGGCCGTCAGGGCAGCCCCCGTGGCAGGCTGCATGTGGGGGAAGGAGCGGAGAAGCTGGTGGTGCTGACGGGGGCCTCCAACAGGCTGAGCCCCTGGGGCAGGGGACAGGATTCGCCCCTGCCCCAGGTGGGGTTGGATGGCATGTGGAGGCAGGAAGCTGCCCTCCCCCTGGCAGTGGTTTGTGGGAAAGGCCTGCCAGTGACTTCCTGCCCTGACCTAGCAGGGAAAAGGAAGCGTCCTCAGGATGTACGGTGGGGTGGGTGGGGGACCGTGCCCCCCACCCACCCACCCCACTGTAAAGAAGGAGCTGGGAAGGGGCAGGTAGCTGTGGTTCCCCCCAAAGCCTGCCATTCAGCTTAGGGTGCACCCTCTATGCGAACCACAGACACTGGCCATCTCCCGGCCTGGGCCTCCTGTTGGCAAGTGGGGAGACTGAGGCTGGGGAGGAGCCACCCGAGCCACCCACAGAGGTTCCCTGCCTCCTGCTGGCCTCTGCTGGCCTCCATGGGAAGCGGCAGCCTCACCCCACCAGGCATCAAACTGCCTCTGCGGAAATCACTCCATTCCAAATTCCGTGTGTGGAGGCCTGGCTCGCTCTGCTCTCCCAAACAGAGCAGAAAACGAGCCCCTTACAGTGGGGGCAGCCTCTGTCTCCTCAAGCACCCTGCCCGCCCCACCTGCCGGGAGCCAGAGAGCTGCAGCACCACACCCCGGGCCCAGCCAGGCCCATCCTGACACGTGGTCAGCAAGTGGCTCCTTCACAAGGGACCAAGGGACAAAGTTCTTCCAGCGGTGGGACAGCGCACCTGCAAGAGCCGCCCCCCCCTCCCCCCCAAGCCTTAAGAGGCGCGGGTCGGGAAGCACCTGGTGGGGCCCGGAACGTTGCTTTTGGACGACCTGAAGGCAGACGTTGCCCGCCCTGCACAGGTGGGATCTCCAGCCAGTACTAAGCTTTCCCCTCCCCACGTGCGGGTGGCCACACCCTTCCAGCCTGGCAGTGACCCTGGGGACCGAGACCTGGCTCTGACGTCCAGGTGAAATCCCTGCCTGCAGCACTTGAACGCGGGCGGGTGGAGGTGGGGACCCGGTGGGAGCCGAGCCTCCCCTAGCATCCCTTCGGGGCGCCCTGGGGGCCAGTGACCGCCTTGGGGCGCCTCTGCGGGAGCGCGAAGATCCCAACGGGGGCTGCTGTGCGCGGGCCCGATGCCCCCGGGAGAAAAGCGCCCCAGAGGGGCGGGATGAGTCGGTTTAGACGGCGGCTCTGGGGCACGTCACTTCAACGCCTGGCGAGATGGGGGCGACCAAGGAGGCCGCCCGCGGCGGGGCAGAGCTCCAGGAACCCGCGCGGATCGCGGCGGCGGGCGCAGCGCGGCACCTTTAAGCGGGGGCGGTGCGGGCGGGGGGCGGAGCCAGCGCGGAGCCGGTCCCGGACGCCCGAGGCCCCGCCCCGCGCGGGCGATGCCGAGCGGCGCGGCGGGCGGCGGGGCCGGCGGGGCGCGCAGAGGAGCGGGCCGCGGCGCGAGGGCGGCCGGAGCGCGGCCCCGCCATGGGCTTCCTGCACCAGCTGCAGCTGCTGCTTTGGAAGAACGTGACGCTGAAGCGCCGGAGCCCGGTGAGCGACCCCGCGCGCCTCCCGGCCTGCCCCGAGCGAGAGGGCGCGCGCACCGGGGCCGGCGGCGCGCTTTCCGCGCGCACGTGCGGCCGGGCGCGCGCAGACCCCGGGCGGGCTCTGGGGGCGGCGGGCCCGAGACCCCTTCTCGCCGGACCCCGCCCGCCCTGGCCGGCTCCGGCCTCTGGCCTACGGCCTCTGGGGAGGGGGCTCGGCCGTGCCCAGCCCGCGGCCCGCTCCCGCTGACATTCGCGGTGCTCGGCTGAGTCACGGGATGGGCGCCCTGCGCGGCGCGCTCTTGGGGTCTAGCTGCGCGAGTAGGGGGGCGAGCGGTCCCAGGACCCTGGGGTCGCGGGAGGCCCTGGTTCCCGGGACAGAGGACAGGCATGGGGGGACTCTGTCCAGCCCAGAGGCTCCTTGGCCTCTGGGCCCAGCCCCCCTGGAGTCCCTGCAGGGACCCTGCCCCTTCCCTCCCTGCACCACCCCTCTGCCCTTGGGCAGACACCTCTCTTCCTCCCCCTCCTCCTCCCTTTCACCCTCCTCTTCCTCCTCCTCCTCCTCTTCCTCCTCTTTTTCACCCTTCCCGAAAGTCCCTTAGCCTGTGCTCCTGCCTTGTTACCAATGGGAATGTCCTTGCTGTGGCAGCATTGGCCAGCCTGCAGCCCTGCACCCTTTTGTCCTTTGGGGCAGTCCTCCCTGAGGCCGATCCGCCTTCTGGTCTCCCCAGCCCCAGCTTCCTTTGGGAGCCGGATCCTGCTATTTGGAGATGTGACCTCCAAGCACCCCAGCTGTCCGCCCGTGCCTGGGGTGGCCAGGGGCCTGAGGGTACGGGACACAGCAGCTGTCAGGGGCAGAGGCCCTGGTGAGGAGCCAGCCTGGGGCAGAATGGGTACCATCACACCGGCCCTCACCGCTCTTGCCCCGGGAAGGGCAGGGCCATCTCCTGTTGTCCTGCCCAGCCGACAGCAGCACATGCACCAGAGAGGCCTGGGCAGCTCCGGTTTCTGAATGGGCCCTGGGGATTTTCCACAGTGAGGCCCAGAGCAGGCTGGGGTCCAGAGTGGGGGCCCGAGGAGGAGGCATCCCCTTGCCCACCTGGGGCCCAAGAGGCTCCTCTCCCACCTGACTCTGAGCCCAGTGGGGCTGATGAGCCTCTGCATGGGTGCCTCCTTGAGAAGGGCTCTGGAGTGCATAATCAGAAGCCCAGGGCTGCAGGCAGGGTGGGGTGGCCATCATCACCATGGCTGGCAGGAGTGCCCTGGGCACCTGAGCCTGGCAGGGAGCCGGGGTTGAGTACACTCCCTTCCCACGTGCCTGGGGCTGGCTGGCACCGGGTCCCATGGGTCAGGCCTGCAGCCTCTGGTGCACCTTCCCCTGCTTCAGATTTGGGGTTACTAGGGGCACCAGGGCAGGGCTCAGGGGAGGAAGGGAGACTGGGATGTGGGCATTAGCATTATCCCCAGGGTTCTCAGCAGGAAGGGCCCCCAGGGGCTGGGAACAGAGCCTAGAATGATGGTCCCTGCATCCACTGGAGACCTCAAGGCTCAGGGAAGGGAGCAGCAGCTTGTGGGGCACCTGGCAAGCAGCTGGGAGGTGCCTTCTGCCAGATACCCGGGAGTGGCCCCCACCTGTTAGGTTGGGCCTTCCCTAGAGTCTTCCTGTACCCTGCCCAGTGGCACCACCAGGGACTGGTTGGGCCACATGGAGGTCTTCGGCCTGAGGCCACAGCAAATCAGAAATTCCTCCTCCAGGGTGGCTAAGGCCTTGCTGGGCTTGCGCCGCGGGGCTGGGGCAGGGGCTGGCCAAGTGCCTGGCCCACTCCTCCTGGCCCCCCACTTTCCTGGGGAGGTCTTGGGCTTTGGAGTTGGACCTGCGGGCTTGGCCAACAGAGGTTCTGCTCTGCGTTCTATGCGCTTCTCTGGGGGAGGGCTTGGTTCAGAGGGAAGGGACCAAGGCCCTCTGTGCCCCGCTCTGTCACTCTTCGCATCTCTGTGCCTTCGTTTCTCCATCTGAGTGTCGCCTATCCCCTCTTAGCTGGGACGGGTCTGCCCTGCTGTAGGGACGGCTGTAGCCTCACCCCTGGGGTCAGGGTCAGGCCGCTCCGTTCAGGTCTCCTCTGTTCTCCCCTTGACACAGCAGGAGGTGGCTCAGGCCCAGAGTGGGCACCCAGGCCCCGGCAACACCATAGGGGCACTGGGCTAGTCTCAAGGGACTGGGGTTTAACCACCTTGCCGGCCGCGGGTGGGGTGCCCAGGTGGGGCTCCCAGGTGGGGCCTAACCTGCACTGCCTGCCTGTAACCAGATGCCCCTCTGGCCGCCCGCCCGCCCGCCAAGCAGGCCTCCCTCCTCCCAGCAGCTCCTGCGCGGCTGTTGCTATAGCAATGAGGAGGTAGCCTCGGCCTGTTGCTGCAGTTACGTGGTGGAGGTGCCCGGTGGCAGGGCGGGTGTGGGTGGGGCTGGCACCGCGGCCGCGACCCCGCGCTCCTGCGTCGCCACTCGCATGCAGCCACCCTCACTCTGTGCCCGTCCCCAGCCCCGTGGCTGCCCGTGGTGCCTCTCCAGCTAGCCCTGGGAGGGGGTGGAGGCTGGCACGGGCTGGGGCGAGTGTGGGGTGCGGACACACAGTGGGGTGTTCCAGGCCACAGAGCACGATTGTCAGAGTGCGGTAAACAGGAGCAGCTGGTCCACCCCAGGGGACCGGGAGCCCGGGCCCTGGGCCAGGCGGAACGCCACCGGGGTGGGGGCTCTGAAGCTGCTTTGGGGGCAGGGGGCGAGGAGGAAGGAAACCTGGAGCCTCTGAGAAGAGCCAGTGGGGTGGAGGTCAGGGTGTGTCTTTGGGCTGAGCAGGGGGCTCCCCCTCAGGGCAGCTGGCCTGAGGTCCCGTCTCTCCACCTTCCCTCCCTGAGCCGGGAGAGGTGGGGGTGGTCACAGGAGGCCTGGGTCCCTGGGGCTGCTGGCATTTGTCTCCCACACAGAGCAGTTCCATCAGGGCTCACCTTGGCGCCCAGGCGGGGGTGGCCGGAGCAGTCCCAGGAATACTGAACAGGGGTGCTGGGGAGGGCAGGCAGGGCTGCTGAGCGCTCCCCACTGCCGTGAACCACGTTGCGGGGGTGGGGGGAGGGGAAGGGGCCAGGGCGGAAGAAGGTGCCTGTGCCTCGGGGACTCAGGGCTGTCAGACCTCTGACCAGGTTTCTCTGGAGGCTCAGGACCTGGGGCTAGAGCCATGCCTCCTCCTGTCCAGGCTTTGGGGTGTGATGACGGCTGTCACAGCCAGGAGGACTCACCCTGGGGGACTGTGGGAGCTGAGATGGGGCCCACGACCACCTCCAAGATCCTAGCCTGGGGAAGGGGAAGCTGAGCTGGGCAGATGCACGGGTCAGAGTAGACCACAAGCTGGCTGTTTTGTCTCTCCTGGCAAGTCAGTGTGGCAAACAGGACCTGGGCCAGGGGGCGGGAGACCTGGTTGGCTTGGGCCAGACAACACTCGCAGTTGCGCCCTTCGAGAAGGCCCTTGAAGGAAGGGGGTGGGGCTGCAGACTCTGTTGGCCCCCAAGGGCCTGTGTTGACCTTTTGTGGCCTCTGTGGGAATATGTGGGGCCCAGGCTGGCTCTGCCTACCCAGAAGACATCTGTCTGGGGAGCGGGGGGGAGGGGGGGGGGGCTCAGGCCTGTCCCGTCCAGCCCCCGGCAGGTGGCGTGGGAGGCCAGGCTGCCGGACAGGTACCTTACTCAACCCGCCCTTTCCAGTGGGTCTTGGCCTTTGAGATCTTCATCCCTCTGGTCCTCTTTTTCATCCTGCTGGGGCTTCGGCAGAAGAAACCGACCATCTCCGTGAAGGAAGGTGAGTGTCCTTGGGGGGGGGGGTGCCCAGGGCACAGCTGGGGGGTCAGGGTGGGGCAGGCGGTCCTCACCGCATCACACATGCCTGTCCTGTGTGCACGCGGCCACACACGTGTCCCAGCTGCCACGCTCCCCCCGCGCGGTCCCTGGCCGTGCCTCCTGGCTGGGCTAGGGGCCCGGGCCGGCCACGGCGGCCATCCCTCACGGTTCTCCTCTGTTCTGTTTTACCCGTCCCCCGCATGGTCTCTTGTCCTCCTCCTGGGCCTGCATGCAGTCTGTAAGTGAGGCCTTCCTGGTGCAGCCTAAGCGTGCCCCAACCCCGCTTGCATTAACAGCCTTTCCAGGCCTGGCTGCGTCCTGCAAAAACCCCTCTCCGCTGTCAGGGACAGCTGGAGCACTGGGGGACGGTGGGCGGTGGGTGCTGAGTGTGCCTGGGCCACGGTGGCTCCCTTCTGGGGGTTTCCATCTCTCTGTGGGGTCGCCCGGCCCTGCTTTGCAGGCCTGGGGCCAGGTCACCTGGCTGCTCCCCCAGCAGACCCCTGTGGGTTCCTGCGTTCTCTCTGCTAACCAGCTGGCCAGAGAGGTCAGAGGTCACTTCCTGGTGGGGGGGCCCCACGTGCTCCCCTGGGCTGTGGCACCCGTGCCACACCTGAATTCTTGGGGAAGGCGTCAGGGCACTTTGGCCTTGGCTGGCTAAGGGAAGAAGGACACCCTGGGAGTTGGGGGCAGGGATGGCGAGATACCCTTTGACCTCTGACCTGCTGGGGTCCTTTGCACCAGAGCTCTTGGCCCTCTGCCCCTGTCTGCTGCCTGAAGCTGCTTTTCCTCCCTGACTTTCTCTAAATTTCTTTATTCGGCTTCATTTCCCTTCCCTTTCTTGACTCCTTCCCCGTCTCCTGTCCCTCTGTCTCCACCCCTCGGGTCCTCTCACCTGCCCTGACCGCCAACCCCCCCCAGCTTTCTACACGGCAGCGCCGCTCACCTCTGCGGGCATCCTGCCCGTCATGCAGTCTCTTTGCCCGGATGGCCAGCGAGACGAGTTTGGCTTCCTGCAGTATGCCAACTCCACGTGAGTGCCCCCCACCCCGCCCTCCGGGAGCCCACCCCCCTGCGAAGGCCAGTGGGTGACCTCGGATGGTGGTGCAGGGTCACTCAGCTTCTGGAGCGCCTCAACCGCGTGGTGGAAGAGGGCAACCTGTTCGACCCGGCGCGGCCCAGCCTGGGCTCGGAGCTCGAGGCCCTGCGCCAGCACCTGGAGACCCTCCGCTCGGGCCCGGACGCCTGGGAGAGCCTCCCGGACAGACCTGCAGGTGCACACCGGGCCCTGGGCGGGCTGGGCTGTGCCTGTGCGGCGGGGCGGGGGTGGAGGCTGTTGAGACCTGAGCTCTGGTGTCAGCTGGGTTCAAACCCCGGCTTGGTCACTTCTGACCGTGGGCTCGCGGCTGGGCCTCCGTCTGAACCATCACTCCGAGTTCCCGGGGCAGACGTGCTCGGGTGGTCCCGGCCGAGCTGACCGCCACAGTGGCCGAGCCTGGTGCGGGGAGCTTGGCACTGAATCTGTTCTGGGTGCCTAGACCCTGGGCCCAGCTGGCCCTCAGCGCCATCCTTCTGCCTGTCCAGTGCCCTCCTTCTCTCTGGGCTCGGTGGCCAGGGACCCACGGGAGCTCTGGCGTTTCCTGATGCAGAATCTGTCGCTGCCTAACAGCACGGCCCAGGCCCTCCTGGCTGCCCGGGTGGACCTGCCTGAGGTGAGGTGGGGCAGGCGGCCTCTGTGAGTGCGTGTCTACTCCTGGGCAGCTGCCAGCTCTGGGCACTGAGTTCCACCCTCCTCCCCTGCTTGTAGGAATGGAAGGCACGGGTTGGGGGGGGGGGGGCGGGGGGGGCGGGGCTCTGAGGCAGCCCTGGGGCCAGGCTCTGGCACCTCCTGGCCTGAGCCATGCCCCCTTTACACCCCAGGTCTATCACCTGCTGTTTGGCCCTTCACCTGCTCTAGATGTGGGTTCAGGACTCCCCAGGGGTCAGGAGCCCTGGAACAACCCCCTATTCCGGATGGAGGTGAGAGGGCCTCTTAGTGGGATGGGGGTGTGCTGCCTGCTTCTGCCAGAGCGGATGAAAAAATGGGCCCCCTTGATAATTCCGAGCTTCTCCTGGGAAGTGAGGGAGGTCTCTGGGAGTCTGGCTGGCATGGAGAGGGGGAAGGCGGGACAGTGATGTGTGTCCATCCCCCCTTCTCCCCCCCCCCCCGCTCTGTCACAGAACCTGGGCTGTCTCAGACTTGACACAGTGGGTGGCGCAGGGGGCGACCCGAGGCCTTCTTGGGTTAGGGCCTTGGTTTTCTCTGGGCTGAGGCTCCCGCCCAGCGGTTCCCCTGTGCCTCGCCCCCAGGAGATGCTGCTGACGCCTGCCCTCCTGGAGGAACTCACATGTACTCGGGGATCCAGGGAGCTGGGCCGGATCCTCACCGTGTCCCAGGGTCAGCAGAGGGCGCTGCAGGGCTACCGGGATGCTGTCTGCAATGGGCAGGCTGCAGCCCGCGCCCAGCGCTTTTCTGGGCTGGCTGCTGAGCTCCATAACCAGCTGGATGTGGCCAGGATCGCACAGCAGGTGAGGTCCTGCCTGCCAGCTGGCCCACAGGTCCACTGTGCTGGGGCTTCTCGGTGTCCTAGGGACTCCCGGGCCCAAGGCTGTCAGTGGGGCGTGCCCATGGGTGGGTGTCCCGCGCTCCCCCAGTGACAACCATGCCTCGTGTCCCCTGCCTCACCCCGTGGCCTCACCCCAGTGTGCTTCCTAGCCCCTCGCCAATGCTCACCTTCTCTCGGGATGCCGACCCTCCCGCATCCTCTCATCCCAGCCTGTGCCCTCCCTGACCCACCTCCAGATCGGCCCCCAGCCCCTGCTCCTCCTAGGCCTGCATTTCCCCACATGCTCATTTCTCCTCAGCTGGGCCTGGACACCCCCAACGGCTCGGCTCCCCAGCAGCAGCCACCACCCCCACAGCGGCTGCAGGCGCTGCTGGAGGACCTGCTGGACGCCCAGAAAGTTCTGCAGGATGTGGACGTCCTCTCAGCTCTGGCCCTGCTGTTGCCCCAGGGTGCCTGCGCCCGTCGCGCTCCGGGGTCCCCAGCCAGCGGCCCCGGCAGGATGGCCAACGGCACGGGGGCGGCGGCGGTGGGCACGGGCTCCAACTCCACAGCGGAGGAGGGGGCTCCGTCCGCTGCGGCTCCTGCCTCCTCCGACGCGCTGCAGGGCCAATGCTCTGCCTTCGTGCAGCTCTGGGCCGGCCTGCAGCCCATCCTGTGCGGCAACAACCGGTAGGTGGGCGGCAGGGAGACAGGGGTGGGGGTCTGATCCCAGGCCTGGCTCTGACCCCCCCCCCCCATCTTGACACCGGGACACCCGGCTCTGTATCCCGGCCCCATGCCCCACCCCTCCCGATGCACCCCTTCCACGCTGAGGCCCCGCCCCGTTAGTTCTTGAGGCCCCGCCCCGTTAGTTCTTGAGGCCCCACCTCCACCCCCACCTCTCCTCCCGGATCCAGACCCCGGGCTCCGCCCCTCACGCCCCACCCCCACCCTAGCACCATCGAGCCCGAGGCACTGCGGCGGGGCAACATGAGCTCCCTGGGCTTCACCAGCAAGGAGCAGCGGAACTTGGGCCTCCTCGTGCACCTTATGACCAGCAATCCCAAGATCTTGTACGCGCCAGCGGGCTCCGAGGCCGACCGCGTCATTCTCAAGGTTGGCAAGTCTGGTGCGCCGTGTGCTAGAGCTGCACGTGTCTCTGGGGCAGGAGCTGAAGGAGCTGGGCACCGGGTTCTGCAGGCCGGGGACCTCTGTGCCGAGTGGGGTTGCTAGAATTGGCATGGGAGGGGCGCAGCTGGCACTTGAGCACTGACTCGGCTCTGCGCGGGGAGGGGGAGAACCCACAGGGGGCGTTTAGGGTGCAGAGGCCCTTGGGGGCCAGGCATGGCCAGGGCCCGCAGTGCTGGTTTGGACAGAGGAGAGGCTGCATGTGAGGATCTCTGCAGCATCCAGTGGGTGACGATTGGGTGGGGTAGCTAGGCGGTATGGGACCAGCTGAGGGCAAGGTGTCGGTGGCCAATCCGGGGGAGTCCTGTCTGGGAGAAGTAGAAGCTAGGGCTGGAAATGGCCCCAGAAAGGGGGGAGCCTATGGAGGGGTCTTTAGGATGACCGGGGGCAGGGAGGCAAGGGCCGGGTGTCAGGACCCTGGAAGGGACATGTGGAGAAGGGCCCGACAGAGGAGGCAGGAAGGCACGGCTGGCGACGTAGGGGAACCCCGAAGCCATGTTGCCCCAGGAGCCAGAGCAGAGCCTGTTTTGCGGGGTCACTGCGGGAAGGTTGGGGAGGGGAGGGTTTCGAGCTAGGTGGCAGTCTGGCCAGAGCAACACTGGTTTTGGGGAGGACTGGCCTAGGGGGAGACAAAGGAGTGGAGTCCCCCCTTGCTGGCTGGGGTCCGCCCTGAGCCCCATGACCCGTGCCCTCACCCTCTGCAGGCCAACGAGACCTTTGCCCTTGTAGGCAACGTGACTCACTACGCCCAAGTGTGGCTCAACATCTCTGCCGAGATCCGCAGCTTCCTGGAGGAGGGCAGGCTGCAGCAACACCTCCACTGGCTGCAGCAGGTGCCGGGGGTGCTGGGCGGGGGTGGGCTGCAGAAGGTGGGGGGGGTGCTGGGCCGGGGTGGGGTGGGCGGAGCCCCCTGTGCCAGCCCCGCCCCCCTGAGCCAGGCTTCCCCCCCCCCCCAGTATGTGGCGGACTTGCGGCTGCACCCCGAGGCATTGAACCTGTCGCTGGAGGAGCTCCCGCCTGCCCTGCGCCAGGACAATTTTTCGCTGCCCAACGGCTCCGCGCTCCTGCAGCAGCTGGACACCATTGACAACGCGGCCTGCGGCTGGATCCAGTTCATGTCCAAGGTGGGGTGCGTGGCCCCTCGGGCTCCGCGGGGGCCGGGGGCCGGCTCCAACAATGCCCCTCCCCTCAGGTGAGTGTGGACATCTTCAAGGGTTTTCCCGACGAGGAGAGCATCGTCAACTATACTCTCAACCAGGCCTACCAGGACAATGTCACCGTGTTCGCCAGTGAGCTGGTCCCCCTTGGGCGGGTCCCTAACTCCTGTTCTTCTGCCTAACCCCCTCCAGCCCTAGCCTCGCGTCTCTCCATCACAGCCCTCCTGTCCGCTTTACCTGCCCCTGTGCCCCTTTCCCTTCTTCAGCCTTGCCCCACCTTGGTCCCCCTCCTCCCTAGCCCTGCCCTACGACTCCCCTATCTTTTCCCAGCCCCGCCCCTCACCCCCTAGCACTGCCCCAGACCCTGTACCCTGCTTCACGCCCCGCCCCCATCCCAGCCCTGCCCCTGCAACAGGTACCTTCCCAGCTCCCCGGCCCCACCTTTTCCCTGGACCTGCCCCCCTCATGCCCCAGTGGTGCTCTGGCTAGACAGTCCTCTTCATGTCCCCGCCCCTTCCTCCCTTCACACCTTCACCCTGCAGCCAGCCTGGGCTCTGCCCCTCCACCTGCCCCTCGTCCTGTCTCCAGGCGTGATCTTCCAGACCCGCAAGGACGGCTCCCTGCCACCCCACGTGCACTACAAGATCCGCCAAAACTCCAGCTTCACTGAGAAAACCAACGAGATCCGCCGGGCCTACTGGCGGCCGGGGCCCAACACAGGCGGCCGCTTCTACTTTCTGTACGGCTTCGTCTGGATCCAGGGTGAGGGCCGCTCCTGGGGCAGCCGGGGTAGGGCCCGGCCACCCCCCCTGCCGTGGCTGACCTCTTCCACCTGCAGACATGATGGAGCGTGCCATCATCAACACCTTCGTGGGGCACGACGTGGTGGAGCCTGGCAACTATGTGCAGATGTTCCCCTACCCCTGCTACACGCGAGACGAGTGAGTGTGTGTTGGGGGGGTCGGGGGCTGGGGCTCAGGCTGAGCCCCTCCCCTCACGCCCCGGCCCCGACCCCCCCCCAGCTTCCTGTTTGTCATCGAGCACATGATGCCGCTCTGCATGGTGATCTCCTGGGTCTACTCAGTGGCCATGACCATCCAGCACATCGTAGCAGAGAAGGAGCACCGGCTGAAGGAGGTGGGGGGTGGGGGGGATGGAGGGGGGAGATGAGGAGGGGGGAGGGGGGAATGGG
The DNA here is from genome assembly GCF_027475565.1 of Acinonyx jubatus. Classification (NCBI taxonomy): domain Eukaryota; kingdom Metazoa; phylum Chordata; class Mammalia; order Carnivora; family Felidae; genus Acinonyx; species Acinonyx jubatus. The sequence continues at coordinate 894,759 of NC_069391.1, forward strand.
GCAAGGATAGAGGCAGGGGGACCAGTGAAGGTGGAGGGGAGACTGTGGGCACCTCTCCTTCCCTGGGCCTGGCTGGTAGGGCAGAGACCCATCATTCCTTCGTGGCACCCCATCCCAAGGCCTCCTGCCTGCATTCCGCCCCCCCCCCCCCCCCCGGCCACCTGCCCACAGGTGATGAAGACAATGGGCCTGAACAACGCCGTGCACTGGGTGGCCTGGTTCATCACGGGCTTTGTGCAGCTCTCCATCTCTGTGACGGCCCTCACGGCCATCCTCAAGTACGGCCAGGTTCTCATGCACAGTCATGTGCTTATCATCTGGCTCTTCCTGGCGGTCTACGCTGTGGCCACCATCATGTTTTGGTGAGCACCGTGGGGCTGGCAGGGGGCTGGCAGGGAGCCTTTCTGGGCCCTGGCAGAGTGCCTCTTGCATTCATCCAGAAAACGCAGAAACACCCCTTCTGGAGCTCCTCTGTACCCCGGGAGGTGGCGCCAGGAGGGCTTTGGGCTGTGCCCTAAGGGTCGGGTGTGGCTGATGGCCGTGGCCCCACCCACCCTAGCTTCCTGGTGTCTGTGCTGTACTCCAAGGCCAAGCTGGCCTCGGCCTGCGGTGGCATCATCTACTTCCTGAGCTACGTGCCCTACATGTACGTGGCGATCCGCGAGGAGGTGGCCCACGATAAGATTACCGCCTTTGAGAAGTGCATTGCGGTGAGGATCGGGATGGTTGGGGGTGGGGCGGGGTCCATCCTCCTTCCCCCGCTGACACCACTGTGCCCTCAGTCCCTGATGTCCACAACAGCCTTTGGCCTGGGCTCCAAGTACTTTGCCCTGTACGAGGTGGCAGGTGTGGGCATCCAGTGGCACACATTCAGTCAGTCGCCTGTGGAAGGTGATGACTTCAACCTGCTCCTGGCCGTCACCATGTTGATGGTGGACGCGGCCGTCTACGGGGTGCTCACGTGGTACATCGAGGCGGTGCACCCAGGTACCAGCTGACCCTTTGCAGGGGTAAAGGAGAGGGTGTGTGGCTCCCTAGGGGGTGCACATGGCCTGGGGTGGACCTGACACCAGGCCCTGGGTCAGCCTGCCTTCTGCACCACCCCCCCAACCCCTAGGCATGTACGGGCTACCCCGGCCCTGGTACTTCCCACTGCAGAAGTCCTACTGGCTCGGCAGCGGGCGCACAGAGGCGTGGGAGTGGACCTGGCCATGGGCTCGCGCCCCCCGGCTCAGCGTCATGGAGGAGGACCAGGCCTGTGCCATGGAGAGCCGGCGCTTGGGTGAGGCGGGCACCCAGGGGGCGGCTGGGGCAGTCACTGGGGTTGGGGGACCCCGGGGCGTCCTCAGCTGACCCGCGGCCCTCGTGCAGAGGAGACGCGGGGCATGGAGGAGGAGCCCACCCACCTGCCGCTGGTGGTCTGTGTGGACAAGCTCACCAAGGTCTACAAGGACGATAAGAAGCTGGCCTTAAACAGGTTGAGCCTGAACCTCTACGAGAACCAGGTGGTGTCCTTCCTGGGACACAACGGGGCTGGCAAGACAACGACCATGTGAGTGTCAGTGCAGGGGGTGGGTCCTCACCAGGTGGGCAGCAGGGTGGGGCTCCCGGCAGGAGGTGGGGGTCGTGACCCTGCCCACCCACCCAGGTCCATCCTCACGGGCTTGTTCCCGCCGACCTCGGGTTCGGCCACCATCTACGGGCACGACATCCGCACGGAGATGGACGAGATCCGCAAGAACCTGGGCATGTGTCCGCAGCACAACGTGCTCTTTGACCGGCTCACGGTGGAGGAGCATCTCTGGTTCTACTCAAGGCTCAAGAGCAGGGCCCAGGAGGAGATCCGCAAGGAGATGGACAAGTGGGTGGGGTGGGGGTGGGGGCGGGGCTCCAGGGCGGCCCCGGGGCAGTGGCGGGAGCCCGCGTGCGCCCCTACATGCGTGTGCGCCCCTACATGCGCCGCCCTGCCCGCAGAATGATCGAAGACCTGGAGCTGTCCAACAAGCGGCACTCGCTGGTGCAGACGCTGTCGGGCGGCATGAAGCGCAAGCTCTCCGTGGCCATCGCCTTCGTGGGCGGCTCCCGCGCCATCATCCTGGACGAGCCCACCGCCGGCGTGGACCCCTACGCGCGCCGAGCCATCTGGGACCTCATCCTGAAGTACAAGCCGGGTGAGCCGAGCGTGGGGTGGGTACAGGTGGCCCCGGCCGGCCCCACCCAGCCCAGCGCCCTGAGCCTGGTCCCTCACCCCCCCTCCAGGCCGCACTATCCTGCTGTCCACCCACCACATGGACGAGGCCGACCTGCTGGGGGACCGCATAGCCATCATCTCCCATGGGAAACTCAAGTGCTGCGGCTCCCCGCTCTTCCTCAAGGGCGCCTATGGGGACGGTTACCGCCTTACTCTGGTCAAGCGGCCTGCTGAGCCTGGGGACCCCCAAGGTCTGTGCTGAGACTGCCTGAGCCGGCCTGGGGTCCCCCTCTCCCAGGACCCCCTTTCCAAGACCAGTGAGCTCGAGGGGCGGGCCCTCAAGGCTTACCTTAGTGAGCCTGGGGTGCCTGGTCCCTCTCCTCGGTCCTCCTCTTGACCTGGCTGGGCTCCCCCGTAGAGGATCCCCCTCCCCCAACCCCCACCCCCCTGGTGAAGCTCTTCTCCATTCCCCACCCCTCCTAGAGCCAGGGCTGACGTCCAGCCCCCCAGGCCGCACCCAGCTGAGCAGCTGCTCAGAGCCCCAGGTCTCCCAGTTCATCCGCAAGCACGTGGCCTCCTGCCTGCTAGTCTCCGACACGAGCACAGAGCTCTCCTACATCCTGCCTAGCGAGGCCGCCAAGAAGGGGGCTTTTGAGCGCCTCTTCCAGGTATGGGGTGGAGTGAGTTCCAGGGCGGGGCGCGGAGGGGGCGGGGTCGTGGTGGTGGTGGTGGTGGAGTGGGCTCCAGGGCGGAAGGGGCGGTCCCTGCCGCATCGGGTCACGCACGCACGGCCCTTTCCCAGCATCTGGAGCGCAGTCTGGACGCTCTGCACTTGAGTAGCTTCGGGCTGATGGACACGACGCTGGAGGAGGTGTTCCTCAAGGTGTCAGAGGAGGACCAGTCTCTGGAGAACAGTGAGGCAGGTGGGAGCCCCGCTCCACCCCACCTGACCTTGGACCCGCAGCTGTCTGCCCACTCTAGCCTGGTCTCTGGGGACCAAGGATTCTGGGTGGGAATAAGGTGCCAGGGTTCCCTGCCAGGCTGGCTCTGGGGCTGAGGAGCCTGGGTAGGTGGGTGGCCATGGGAATTGGGGCGCCCCAGGGTGAGGTGGGGTGAGGGTCTTGGTGGGTGAGCATGGGGACTGGGGGTGGCACGCTGGTCTCAGTCCCCCTTGTCCCCTCCCTGGCCCCTGTGCTGTGGCAGATGTGAAGGAGTCCAGGAAGGATGTGCTCCCAGTGGCGGAGGGCCCGTCGGGGGAGGTGCACGTTGGCGATCTGGCCCGGAGCACAGAGCTGGCCCAGTCACAGGTGTCCCTGCAGTCCGCGTCCTCGGTAGGCTCTACCCGTGGAGACGAGGGGGCCACCTACGCAGATGTCTATGGCGACTACCGACCCCTCTTCGACAATGCGCAGGACCCCGACAACGTCAGCCTGCAAGGTGGGGGGTGCGGCTGGCTGGGGCTGGTAGGGTCCCTGGAGCGTGGTGTCGGGCCGCCTGCTCAGCCCCCCTCCCTGTGCAGAAGCTGAGGCGGAGGCCCTCTCGAGGGTCGGCCAGGGCAGCCGCAAGCTGGAGGGCTGGTGGCTGAAGGTGCGCCAGTTCCACGGACTCTTGGTGAAGCGTTTCCACTGTGCTCGCCGCAACTCCAAGGCCCTGTCTTCCCAGATCCTGCTCCCCGCCTTCTTCGTCTGCGTGGCCATGACTGTGGCCCTCTCCGTCCCTGAGATTGGTATGGCCGTTGGGTCAGGCAGCGTGCTGGGGGGACCAGAGCCCCACTGCAGTGGGGCTGTGGCTCTTCCCCGCTCCTGGACTGCCCGCTCTGGGCCTGGCGGGCACACTTGGGGGCTTATTGGGGACTCGGGCCTCCTCAGGGCCAGGCCCCCAAGCTCCAACCCTGTGGGTATGGGGAAGAGGGGACTGAGGCCTGGGGGCCGCCAGCAGGCAGTCAGAACCTGCTCAGCTTTCCTCGTGCATCCTGCCAGGTGACCTGCCCCCTCTGGTCCTGTCACCCTCCCAGTACCACAACTACACCCAGCCCCGTGGCAACTTCATCCCCTATGCCAACGAGGAGCGCCAGGAGGACCGGTGAGGCCATCTGCTGGGCAGCTGTGGTGGACAGGGGCCGGGTGAGGGAGGGGAAGGTGGGCGGGCACTCATCCCCCGCCCCCCCGCCCAGGCTAGGCTCACACCGCGGGTTTCCACAGATTGCGACTGTCGCCGGATGCCAGCCCCCAGCAGCTTGTGAGCACGTTCCGGCTGCCGTCGGGCGTGGGCGCCACCTGTGTGCTGAAGTCTCCGGCCAATGGCTCGCTGGGGCCCACGCTGAATCTGACCAGTGGCGAGTCACGGCTGCTGGCCGCGAGGTTCTTCGACAGCATGTGCCTGGAGTCCTTCACGCAGGGGCTACCGCTGTCCAACTTCGTGCCGCCCCCACCCTCACCTGCTCCGTCCGACTCCCCTGTGTCCCCAGAGGAGGATCCCCTGCAGGCCTGGAACGCTTCCCTGCCACCCACCTCTGGGCCAGGTATGGGCCCGCCAGGCTGCCGGGGGGCGTGGGACGGCACGGACCTAAGCTGACTGCCGGCTGTACCCGCAGACAACTGGACGTCAGCACCCTCCCTACCGCGCCTGGTGCGGGAGCCTATCCGCTGTACCTGCTCTGCGCAGGGCACCGGCTTCTCCTGCCCGGGGGGTGTGGGTGGGCGCCCGCCCCAGATGCGGGTGGTCACAGGAGACATCCTGACCGACATCACTGGCCACAACGTCTCCGAGTACCTGCTCTTCACCTCTGACCGCTTCCGGCTGCACCGGTGAGTCAGGTGGGGGTTCGTGCCAACTGTGGGCGAGGGGGCAGACCACCCACTGCACGCCTGGCCTCACGCCGCTCGACCTACCCGCCCAGGTATGGGGCCATCACCTTTGGCAACGTCCAGAAGTCCATCCCAGCCTCGTTTGGTGCCCGGGCCCCAGTCATGGTGCGGAAGATTGCGGTGCGCAGGGCAGCCCAGGTGAGCGGCACAGCCCCGGGCCCTGCAGCGTCCAGCTGTGGCCGGCATGCTGCAGGGACCCACGGTGCTCTAAGGGTGTTTCTGCGTCCCTCCCAGGTTTTCTACAACAACAAGGGTTATCACAGCATGCCCACCTACCTCAACAGCCTCAATAACGCTATTCTGCGTGCCAACCTGCCCAGGAGCAAGGGCAACCCGGCAGCCTATGGTGAGCCTGGCTGGGCTGGGCTGGGGGCCGGGCAGGGTGGGCATGGAGCAGGTCCCTGAGGCTGCCCTCCCCTGTCTGCAGGCATCACCGTCACCAACCACCCCATGAACAAGACAAGTGCTAGCCTCTCCCTGGATTACCTGTATGTATGCAGGCGGGTGGGGGGGGGACGAGGTGCGGGTGCTGGGCAGGGCTGATGGCTGCCTTGCCCCCAGGCTGCAGGGCACAGATGTGGTCATCGCCATCTTCATCATCGTGGCCATGTCCTTCGTGCCAGCCAGCTTCGTGGTCTTCCTGGTGGCTGAGAAGTCGACCAAAGCCAAGCACCTACAGTTTGTCAGTGGCTGCAACCCCGTCATCTACTGGCTGGCCAACTACGTGTGGGACATGGTGTGTTCCTCCTGCATGGCTGAGGGGGGTTCCCTCTGCCCCTAGACCCCTGCCGTCCCCTCCCCCTGTCTCTGGCCAGGCCCACTGGTTCTGGCCCCAGCACCCCCCCAGCCCCACTCCTGGACCCCTCACCCCTGCTCCTGGGCCCTCACCTGCCACTCTTGCTCTGGTAGCTTAACTACCTGGTCCCAGCCACCTGCTGCGTCATCATCCTGTTCGTATTCGACTTACCGGCCTACACGTCACCCACCAACTTCCCCGCCGTGCTCTCTCTCTTCCTGCTCTATGGGTAAGGGGGAGGGGGCTGGGAGGAGGGCCTGGGGTGGGGGCGGGCTCCCCGTGACCGCCTCCTGCCCGCCTGCCCGCAGGTGGTCTATCACCCCCATCATGTACCCGGCCTCCTTCTGGTTCGAGGTGCCCAGCTCCGCCTACGTGTTTCTCATCGTCATCAACCTCTTCATTGGCATCACGGCCACCGTGGCTACTTTCCTGCTGCAGCTCTTTGAGCATGACAAGGTGGGGCAGCGGGGTGGCCGGGCGTGGTGGGCAGCAGGGCCGAGGCTGTGCCCGTGACCCCCCGTCACCCTCCAGGACTTGAAGGTTGTCAACAGTTACCTGAAAAGCTGCTTTCTCATCTTCCCCAACTACAACCTGGGCCACGGGCTCATGGAAATGGCGTATAACGAATATATCAACGAGTACTACGCCAAGATTGGTGAGCGGGGTGGGTAGGCGTGCGGAGGGGGGTCCGGCCTGGCCCAGAGATTGAGGGTTCAGGCGTGAAGGACATGGCTGCCGGGGGCGCAGGCACAGGCCCTGAGCCGGCTGCCCCACAGGCCAGTTTGACAAGATGAAGTCTCCATTCGAGTGGGACATCGTCACCAGGGGGCTGGTGGCCATGACGGTCGAAGGCTTCGTGGGCTTCTTCCTCACCATCATGTGCCAGTACAACTTCCTGCGGCAGCCACAGTGAGTGGGGGAGTGCAGGGAGATGTGGGGGCAAGTGGCCGGCCGGGCACTGCCCGTCTCCCTGCCGTGGCCACAGAAAGCTGGGGAGCACTGGGTGATGACTCCGCCACCCTGTCCCCACAGGCGAATGCCAGTGTCTACCAAACCTGTGGAGGATGATGTGGATGTGGCCAGCGAGCGGCAGCGAGTGCTGCGGGGGGACGCTGACAATGACATGGTCAAGATTGAGAACCTGACCAAGGTGGGCCCTGGGCTTGTGAGATAGAGGCCCGGTTGGGCGGGGCCCAGGTGGGGTATGTTTCCGGGCGGGGGGGGGGGGGGGGGGGGGAGGGTAAGGGGGGGCGGCCCAGAGGGTGTACCAGGGCCCAGGTGTTTCCAGAGAGGGGCGGGGTCCGTTTCCAGACGGGCAGGGCCCTGGTGGGGCATGTTTGCAGGCAGGGCGGGGCCCAGGTGTGTAGGCGGGGGCAGGTGGGGGCGGGGCCCAGGTAGGGGTGTGTTTGCAGGCAGGGGCCCGCCAGCCCGACTGGCAGCCCGGATGGGTGGGCTGACCCTTCCCTTCCACCAGGTGTACAAGTCCCGGAAGATAGGCCGCATCCTGGCTGTGGATCGCCTGTGCCTCGGCGTGCGTCCTGGCGAGTGCTTTGGCCTCCTGGGCGTGAACGGCGCGGGCAAGACCAGCACCTTCAAGATGCTGACGGGTGACGAGAGCACGACAGGGGGCGAGGCCTTTGTCAACGGGCACAGGTGCGGGCGGGCGGGCGCCTGGGCGGGTGGGGTGACTGCGGCCGCCGGTGCTGATGGCACTGTGTCCCCAGTGTGCTCAAGGAGCTGCTCCAGGTACAGCAGAGTCTGGGGTACTGCCCGCAATTCGACGCCCTGTTCGACGAGCTCACAGCCCGGGAGCACCTGCAGCTGTACACGCGGCTCCGTGGCATTCCCTGGAAGGACGAGGCCCGGGTGAGGGTCGCCCAAGGGGGGCGGGGCGTGGCGGGCAAGAGGGGCAGGCCCTGACGCCAGTCCTCGTCCCCAGGTGGTGAAGTGGGCCCTGGAGAAGCTGGAGCTGAGCAAGTACGCCGACAAGCCGGCCGGCACCTACAGCGGGGGCAACAAACGCAAGCTGTCCACGGCCATTGCGCTCATCGGGTACCCGGCCTTCATCTTCCTGGTGAGCCGGGGCGGGAGGCGGCCGGCCGGGCCAGGCGGGGTAGACGGGCCGCAGCCGCTGAGCCTGGCGCCGCCCGCCCCCAGGATGAGCCCACCACCGGCATGGACCCGAAGGCCCGGCGCTTCCTCTGGAACCTCATCCTCGACCTCATCAAGACGGGGCGCTCGGTGGTGCTGACGTCGCACAGGTGCGCCCCCACCCCGGCGCGCCCCGCCCCCACCCCGCGCGCCCCGCCCCCGCCCCGCGCGCCCCGCCCCAGCCCCTGTGTCTCCGCCCCGCAGCATGGAGGAGTGCGAAGCGCTGTGCACGCGGCTCGCCATCATGGTGAACGGGCGCCTGCGCTGTCTGGGCAGCATCCAGCACCTGAAGAACCGGTGAGCCGAGCCGAGGGTGCCGGCGGCGGGAGGGGCGCGGGGGGTGGGGGGGACGGGGGGCTCGGGGCTCGGGGCCACAGGCCTGTCCCGCAGGTTCGGAGACGGATACATGATCACCGTGAGGACGAAGAGCAGCCAGAACGTGAAGGACGTGGTGCGGTTCTTCAACCGCAACTTCCCGGAGGCTGTGCTCAAGGTGGGGCGGGGCCCCAGGGGGTGGTGCCTGGCGGTGCGCCCAGCCGCCTCTGACCTCCCTGCGTCCCCAGGAGCGTCACCACACGAAGGTGCAGTACCAGCTGCAGTCGGAGCACATCTCCCTGGCTCAGGTGTTCAGCAAGATGGAGCAGGTGGCGGGCGTGCTGGGCATCGAGGACTACTCGGTCAGCCAGACCACCCTGGACAACGTGAGTGCCCCAGCTCGGCGCATCGGGCCAGCCTGGGCTGCACCCCGCTCACCCACCCACGCACCCCGCCCGCCAGGTATTTGTGAACTTCGCCAAGAAGCAGAGCGACAACCTGGAGCAGCAGGAGACAGAGCCCCCCTCGGCTCTGCGGTCTCCCCTGGGCCGCCTGCTCAGCCTGTTCCGGGCCCGGCCCGCCCCCACCGAGCTGCGGGCACTCGTGGCTGACGAGCCCGAGGACCTGGACACAGAGGACGAGGGCCTCATCAGCTTCGAGGAGGAGCGGGTGAGCCCGGCCTGTAGGGTCAGGGCAGCCAGGCTGGCCAGAGGGCTCAGGCTCTGCATAAGGAGAGGGCTTGGAGAGGAGTGGCCCCGGGGACTCCTGCCGCCCTGAGGGATCCGTCGGATGCTCAAGACTAGGGTGGACACAGGAGGCTCCGGGCACAGGTGGAAACAGACTGGTTGTAGACCCCGAGACACGTTGGAGACCTTGAGGGGTTCCAGACACGGGCAGAGCAGAGGTGGGGTAGGGGGGAGCAGAGCCTGGGGACACAGGAGCCACCAGACTTGGCCACTGAGGGAGAGCTCACGGGAGACAGAGGTGGGGGATCCAGTCCCAGGCCCGCGGGTGCGTGGGGTAGCGGACGCCTCCCCCAGCACGGCTCACCTGCTGTCTGCCTACCAGGCCCAGCTGTCCTTCAACACGGACACACTCTGCTGACCGTCAGGCGCTGGCTCAAGGACACGCAGTGGGGACAGAAGTCAGGCGGTGGCCGAGGCCCCACCCTGTGCCCCCCAGTGCCCGCCACGAGGCCCTGGAGTGGGGGCCCCCTCCAGCCCCTCACCTGTCCTCAGCACTGCCTGAGGCCACTGCGCTGCCCTCCCCTGATTGTGCCAAAGGTTGGCCTGGCCCTGGGCCGCACACACCCTCACCCTGCTCTGCCTTAAAGCCTTGGGGTCTGGCCGGCCCCTAGCCTCTGCCCCCGTCCAGCTCTGCCCACCACCCCCAGGGCCACCAGGTGCCACCAGACCCTGTTGGCCGGGCCTGGCTCCTGAACGGGCCTTTCTCTGATACCCGAGACTGATGGGCCGGCCTGGGGCTGAGGATGGGGACTGGGTTAGGTCCCGCCCCCGGCCCTTATTTATTTTGCTGTAGGAAGAGGCCCCCTCATCCTGCTCTCATTTGGGCAAGCCCCCACCTGAGGGAAGCCGTGGGCATGGGCCAGGGAGGGGCTGCCTCAAGGGGGTGGGCTGGGCAGCAGGAATGGAGAAGCTGCCCCGCTGGCCAGACGAACAGCCGGATCCCCTCCCCACCCCTGCCCCCTGCCATTGCTCTCTCCCACCCAGCTTGGCCCCCTGCACACCCACCTGCCCGGGAGCCAGACCTGTACATAGCGCACAGATGTTTGTTTTAAATAAATGAACAAAAAAACCAGCGCCAGCCTGCGTGTGTGGAGTGGGGCGTTGGGATGAAGATGGGCCCAGTTGATGCTGGTATGGCCCCTGCCCCACAGGTGCATCTGCAGCGTCCCGGAGCGGTGGGCCCAGCGTGAGGGGAAGGTGGCTGGGTTAGCCTGGGCGGGGGGGGGTGTGGAGGGCCCTCATCCCTGTAAATAGCTGTTGTTACAGATGGGGAGACTGAGGCGGGGGCTGTCCATCACCCCTCTCCCCTGCCCCGCCTACATAGCCCAGACTGCCTGCCCGGAGGCAGGTCCTGAATGGGCTGCTCTGAGCCACGGTTGCCCACCCTTCGGGCCTGTGCTCCCTGAGGCCTAGACCCTGGGCCCCGTGCCCACTCAGGGCCCATGGGCAGTGTGCGCTGGGCTGTGTCCCTCTCACCCAGGATGTGGGAGGGCTCTCAGGAGGAGGTGGTCTCTGGGCTGAGACCGGCGTCCCGGTGGAGCATGTGTAAAGGTTGGGGGCAGTGTGGGGACTCCCAGGGACTGCAGGGCTCGGTAGCAGTGGAGCCTGGAGACAGTGGGGCCACAAGGAAGGATCCCAGAGCCCGCACCGCTCAAGCTTGGCCGTGGGCAGTCTCCAATCGGAGACCCCTTCTAGGGGGCTGGAAGGGACACAGAAGTTTCCGCGGGAGGACGGAGGGCCATGGGAACAGCTTGTCTCCCAAAACTTTTTACCCCAGGGAGTGGCTGCAAAATGTCAGGTTTCTAACGAGTTCATCTTTTCTGCATTTATTAGCTGGCATTTTGCTTAAAGATTTCCACTTTTAGAAACATATCATTGTGGATTCACGGCTTTTTTAAAAATCACCATGTTACCATCATTGCTATCCTCTAAATTTTTTCGAGTTCACTTATTTTGAAAGACAGAGTCACACAGGAGAGGGACAGAAGGAGAGAGAGAGGGAGAGAGAGACTCCCAAGCAGGCTCCAGGCTGTGAGCACAGAGCCCGACAACGGAGCTCGAACGTCATGACTAGAGCCAAACTCAAGAGTCGGACACTCAACCGACTGAGCCACCCAGGTGCCCCACTAATATTTTCAATGTACATAGTATTTACTGTCTTAGCCATTTATAAGTGTACAATTCTGCCATCTTTGTTATGCTCAAACTGCCCCAGATGTGGCCGGTGGGAACTCCTTCGTGGTGGCTTCTGTGTCCTTTTGACTTGCCCTGGACATTTTTTGGAGCACTTCTTTTCTGTTACAATTTCCAGGCCTGCTTAATACCTCCCTGACCCATGTCTGGATTCAGCAATTTTCCAAGGAGCCCCGTTTCTTTGGGGGGAAATGGGTTTTGGAACCCCCATCTGGACTCTGGCTGTGCCCACTGCTCCTTGGCTCTCTCAGGGGGCAGAGCTCCTGCTCAGATCCCAGTGCCCCCCAGTCCTCCCCCCCCCATAGTGTCCCCGACAAGTCTGTTAAAATGTCACCAGGAAGGGCCCACAGACAGGGCTCAGGAGAGAAATGTTTCTAATGTGTCACGTCCTGGGACTGTGGGCCGAGAACTGTCCCCAGGAAGGAAGAGAAGGACGTGAAAAGACAAGGACAGCAGGCCCCCGGGCCCCTCCAGGGGCTGCTCTGTGGATGTGGCCGGGGCACTGTCAGGGAGGTTTATTCAACGCCCAGTAGGTCATGGGTCAGTTAGGGCTGGTGACCGTGAGCTTCTGGTCTCATTTATTTAAAAACATTTACTAGGAAATCATGGTAGAAAATTCAAAAGTCGGAGGACATCCTCGTGGCTTTTTCCGAAAGCTCAGGGCACAGACTCGCAGTGACTGCTATGTAGTGCTTTTCAGTTTGCGGGGCTCTTCTCTCACTGGTCTTTGCTAGAGCCGTGAATCACCACTGGAAGCCACAGAGATCTATCCCCCCACAGTCTGGAGGCCGGAAGTCCAAGATCACCGTGCGGGCAGGGCTGGCTCCTTCTGCGGCTGTGGGCGAGGGTCTGGCCCCAGCTCCCCGGAGTCGCCCCCCAGCTGCCGGTGGTTTTCCGGCAAGGCTCCGTGTTCCTAGGCTTGGAGATGCACGGCCCTGCCCTCTGCCTCCACCTTCGTTCGTGTGGCGCCCCGTCCATGTGGGTCTGTGTCCAAATCTCCCCCGTGTACAAGGACAGTCGTATTGCGGTAGGACCCCCCCTGATGACCTTATTTTACTTTGATGATCTCTGCAAAAAGTCTGTCTCCTAGTCAGGTCACATTCTGAGGTGCTGGGGGCTAGGAGTGCCACCGTGACCCGGGGCCAGTTCAGCGTAAAACCACCAAACCTCCGGGCCCCCCCTCTGTCCTCTCCTGTGAGCAAACCAGGACTCTCCCACGGAAAGGGGGCTAGCATCAGGGGGACGGCCCGGATCTGTCTACACGTCCCTCGTGTGTACCAGGACACCTGTGGGCTGATGCCCCGTTTTGCCGGCTGACAGGGCATCCGGAGCGACACCGAGAACGTGGTTACCGCGTTTCTGCTCACCGCAGCCGCCGATGTGTGCTTCTTCACAGCAGCGTGAAGTTTCACGCCTCCCCCCACTTCCCGCTGGGGTGCGTGCGTTTCCTTGTTTCTGCACCACCGGGTCCTTCGTCCAGCTCACCGTTTGTCCTACGGACGTGTGAGGGTATTTTCACAGGCGCGGAAATCCGCATGGGACATCTGGCGAACGGGTGCAGGTGTGGGGGGCCTTTGTGCGGCATCGAGGCAGGAAGTGAGCGGGCCCAGCCCTGCCCCCACCCCCACCACGCAGAGGAGCAGCTGAAACACCGGTGCTCGGACTGGAAGCCCAGCCCCGGCGGGGAGCCAGGGCCCAGCCCCAGCGTCAGGCCCGCACCCGGGCTGCGTCCGGGGGTCCTGGACGGCGTGGGGTCCCAGAAGGGGCCGGCCGGCTGGAGGCCCTGGGGGAGGAGGCCATGGGGGCGCCGGCCACCCTGACGGGGGCGGTGCAGGTCGGGTGGTGGGGGGGTTGCTGTATGCACAACGTCCCCTAGTCTTTTTGTTCCGGCCAAGGGCGGGGCGGGCGGCAGCACAGGTCAGGAGGTTGCGGCTTCCCACCTTCTCCTGGTGCTTCTTTTTAAAGGTTGCGAAGGAAAGAAGCCTGCGTGGAACCGATTGCGAAGAGCAAGGGTGCAGGGTTGGCGGAGAAGAGCTACCTGAGCAGGCGGGCAGCGGTTCTGGAATGTGGGCGGGCCTGGGGGCGGGGCTCTGCCAGACGGAGCACAGTGGTGTCCCGGGCGTCCCTTCCAAGGAGGAGGCTTAACGCTCTGGTAGCGCCCTGGTAGGCAGCTAGGGAAACTGAGGCTGGGGCCAGGCTGTTCATTGCTCCTCCCCACCCCCCGGCTTTCCGGGCTGGGGACCCCCGACAGGTAACGGGGTGTGCACTGCAGGGCGGGGGGGTCGGTGGCAGGTCCCGGTCTAGAGCTGCCTTCTCCCCAGGCTGGCACCCTTCTCTCCCCGCCTCCACATCCACCATTCTGCGCCCCCATCCCACAGCCACCCTGGGGTGCTCAGGTCCCCAGCCCCGCCAGCCCCGAGCACGCAGTGCCCCCACAGTCACACCCTCATGCTTGGACACGGTGCCCCGACAGACAGCCCCGACAGCCCCGTCCACCTGACCTGCGTAGGTGGCTTGTCAGGGCGGGCCCTGGGCCCGGGAGGGCGGGGCACCCCGGGAGCCTTAAAGGGCTCTCCAGATCCCCACCCTGCCTCGGCCACCACAGCTCCTCGCCATGGCAGAGACGGCTAAGCTCCAGCTGTTTGTTAAGGTGCCGCTGGGCTGGGAGGGAGGTCTGGGGAGGAGTGTGCTGTGCGGGGCTCCGGGGCTCTCTAGGGTGGGCGGTGGGTCTCCAAGGCAGCATCTGTGTCCTTTCCTCTGTGGTGGGCTCGGGCAGCCCTGCAGAGGCTGAGCAAAGAGGGAGCAGGACCGGGGAAGGGCCCGGTGAGCTGTCCCCAAGGGCGTGGGGTGCTGACTCCCAGCCCTGGCTCCTGGACCCAGCCCAGCCCTCCTGGGGGAAAAGCCCCTCGGTGGGGACGCGACAATCAGGCAGCTGGAGGCCAAGGCCTACGTGGAGCTTGAGGTCAGTGAGGCAGGCGGGGGCTGGGCCAGGCAGCCCCGTGGACGGTCACATCACTGCCCAGATCTGGCGTCCCTGTGCAGGGCTGCGAGGCCCTGGCCTCCTCCCCACTGTGGGAGGTGGGACAATGAGTGTGCTGGCACCCAGTGTCCAGTCCGGCAGGGTGAATCACTCAGAAAACAGCTCACTCGGCCCACCCCACCCTGTGACCCGCCTGTGGGGCCTGGAGACCAGCAGCCTGGCCTCTGCCCAGGCTCTGAGGATAAGGGTCAAGGGGCCAGGCTCCAGAGCTAGGGTCCCAGCCCCATGTCCCTGTGCCCCTCCCCAGCTCCCAGGGACCACGCCAAGGGCTCTCACGTGTCGAGGTCATACCCAACCAAGCTGGAGCCCGGGATCATTCCAGGCTCTTGGCCCTGGGAGGCAGGGTCCCCTTTGGCGGGATTCTTAGGTCTGCCCTCTTCCCTGGCACCCTCTACTCCATGCGCCCCAGGCAAGCGAGGATGGTGAGAGCGTGGGACACTGCCCTTCCTGTCAGCGGCTCTTCATGGTCCTGCTCCTCAAGGGCGTGCCCTTCACCCTCACCACCGTGGACATCCGCAGGTGAGCCCCTTGCCCCCCCACGGGACCGCTGCCTGGTCCCTGGCCCTTCTGACCAGCAGCCTCCCCACCTGCCTCATGCCCACAGGTCCCCGGATGTGCTTAAGGACTTCGCTCCCGGCTCGCAGCTGCCCATCCTTCTCCACGATGGCGACACCAAAACAGATACACTGCAGATCGAGGAGTTCCTGGAGGAGACGCTGGGGCCCCCCGAGTGAGGGCCCGGCCTGGCAGGAGGGGCCATGATGGGGCGCCCAGGGAGGGTGCTCCCAGGACAGAGCCCGGGAAGGATGCTGAGGGTCCCCGCAGGGAAGAGGGCCTGGCTCAAGGGTCTGACCACAGATCCCCTGCTTCCCCGCAGATTCCCCAGCCTGGCGCCCCGCTACCGGGAGTCCGCCACGGCGGGCAACGACGTCTTTCACAGGTTCTCCGCGTTCATCAAGAACCCAGTGCCCACGCAGGACGATGGTGAGGAGGGTCAGGAGCGCGGCGAGGGTGGGGGGAGCTGGCCCAGGCCGGGCCTCACCGCGCCACCCCCCCCCCCCCCCCAGCCCTGTACCAGCTGCTGCTGCGCGCCCTCACCAGGCTGGACAGCTACCTGCGCGCGCCGCTGGAGCACGAGCTGGTGCGGGAACCGCAGCTTGGCGAGTCGCGCCGCCGCTTCCTGGACGGCGACCAGCTCACGCTGGCTGACTGTAGGCTGCTGCCCAAGTTGCACATCGTGGACGTGAGTGCCGGGCCGGGGCGCGGAGCGCGGGGGGCGCCCCCCACAAGGCCCTGACCGCGCCACGCCCCTCCCCCACAGACGGTGTGCGCGCACTTCCGCGGGGCGCCCATACCCGCCGAGCTGCGCGGCGTCCGCCGCTACCTGGACAGCGCGCTGCAGGTGAAGGAGTTCAAGTACACGTGTCCACACAGCGCGGAGATCCTAGCGGCTTACCGGACGGCGGTGCGCCCCCGCTAGCCGCCGCCCGCTCTACCGCCACCCCCTGCCCCCTCTTCTACAGCCCCATAAACGCATCTCTGCCCCAGCAAGCATGCCCTGACATCCGAGGGACCAGAGGGCCCTTGACTTCTGCCACCCCCAAAACCCCCACCATGGAACACTCCGTCCCCAGGACAGCCTGGAATGATGGGCAGAGAACCCAGTGGGTGGCTCTGCTCCACTAACCCTGTCGGGGGTGGGGTGGGGACTAGATTGGGCTCCCAAACCAGTCAGGCCAGGGTGGGGCTGCAGGATGGCCAAGGAGGGTGGGGACCAGAGCCCAGACTGGGCACCTAGAGGCTCAGGTCGGTGGGTGGGGCCGGCCCACATTCCTCAGCCCAGCCCCAGGCGGCAGGCCACCACCCTCCAGCTTCCACATGACCTGTGGTGTGGGACACTGGTGGCTGTGCCTGTTAGGTGAGGTCTGGAAGAGTGAAGTGTGTGGGGTGGAGGGGCCGGCAACAGAGTTCCAACCTTGAGGAGCCCTGACCTGCCTTCCAGTCCCTCTCCGCTCCGCCGTGAACCGGGCAGGGGCAGCTGGGTGAGCCTGTAGAGAGTGGTGCTCCCCCCACCCCCACCCCCGAGGCGGTGCGGAAGCTGGCCCATCTGCTTACACACTGCGGCCCGAGCCAGATCACAGGCCCAGGGAGACCCCTGATCCCTCTCCCCCGGCCAGACCCCAGGAGCCAGAGCATGGCCGTTTCCTCCACCTGAGGAAGCCATTTATTTAATGGGGAAGGGGTCCAAGAAGCAGGTTTGTTCCCCTCTGGCAGCAGGACGGGCTGTGGGGTCTCAGGCGCTGTCCCCACCGCATGAGCAGACTCCTGGCAGGGTCACACTTGGTGCTGCGCCTTCAGGGGCTGTCAAAGTCTACACCGCTGGCTGGTTTCTTACTGGGAGAGAAGAGGAAGAGACACTATGGTTTTACGGAGGGAAGGGCAGGGGTCCAGGGCTGGGCCAGGGGCACAGGAGGGAGGGGCAGGGGGTGAGTACCTCTTGAAGCCAGGGTTGATGAGGGACTCTCCTGGACACCGCCTCCTGACCCCAAGTCCAGGGCCACCTCTCTGAGGGTCCGGGTCTGAGGGCAACGGGACGGGACGGGGCTTCCTGAGTCGGTAGAATTCCAGAGCCACAGCCCCCTCTCCGTGCACATGCTGTCTTTGGGGCCCGACTCTTGTTCTGGGGAAGGGGAGTCACAGAGGGAGGAGGAGCACAGCCCCCACCGAAGTCCCAGGTGACAGGCCTTACCTGGTAAGAAGAACTGAGGCCCTGCCAGACAAGGGCTCTTTTTGGGGCTGGTGGCTGTCACCTGCAGGCCTGGGGAAGAAAGCCAGGAATGGAGGCACGAGCAGGGGGACCCTAGTGAAGATTCGGGGTACCTGCTCCCCACCCCACCTGCCAGCTGCCTCTTCAAGTTGCACACTTGCTCTGCCAGACCCAGTGTCAGTGCCTGCAACCTGGAGGCTGCCTCTGGGCCCGGCACCTTGGAGAGCTCAAAATCCAGGGCCCAGGGCCCCCCGGAAAGGGTTAGGGATGCTCCATCCTCCCGCAGGGCGAAAGTCACAGCTTGCTGCTCACAGGCTGCCCTAGGAAAGGAGGTGTGCTGAGTGCGGTGTCCAGACCCCCAGCTCCACACCCACCCTTCCTTCCCCGCTCAGCGACTCACCTGAACCGGGGGGTGATCTCCTCAGCCGCACTCAGGCCCAAACGGGCTTTCTGCAGGGCACAGGGGCTGGTCACCAGCTGCCCAAGACTCTGGAGCCACCCCAAAGCTGCCTGACGGAGGGCCACCCAGGACCCCGGGCCAATCTTAGGGCTACAGTTACAAAGCTGGGGGAAGGGTGTCCAGACCCCCCCCCCCAACCCACCCCTACCGCGGGATCCCAGACCGCCCCCTGCGATCCCAGAGGTGGTCCGCACTGCAGGTACGGAGTGCCGGGGGCTTCCAGGCCTGCCCGGGAGCCCCGATACCCACGAGGGCCTCCAGGCTGTCCGCCGTGAAGCAGGTGCTCCAGAGTTCCGCGGCGTCCGTCACACTGTGGGGGGAGGGGCTGTCAGGCGGAACGGCCCGCAGAACTGTCGGCGCCCCCAGAGACCCGCGCTCCTCGCCAGCCACTTACTAGAGGTTGAAGCCGCCGCGGCCTCCGTCCTCGCTTCCCTCCCCCTCGCAATAGCACACGAAGCGCGGGGGCCCGGGCCCCGGCGGCAGCGTGCAGAGAGGCGGCGACAGAGGCGGCGGCGGCACCATAGCACCGCGGCCACGGCAGGGACACCACCCGGGAGGCTGCGGGCCCCAGGGCGCCTGCGCGGGAGGACGGCTCCGGAGCCGGGGGCGGGGCTTAGGTCCCGCCCCGAAGACCCAGGCCCTTCGCGCCGGCGGCGGGGCCTGGGGGCGGGCTGGAGGGGCGGGGCTCGGTCTCCGGAGGGCGGGGTCCCCCGGGCGGGCCTGTTCCGGGTGCGGTTCCCGCGTCCGCGCGGAGGCCTGCGCGCCTTCCGCGCGCGGAGTCCGGGGTTCCCTCCCCCGCCGCTTCGCCCCCTGCTGGTCCCAGCGGCCTCGTCCTGCCTTCCGCACCTGCTGTCGCTCTTCCCGAGATACTATCTCACGTGGTCTTTAGACGCGCAAACTTTCCTAACGCCGAACCGCGGCAGGTCGGAATACGACCGTGAATAAAGTGTGGCGGCCAGCGCAGGAGGCTGCCGGCACTCATCCATCCATCCCCTCCTTTGTGCCTTCCCTTGTCCTAGCCTTGAGCACTTTGCTTAACAGACAAGGTCTCTGGTCGCCTGGAGCTTGTGAGATCTAATGGATTGGACAGATAATAAACGAAACGTGAAACTCTCGGGTAGTCCACGTGCGGTCGGAGCTGTGACCCCGGGGAATCGAGGGACGATGGTGACGCGCCAGGATGGGGGATCCCAGGCAGAGGGGCAGCCACTGCAGACGCCAGAGGAAGGCACAGAACGGTTCTGCTCAAGGCCTCGCCAGAGGGTCAGGGTGACCACAGGGCAGTCGTGGGGAGGGCTGAGGCTGGGCCTGTAGGCCGCGCTGCTGATGTTGTCCTGCCCCTCACTCCCCTCCCCTGTGCCTCCCACGGCCCAGCCTGACCCTCCCTTACGGTCCCCTGGGTGACAGCCTCGGTGACCCTCCCTTACCGTCCCCTTGGTCCCCTCAGACTCACATGCTTCCTTTGGGGCTTCAGGGAAGTGCCAGCTTGTCAGTCTTCCTCAGTCACCTGACACGGTGTCGCGGCCTGCCCACTACCTCCAGTCCTCTCTCCTGTTTTGTGTACTTGCTTTCCAGCCCTGTCACTAGATAAAGTACCTCTGGCCACTTCCTGTGGCAGCAGACTGTGAGAGACGGCCCCAACCGGGCCGGCCTCCTGTGTCTCTGCCCCATCGAGGTCCGGTCGAGTAAGTTGCCCCTGGCCAGGAGGCTGGAGCGATGGGCTGCCCGTTCTTTCTCCTGGACTCGCTCACCACCACACGTGGCGCAGGACCAAGGCCTGGCAACAACTAGTGAAGGGCTGGCATGCAGACCCCCCCCGGCCGAACCTTCTGGGGAGAACGCAGCCCTGGCCTGCGGCTTGACCACGGCCTTGTGGGAACTCTTGTGCCAGAGGCCCGAGATCACCCAGGACCAGATTCCTGACCCTCAGAAATGGGGGGTAAGACATGCTTCTCGTTTCCAACCAGGGAGCTGGGGGGGAATCTGTTATCAGCAAGAGGGAACTAATGCATTTTTCATCCTGTTTACGGTGGTTCCCCCAGAGGTCCGAGGAGGGGGGAGACTTCACGTCTGTTTCACTAGCCTCATCTTCAGGGCTTAAACACGGCATTCAGTAGATATTGTGAATGAGAGAATGCAGACTGGGGGGGGGGGGGCTGCTGGAGGGCTTAAGCAGGGGTGGAGTGGGGAGGGGCACAACTGATTTATTTGTAGAAGGCCCACATTGAGTGCCAGAGGAGGAGAAACAGCTGAGGGCTGCATGGGTGGAGGCGGGGGTGCAGGGAGAGTAGCAGAGGGCTGCTGAGAATCCCTCAGGGCAGAGCTGACTGAGGCTGGAGGGGGGGGGAGGGGTTGCTCAGAGTGGAGGTGGACAGGGGTGAGGTGAGGGGGGGTAGGGCTCACAGGTGCCCCTGTCTATGGGTGGTGTGGGCACGCCCTTCCCCAAGGTCGCTGGGCTGAAGCAGGTTTGGAGAGAGCCTGGGGGCCACTCCTTTGCTGTAGGAACTCCGCGACATGTCGGTGTCCGAAGGGGATGCTGAAGTCTACCGTGTACCCAAGACTCCGGAGGAGGGTCAGGTGTGGCAATGGGAGTGTGGGGCCACCAGCCCCCAGGACCCCCTTAAACATTCCTTCCTCTGGGCACAGTGCTGGGGGCCTGGGGGAATGTTTCCAGGGAGAATGCGGCACACTCAACGGAGTCCCCCAAAGTTACTGGGAACGGTCAATGGCAGCTTGTGTGGAAGAGGGTTTTTTTGCCGATGTGGTTACGGATCTTGAGATGGGGAGATTTTCCTGGATTATCCAAATGCTGTCATAGATGTCCTTAGAGAGAGGCGGAGAAAGATTTCACTAAGAGGAGACTAAAGCCTCTGGAGGGAACGCGGCCCTGACAGCACGGTGATTTCCGCCCAGGGGCACAGATTTTGGACTTTGGGCCTCCAGAACTGTGAGGAGGTAAATGTTACGTTTTAAGCCACCAAGATTGTGATCATTGGCTACAGCGGCCACAGGAAACCAATACAAGACCTGAGCCGAGGACTTCAAAACATGGTAAGAAAACCGAAAGATCTGTTTTCATTTTAGACACAAGGGTCTAGAAAATGTAACTCACCAGCCCATCTTCCTGCAGGGAGCAATCTTCTTTAATGTGGGTGTGGGTACGTGTGGATATCTGGGTGCCAGATAGGTGGGGAAGGGAAAGGACACTGGGGGGAGTGGGGGGGGGGGCAGGGGGAAAAGGGTGGCCTCTCACCCCAGGGCATGCAGGGCTGAAGCCTGAGAGCTGGGAGAGGAGCGCTCCTGGCCGGGGCAGCTGTGCTCTACGGCAGGCGTGGGGCCAGCATGTTCAGGGTGGTCAGAAGCAAAGATGGGAGGGGATGGGGTCAGAGGTGGGCGGATCGGGAGGGCCTTTTTCTTTTTCAAGTTAATAAAAATTTTTTTTAACTTTTATTTATTTTGAGAGAGAGAGAGTGAGCAGGGGAGAGACAGAGAGAGGGAGACAGAATCCCAAGCAGGTTCCGTGCTGTCAGCACAGAACCTGATGCAGGACTCTAACTCAGGGACCATGAGATCATGACCTGAGCTGAAATCAAAAGGCGGATGCCCAACCGTCTGAGCCACCCAGGCACCCCAGGGAGGGCCTTCTTGGCCAGCTAAGGACTTTGGCTTTTCCTGTTGGGGCGATGGGACCCCCTGGGGGCGGTTGGGAGCCCAGCAGGGAACGAGCTGATCCAGCGGACCAATTCCGTGGCTTCGGGGCGGGGAACTGGCTGAGACTGCCCCCGTGTGGTCTGAGCGGGTGGTGCAGGACGACATGAGCCCCTAGTGGATATGTTGGTGCCGGGGGCACAGCCCTTCTGGGTTCCTGAGGGGTCCTATGGGGCTGCCCCACCCCAGAAGAGGGCCGCCCTCCCTGGAAAAGGTGTCCATAAGGCCACGGGGGGAGCAATCTGCATCTCCCCACTCGGGCCCTTCCCAGGGGACCTGGGGCGGGGTGTGGAGGGGACAGCGGGGGAGGGCAGGACCACCGGAGCCTGGTGGCCAGGCTTCCTACACCGCTTGCCAGGGGAGCGCATCCCCACGTCTCCACCTTAAACCCTTGTTGCTGCCGTGACAACCTTTGTCCTTCTTCTCTGGGTCCATATGGAAGGCGAGTGACAACAGATAAATCAACCCCTCCATCTGCTAATTTATCACCTGGAGCTCAGACCGTATCTCTCAGCAGACGCCTCCCTAGGTGGGCAGACAGCACCTTGCCTGTCAAGAGGGTGGGACGGTGAGCTCACAGGTCACACATGTGGGAGGGGGCTGGCTCTCTGGGCCTTCCCACACACTCCTCCCCATCCCCAGGGCTGGACTTCCAGACTGGTGTTGTGCTGGGGGCGGGGGGTAGGTGGGGGGGGAAGACCGTGTCCACAGGTGGGCCAGAGGCTGGCATGTGGGTTGGGGCAGCCAAGGTGCCCAGGTGTTGGGTGCAGGTGTGGAGGGGCTGTCTGGGGCCCCCAGAGGGTGACCTCCCAGCCCAGAAGGGCCCCAATCAAGGCAGCAAATTGGGCAGGACAGGGCTGTGTTTTTAATTAAAAATGTCCAGCCAGGGGCGCCTGGGTGGCTCGGGTGGTTAAGCGTCGGACTCTTGGTTTCGATTCAGGTCACGATCTCACAAAATGTGAGATCGGGGCCGAGATGGGCTCTGCGCTGACAGTGTGGAGCCTGTTTGGGACTCTCTCTCTCTGTCTCTCTCTCCCTCCCTCTCTCTCTGCCCCTCCCCCACTTGCACTCTCTCTCAAAATAAAAAACTGAAAAAAAAAAAAAAAAGAGCAGCGATATTATCCTACCCAGACACAATGCCAGGACAGAGTTTTGTGCATACCCCGCTTTCCTCTGGCTCTGGGTCAGGGGAAGTGCGGGACGGAGCGGCCCAGATACCTGCTCTGTGCTGTGGAAGGAAGGGTCCCAAAGGCCCAGGAGGTCCCCTGTGTCCGCGGGAGCTCTGGGTGGCCGCCCCGGGGCTGGGCTGCTGAGGCTGGTGCCCTGGTGTGTGGGGAGGGGGAGCGAGTGGCAGGAAGGCCCCTGCGATGCCCTGGTCAGTCTGGATGAGCTTGCCTCCCTTGGAGCAGAGCCTCGGCTCCTTCCAGGCCAAGCGCCTGCCCGGCCCTGCAGAGCTCTGCTCGGCCTAGCGAGGGGTCCCACCCTGTGCCCGGAAACCACCGTGGAGGGTCAAGAAATGCAGAGCCATGGGCTTTAGGAGAGTATTTATTGTGCGGGGGATGGGTGGCGGACAGAAACGGTGTGCTCCTGGGGGAAGGCCCCGTACAGCATGGCCCCCAACGGGCACTCCTGGGAGGACTCTTTCCTGCAAACAAGGGGGCAGGTGTAGTGGGGTGAGCGCCGTCTTCTCGCCCCCTCCTGCCCTCCCTGGGCCCAGCCCCAGGGCCTCTCTGTCCCTGCCCACTGCTGTCTGCTGTCCCACCTTGATTCTATGGTACCCACCCCCCTGCCACCTGCTCCCGGCAGGAGGGCCCCCACAGTTCAGCCTTCTGGCTAAGAGGGGTCTCCATGGGTCTCAGGGCACCGGGCGCTGCATGCTGTGGGGACTGGCGTCCAGGCCGGCACGAGCACTCACCTAGGAGAAGGCGCCAGCACACTGGTCTGTGGGAGAGAGTGGGGTCTGAGGAACCAGCCAGAGGCCCCTTCCCCAGCGGGGGAGGCCCCCAACCGCCCCTGAGGAGCCAAGCCTCCCTGCCTGCAATCCCCTTCGGAGAGGCCACTGGCCAGGGCACTGGCCCGCCCTCTTCTGGCCCAGATAGGTCTGGTGCTTGTCCCACACCTGGGGGGAGTGATGCTCCCAGTCTGAGTCTCCTGCAGCCCTGAGCTGGCTCGGGGACAGCACTCACCGGACTGGGGCAGCAGGGCGCCCTGGCTGGGGTTTAGGCCCACTTGGGGTGCCAGCTGCTGCATTTTCTGGGCACCTTCAGGAAACAGCTCCGGGGCGCGGGCTGAGGGCAGGGAGGGTTGGTTGGTGAGCAGAAGAAGGCAGGGTTGGGAGGAGGAGGGTGGTGGAAGGCGGGGTGGGGTGGGGTGGGGTGGGGTGGGGTGGGAGGCAAGGGGAGGAGGCACGGGGGTGGGGGGAGGGGTCCGGACCCCTCTACCACAGACACGGGGGTCCCCAGGAGACCCAGGGACACAGCGGTCCCGCCTGCCATGGACCTGGAACTTGCTGGAATGTGTGCGTGGGCGGCAGTGCAGACGGACCTTGGGCACACGGCTCCCAGAGGAGCGGCCTGCGCCTGGTGACCAGTGGGGGGACGGGGGTGCTGGGAGCCCCTCCCCCCAGGACGCCCACCGTAGAGCTGCAGCCAGACGCTCCTGACGCCTGCCTTCTGGGTCTCCACGTAGAGCACGGCGAAGTGCTTGTAGTCGGTGCTCACCACCCGGATGTCAGTCTGCGCCATGGCTGAGGGGGAAGGGCCAGCTGAGCTGCCTCGGCCCGGGGCCCGCCCCCTGCCTCTCTCAGGAGCCCCCCCGCCCCTGCCCAGACTCACCCGCGTCGCTGAACTGCCCGTCAGCAGCCCCCTTCGTGAAGGTCGTGAGCATCTTCCGGCACCCGCCATCGGGCCTGGGGAGGAGGAACCACGGCGTCCCCAAGGCCACCGCTTGGGGACTCTGACCACGTCGGGTGGGCCGGGGCCCAGGCCACCCCAGCACCCCTGTGCCCCCTCCCAGCGCTGCTTAGAGGTGAGGCAGCCCTCTCGGGGACAGGGAGCAGGCGTGAAGTACTTGGGGGAGCCCTACAGCCAGGACACGTGGGGTCTCCCCTTCAGATACACACACGCCCCGGGGACGATGCTCCTCCACGGCTGAGGCGTCTGCTGCGGCAGCCTGACCCCACCAGGGGCCCGGGACTAGCTCGCTAGTGTGCCAGGGACACCTGTGTTCTCAGTGGCTCACACTGGCCAGGTCTAAGGCCCAGTCCGAGGTGGGGTTTGTGGGGTCACTTACGTAGGGTACCCGAACTTGAGGGCCAGGTCACCGTTGTCCAAGGGGGTCACCAAGACCACGGGCATCTTTGTGTCGTCCTTGGAGTTCAGGAAGTCCTGGTCGTCTGAGGCCACCCCGACCACGTACCAGGTGCCCTGAAACTGCAGGGAGGGTGCGGGGAGAGCTGGTGCCCTGCGTCCTTATCAACCCTCACCCAGGTGGGGGGCGGGCAGCTGCGACTCCTCCCGGTTCCAGGCTCTGGGGAGCCGTGGTGGGCACAGGCCACAGAGCAGGCCTGCTGTCCTCCCCAGCCCAGCCCGTGCCCAGCTGATGGGGCAGGTGGAGGGGGCTGTCTCCCCTGTCCCCCTGACTTGAGCTGAGCCGGGACCGGAGGATCCCCAGGGGCTCCCCTGGCCCTCCAGCCTCCCTGCAGGTCATGCACCCCCGGGATGGAGAAGCAGAGCAGGTAAATCGCGAGGAGGAGGGGCTGCCAGGGCCCACCTGGCTGGCATCGAAGTTGGCCTGGATCGGGACCTGGTCCTGGCCTAGGGACAGCCTGAGCAGGACAAAGACGGAGCCGATGAGCAGTGCCTGTGGCATCTTGGAGGACGGTTCTCAGCAGGGGACCTGGGGTGGCTTCTCCTGTCCGGCATTTATGACCCCCAAGTGCGCTGGCGTGGCTTGTCTGCTGGCCTGGGACCAAGCCCACTGAGCTAGGCTCCGATGGGGTTGTGCCCAGCTGCCCCGCCCATGCCCGGCGGCATTTCCTGCTGGGGAGGCAGCAGGTACTTGGATGCAGGGGGAGGAGAAGTTCTGGCAGGCTTTCCGCGGTGTCTGCCCCCAGCTCTCTGCTCACACATACCCCCCGCCCAGTCCCCTCCTCCGGGAAGGCTGCCAAGAAGCTCCCCGTCCCGTCTGAGCCTCACAGCCCTCGGTGCCTCTGTAGGGCCAGGCTGAGGTTTGCCCGTGGGGGGCGGTGCAGGGGATCCTGCCAGGAGGGCTCCGGACAGGGCCTGAGGGGTGGCAGACGGCAGGAGGTGGGGGCAGGGCCGGGCAGGGAGACCGTGCTCCGGGGCCCAGCGCTGGCTGTGGCGCCCGGGGCCTGGCGAACGGGCAGGGCTATGTACTCTCAACGCCCAGGCCGGAGAATGGGGGACTGGAGGCACTACAGTAGCCAGAGAGGACGTGAGGTTGTCCGGCGGTCGCCCACTCTCCGGGGCAGCCCAGGGTGGGGGGCATGGGTGCCGAAGCCACCTTCCTCTCTGTCCTCTGGTAACACTGGTCCCTACCCCGTGTTCTAATCCCACACCTTCAAAAGCCCATCGGGTACAGAGCTCCCCTGGGCCTCAGGCCTCTCCGGGCTCGGGGTGAGGGGGCCAAGGGCACCTGCCTGGGGAGTAGGAGATGAGAGGGCACCACCCAGAACCGGCCAGCAGGAGGGGCCGTGGTGAGGTCAGAGCCCAGCCTGCGCTGGGTGGGGGACGTGAGGGCGCCTCTCCGTAGCAGTCCTGACTCCGGGCCCGCCCACCGGGACCGAACACCAGTGCGTCCTTGCCCAGAGTCCGAGATTTTACAGACAGGAAGGGGAGACTGAGGCCCAAAGTGAGGGGGGTGCGTGCGGTCAAGTCCCCAGGGAGCTGGCCGGAGCCAGGCCCAGGGCCCAGAGCGGCGAGGACTGCAGGAAACACAGGCAACAGCTGGATTGTTGACGTGCTTCTGGAGTTTATTCTCGGAGCCAGGATAAAGTCTGAGGGGGCAGAGGTGGTGGCAGGGAGGAGCCAGGACTGGGGGCTCGGGGATCCGGGAGGAAAGAGCAGAGCAGAGCGCGATGGCCAGGTCCTGGGGGCTGGGGTCGCCTGGCAGAGAGAGCGGCACCCGTGGGTGGGGCGGGCAACACCAGCTCTCCCATCCCCAGGGTCCCCAGGTTCCTCTTTACTCCCGGGAATCTCACGGAATTCCCGGGGGAAGCCCCTCCGCCTCGGGCAGCCCCCGGGACCACCCTGGGGTGGTGGGATGGGCGATGGCAGGTATGAAGCCAGCCCACAGCCCACCACACTCACCTATGTGTGCTCCTCCATGCACCTGTCTGCCAAGAAAGAACCCGGGGCCGTGGTCAGCACCCCAGGCCTGGGGCCACTTCCCCACCTGGCCCCCTCCCTGCAGCCCTGGAGAGCGGTCTCAGTGGAGCCCCCCCAAAACTGCTGAGTCCGGCACACTTCAGCACTCTCTCCCCTCCTCCAAACAAAGAGGGGGTCGTGCCCCCAGCTGGGCCCAGAGCAGGCTGCCTGCCTCAGGGGGGCTGTGGGCGCTCCGCCCAGTGCGGCTGCCCCCCCTACCCCCCCCCCCCCCGCCATGTTCCCATAGCACCGCTGCCCTCCACAGGCATCCCAGCCCACTGGTTCTGTTTCTGGGGCCCGTTTCCCACCAGGCTAGGGACCCCTGTGTCCTGAGGGCCGCCCAGGGGCCTAGAACACCGAGGCTGCTTGGTGAAACTGGGCCGGCGGGTGGGAGGGGGGGGTGCTGTTCCTGGAGACGGAGTATCTTCCTGTGCTGCGCCCAGGGCTGCAGGCCAAGGTCACAGGGTGAGGACAGACTGCCCCCACTCTGGAGGCCACAGTGTGCCGGTCCGTGGGCGGTCTGACCGGATGCACTCCACCCCTCAGCCTCCCTTGAATCAGGAGACTTGCCTGCCTCAAATCTGACCTTAATCCTCCTCCCATGAGATTAGCAGCCCCCCTCACCGGTCTCGGGCAAGAAGACAATGGCATCCTCTGTGAAGCCCCGGGTCTTGGCAAAGGTGCTGAATTTCTCCTTTACCTCAGCCCTTGGGGTCTGGGTGCGGCCTGGGGCAGGAAGGAGAAGCCACTGGCCTCAGTCGGGGAAGGTCTCTGCTGCCCCCACCCCTGCAGTTTAGGGACCCGCCCCTTGAGACCCCCATCTGTGGTCGGGTGGGCCTCCGGCCAGAGCGCGGGTCGCTGGCGCGGGGTACGTACTGTAGAGAGTGGCCATGTGGAAGTCCTGGCCCGGGCTTTTTGTGCCCGCCGTGTACAAAAGCGCGTACTCCTCATAGTCCGTCGCCACCACCCACACGTCGTGGGTGCTGCCCCAGTCTGGGAATCCAGGAGAGAATCCCAGTCAGGGACCCTGTCCCCCAGCCTCTGGCCCGCTTCTGCCCGGGCTGGCTGTGGGAGGGAGCCAGGGATGATCCCCTCCCCCACCGGGACAGGCAGCCAGCCCCCAGCCTCCTGTCCGCACAGCCCCTGAACCCTGCGGGGGTCCAGTGCGTTCAAACCAGAAGTCCTGGGGGGTCAGCAGACAGAAAATTAGGGGCTCATGGTGCAGCCACAAACCTCTGGGCTAGAACGGGTCAGAACTGGGGAGAGACTTCCCAGTGGGAAGGCCTCCCCAAGGAAGGGGGTAGATGGTGGGGTGGGAAATGAAGAGGCGCCTGGCCCTGGTTCTGCAGAACTGTGGAGAGGTGTGAGGGGGGCTGGGGGGCTACCCCAGTGTGCTCTGTCTGGCCAGCAGAGCAGAGGCCGGCAGCAAAGATCTGGGGGAAATTCCATCATGGGGGCGGGCAGGGAGGGGCCCCGCGGTCGGCTCCAAAGAGGATCCGGTGTCCTAGAGAGAGGGTTCCTGGTCCCCCACCCGGGAGCCTGGGGTCGATCGGGCCAGGCCTTGGGCTAGCTGACCCCGACGAAGGGGCCACCAGCCCACTCCGTGTACTGCTGGGGCAGGAGGGTTGCCCAGAGCCACCGCCTGCAGGTTGCCCAGGGCTGGACCCAGGGGTCCCCAGCAGGGGGGCCCCACTCACGGGGACTCGTGTAGCTGTAGCAGCCTGGGGTTTCCGCCGGCCGCAGCAGCAGGGTCCGGGTCTCACACTGGTCTTTCCTGTGGGCAGGTCACCGAAGGGGTCAGGGGTCAGGCCGGGGGCTGTCCCTAGATCGTGACCGCGGGGCGGGGAGCTCTCGGCCCCCCGAAGCGCGCGCCGCCCCGCCCACCTGAGGAAGGTGGTGGTGAGGTTGAGGCCTCCTTCCGCGCTGGGGGCCACCACTGATATGCACATGGACAGCGCGTTCTTCTTCTCCCGGAACCAGCTCGAGTTGGAGGCGAGGCCCGAGGTGAACCAGCGCCCCAGGAACTGCGGCGAACGGACCCCGCCCGGGTCGGCCAGGACCCTCCTGGACCGACCTGGGTGGGGGCGCCCCTGCCCCTCCCCCTCCCCTCCGGTCTCCAGCCGGGCCCCGCCCCGGCCCCGCCCCCAGAGGCCCGTCACGCCCCCCGCCGTCCCCTCCGCTCGGCCGGGCTCCGTCGGTCGCGGGAGCGGGCGGCAGAGGGCGCCCCGGCCGTCCCTGGAGGGGTTGGGCGGCCGCGACGCCCGGGGAAGGGGCGCGGGGCGGGGCGGGGCGCGTGGGCGGGAGGACCGACTGAGCGCGCCCGGGTTCCCGTGGCCCTCCCCGCGTGCCGTCCCCGTCGGCGCGCTCGCGCACGATGTGTCCTGAGACCCGGGTGTGGGACGTGTGCCTGCTTTCCTCCGGGCGTCGTGAGCTGAGAGGGGTGGCGGTGTTTGGACGGCGCACGCCCGCGCTCGGCCCGCGTGTCCGCAGGTGCCGTGTGCGCGCTCACGGACACAGGTCGGCCTCCGTGGCTCAGTCCTCTTGGTCGGCGAATTGCTTTGGGCCCAGGGAGGCGGGTGGTTCTCCCGCTCGGCCTCCTCCTTCGCTCAGCTCCCCTCTTCCCGGGAAGACATCTCGGCCCCCTGCAGAGCGCCCCCCTCCCCTCGCAGCGCCCTGTGCCGCCTTGGGGACTGGGCAGGGGAGCCTCTCACCTTGTCCTGTTGGAAGTTGGGCTGCAGGGAGACCTGGGCCTGGGCCCGCGTCTGCAGGACTCCCAGGACTCCCAGCAGGACCAGCCCCATCCACAGCGTGTGCAGAGCGGCCATTGTCCTGGAGCTGAATAGCCACCCGGGCCGGTGGTGCCAGCAGTGCGGGTGGAGTGAGGGAGCCGGCAGGAGGAGCAGAGGCCACTGGAGGGACCCCTATTTATGGGCCTGGCTTGGCCTCCACCCAGAGCCCAGGGACAGCCCACTGCAGGCTCGTGATGCTGGGGGAGGACAGAGCCGGGAGCCCAGCTGCAGGCTTGCCCCCCACACGGCTGCTTATGTAAGAGGCTCTGGCCAGGACCCGCCTGGGCCCTGCCACCTGGGGCTGAGTTTGGGGCGGGGGTTGGGGGGGTTGCAGGCAGAGGCTCCTGCAAACTTCGTCCTCCCTCCAGTCCCCGCAGCCTGGATGGGGGTGGGGGCACGTGCCCCGGGGCCTCCGGCCACTTCTGGGCCCGGTACCCCCTCTCACAAGTCCTACCGTCATTCTGTCTCCAGGTCCAGGGACCCTGGGAGGGGACACTGTTCATACGGTATGAGTTTGGTCCTGGAAGGCCTGGCGGGCTGGGTGGTGACAGGAGACTTGGGCCCAGGTAAAGGAACCCAGTCTGCCCCTCAGTGCGGCCGGAGGGCCAGGTGTGCGGGGCACGGCTTCCCCACGGTCAGCTGTCGGGGCTCTGGCCTGTGGTCCCCTGGGTACCCTTCTCAGCCTGGGCCCCCCTTCGTGCGGGGCCCGCCCACCAGTGTGGCCCAGCAGCACCACGTGAGACTCCGGGCAGTACCTACCTAGGGCACCCACCGAGACCAGGGCTGCTCAGGGCCACGTGTCTCCCCGCCAGCACAGGACTCAGGGACACCCCCACCTTACAGAGAGGGCTGCTTCCAGAACTCACACGTGTCGCCTTGCCTCTGCTCCAGCCCAAGGTCACCCCAGGCCGGCGGGGTCTCAGCTCAGGGCCGAGTGGGGTCGACAGCGCTGACCAGCTATGAGTGGGTTGGGTGTGAGTGTCCTGAGGGAGGCGGGGAGCCTGGGCTCTGACCCTGGGAGAGAAGACGAACCAGGGCA
Organism: Acinonyx jubatus; assembly: GCF_027475565.1. Lineage (NCBI taxonomy): Eukaryota > Metazoa > Chordata > Mammalia > Carnivora > Felidae > Acinonyx > Acinonyx jubatus. The sequence continues at coordinate 925,208 of NC_069391.1, forward strand.
GAGTTCCCGTGTGGGTGCAGACACAGAGGGGCTATAGGTGTGGCCCGTGGAGGACAGGAGCCTGTCATCTCTGGGCACAGGCCCAGCCCATTCAGGGGGTGCCGGCTCCTGTCCCAGGGCTTCTGCCCAGAAGCTGGGTTCTTGGCAGCCCTGGCCTCTGGCTTTGGAATGGCCCGGAGGCTGTTCAGAAATGATCAAAGGGAGGCACAGGGTCAGGTCAGCGCCCTAAATGGGACCAGCATGGGCACTGCCACCCACCTTGCGAGGGCAGGGGGGTGGGTACCAGGTCCAGGGGTCCTGGTGATGTCAGGGCACCGGGCTTCCTGGCCCTGGCTAGACTGCAGGTGGCCGCGCGTGCCCTGGTGGGACTGGGCTCCCCTTCTGAGGCCGGGATCTCAAAACTGCTGGTGAAAACAGGTGTGGCCGTCCTGTGGGAAGGGCCGAGTGGCTGCGGGGAGGGCCCGGGACACCACAGGTCGGAGCCTGACTCTTCTTCCCTCGGCACCTTTGCCCTGCAGCCCTGATGGAGGCCAGGGATGTGAGATCGGCGTGTGCCGCCCTTTGTCCCCCCTCCCCCGTGACCCAGGAGTGCGGGAGCACAGGCTGGGGCTTATTTAGGGGGTACTGTGGAGCTACATCATCACGGCAGCTGGGGGAGCAGCTGGGTGGGCAGAGGCCAACGTGAAGGGGTGAGGAGGCAAGAGACAGGAGGTGCCCAAGAGGGTGACTGGCAGCGGTGCAGGGGAGGGGGTGGGGGTGCAGGGGAGGAGGGGGGAGGTGCCGGGGAGGGGGGCAACGGTGCAGGGGAGGGAGGCAGCGGTGCAGGGGAGGGGGCAGAGGCAGGCCTGCGACTCCCACCCTTCCACCCTGGCCTCCTGTACCTCGGGAGGGCACAGTCCTTTGCCACAGTCCTGAAGGCTCTGGGATGACAGTCCATCAGAACAGGCAGCCGTTGGGGGGCGGACCCCACAGGACCCTGCACTGGCCCAGGAATAGATCTTGGAGTTCCTTTCAGGCTGGGACGGGGGCAGGAAGAGGAAGGTGGCAGGAAGGCCTGGGGGACACCGGTTGCACCCCGTGTGGGCCCCAGGTCTCCTGTCCGTTTGTCGGCCGACAGCCCTTTGGCCTTAGAGAGACCCGCGGCTCTCTGAGTGGCTGGGCTAGAGGTCCCTTTCCAGGCCAGGCCACCCCTGGACAGGAGCACCTCTGTCAGCGGTGAGCACATGCCCCACGGCACGGCGGCAAGGTGACCCAGGACGCCGGACCAAGGGCGTGGAGGGAGAGGTGATCTAGGGCAGCAGGACCCCGGACATGTGGGCCTCAACAGCTGTCATCTGGGCCAACCTGCCAGGAGGGGCGCTTGCAGCTGGATCCCCAGGGGGGTGTCCCACGGATCCTGGTGGTGGGACAAGGTCCTCCTGAGGACAGAGTGGCTCCTGGAGGCCCCGGGTGTCTGGCCCCCAGACCCAGTGCCAGGGACTGAGTCCCTCTTCCTCCATTTCCCTGGTGGGGGGCAGAAGGCCAGGCAGCCCCCACGCCCCTTCTCCCCCAGTGGCCGTTACCGGTGGGGACGACGTGCTTGTGGGTGAGGACAGAGGCCCAGAGGAGCAGGAACTGCCCCTTGGTCCCCCTGTGGCCCAGGTGGCTTTCCGTGAACATTGTGGAGGACAGGGCCTGACCTCGGGGGGCGGGGGGGGCCCTGGGTCCGGGCAGGGCTGGCTGCTCTCATCTCGGGTCCCTGTGTGGTGGGGTGCAGACTTCTAGAAGGGTGTCCGGTGCCCTGCTTGCCAGAAACCTGGAAGGGCACGACAGAGAACCGGCTGTCTGGGCCCACCCCCCGTGGCGTCGGAGCCCCTCCAGGGGGAAGGGGACCCTGCCCTGCCAGCACAGGCCGCCACCCAGGGAGGCACATCTGTGTGTGGGGTGGGCCGTGTGTGCCCCTTCGGGAGGCCCCGCTGCCCGTGCTGCTCCGGCGGGCGGCATGCTGAGCTCACGCTCTGGGACCCAGAGGGGGGTGACCACCCAGGCAAGATGGGGGCCGGGGCTGCAGCCGGAGGGGCCACGAGCCTCATGCCCCCAGCCCAGCCCATGGTCGGAGGAGACCCTCCCCTCTCCGGGGCCTGCATAGCCCTCCCCCGGGTGCTGCCTCCGTCTCCTGGGCGACATGCTGAGGCTCCAGTCTCCTCTGCCAGTGGCTCCCCCAGCTCCTGGAATGACCCTCAAGCCCCTTCCCACTGTCCCTGGCCCCCAGAGCAGAGCTCCCGACACCTGCCTTCTCCACTCCCGCCCCCCAAGTGCTCCGGTAACAGGGCTGCCCAGCGGCCAGAGCCGGACACCCTGGGCTGGCCAGTGGGGGGTCCGTAGCCCCTTCCCCAAGTCCTCATCTGCCCCTCCCGGCACCTCCCACCCGTAGTGAGCACCCCGACGCACACTGGTCTCCCAGCCTGCACCCTACCATCACGTTCCTGCTGCGGCCCTGAGGACCCTGCCAATGTGGACCAGGGTGACCCTGGTTCGGCAGGGACGGGGTGATGCTGGCTGGCGGCTCTGAGCCTCAGTTTCCCTATCTGTGCAGAGGGAGTGGGGATGCTCCCACCTCACAGGACTCATGGGAGTTAGGGGGTATGGCTCTCCCAGCTCTTGGGACAGATCTGCTCCCGGGAACCTCTCTGTGGCAAATGGGGAGCTTCTGTCCACCTGTGGGCAGAGCTGGGCTGAGGCCGGGGCCCTGGGCCCTCCCCCCTGCTCCGGGCCCTCTCCCCAGTCCTTCTGGAAGGGGACCCTGAGCAGATGTGGGGGAGGAGGGGTGCCTGGGGCACAATTCTGGGGCTCAGTAGGTAGGTGCCCCGCAGCCACTGGGTCCGGCCGGTAGGGGAAGAGGCACCCTGAGAGCTCAGTCACCTTTGCCGGGTCCAGGTAGGGTCCTGCTGAACTGAGCTGCTTGTAAGATGTCGGCCCCCTTCTCCCCCACCCCCTCAGATGGTGCATGATGGAGGCCTGGGGGGGCGGGCGGGGGCGTCCAGGAGCCCCGCCTCGGTCCCTCCCCGCCTCTGCCTCTGCGGTCACGGGACTGCCCCCGCACCCTCTGCTCTGAGCTGCGCCCTGTGTGGCAGGCTGCCCCGGGCTGGGCGGTCTCTGCCCTCCGGGGGCCCCTGCTCAGCTGATGTGGGGACGGGGGATGGGGTGCGAACGTGCTGGATGCCGGGGCTGGTGAGGCCCCTCCTGGCACCCACTGAAAGCAGGCGCGCCCGGCCTGGCAAACCAGGCGTCGCTTTGTGGCTCGCAGAGGGCCGGGCGGGGTGGCTGACGGTGCATGTTCCTGACCCGCCAGGGCAGGGTCCCCCTCTGAGCCTGCGGGACAGACGGAGGTGTCTCCGGAGCCCCACGCCAGGACCTGGCGGGGGAGAGATGCCCGGAGGCTGACCTGGGAGCCCCCCCCCCGCCCCCGACCTCAGGTCAGGCCCTCGGCAGCACGCAGACGGCTCTGGACGCAGGGACTTCTGGGGCCCCGTGGCCAGAGACCCAGCCGGGCGCTGCTGAGCTGCCCAGCAGAGACCTGGGGCCGAGGCGGAGGACGGCCATCTGCCTGTGGAGCCGCTCTGGAAGGCAGGGATGCCAGGAGTGGGCCTCATCCTTGAGAGGTCATTGAAGCCACTCCCCTGCCTCTGGCCCGCCAGGTCAGACACAAACCCGGGGCCCAGGCCCAGCCTTGAGCTCATCCTCCGGGGGGGGCGAGCAGTGTCCCCCACAGATGGTTGGCTCTCCAGGGCCGAGTCTGTCCCAGTGCTGGTGGCTTCTCACTGACCTGCAGCTGACAGTGTCCTCTGGCCTCCGATAGGGACCTTGTGGACCCTCCCACCTTCTACTTGGCAATCAGCCGCCCCCCCCCCCCACCGACCCCAGCTTGTGGGAAGGGGCCTTGAAGGAACCCTGAGTGGGTGGGCAGAGGCGGCCCCTCTAGACCCCACCCTACCCCCTCAGGCCCTGCCCCCTGCCCTCTGGAGGTGCCTCTCAGCCTGGGGGGCGGGGGGCTTACCCCACCCCAAGATTCTCCTCGCATGGAAGGTGTTGAGGAGACTGGCTGGTGGATCCCCAAGGATCTTAAATAGGGAAGACGCCCTGAGTCACAAGAAGCTGCTAGACAGAATATTCTGGAAAATCCCCAAAGGCCTTCTCCTTTTCTCCACCCCCTCCCCAGGATCTTGGATCAGCCCTATCTCCAGGGCCATATTGGGAAAGATGGCCATTGCCAGGTGCCAACACCGGCCAGACCTGGAGCAGAGAGTGGGGGGCGGCAAGGTTATGCACCTGGTGGGGCACTGGGACCCACAGAGGGAGTGGGGTGCTGGGTCTGCAGCATGGCACGAGGGCAGGTGCCGTGGGGGCAGCCAGCTCAGACCTCCAAGTACAAGGAACGTTCTATACCCCTCCCCCGCCCCAGCTCCTAGAGCGGCCCAGCCTTCAGGGCCCCGAGAAAGAAGGCCGCCAGGGACAGAGACAGGATGGGCGCAGGGGGACCAGTGGGGTGTGTCTTGCCCGGTCTGGGCAGAAATGCAGAGAAGGCCTTGTGCGGGAACACCCTGAGTCCAGGGGCCTCCTTAGATCCAAGAGCGGCTCTCCATGCGGGAACCTGGGTGAGGCTGACCCCTCCTGGTAACCTGAGGCCACTTCGGGCCAGCAGGAACCCAGGGCTGGCAGAGGGAGAGAAGCCTGCCCCCTTCAGTGCTCCTGTAAGCCCACGGCCTTCCATAACTGTGACAGTCAGCGTCAGGGTGACCCGGACAGACGGCCTCCAGAGTCCAACCAGGCAGTGGGTGTGGGGGGGTCAAAGCATACCCCCTCACTTGTTTGAGGGCTGGGTGAGAGGTCTTCGGGCTCATGTGCCCCATGCGCCCTGGGGGCATCGGCAGATGGGCCCTCCCGGGTCACCACCAGCTAGCCCAGGTATCCCTCTCCTCAAAGACCCCAAAGCCAGAGGACAGTTTTGTGCGGAGGCTGGCTCATCCAGGGCTCCCGTGGAGTCTCCCGATTCTGGAAGTTTCCTTGCCTCTGTGGCCTGGCCACATCAGGCTGGCCCAGGCGTCTCCAGGACCTCCTGGCCCCAGCAGAGGAAAGCAAGTCTCCCGCTGTGGCCCAGGCCCCTGGTCCTTGGTCGTGGGCCTGACCATGCCCCCGACGTGGGCTCTCCTGCCTTTCCCTGGGGACTCGGGGTGACTTCAAGGGGATGGGACCACAGCTCTGAGCAGGTCCAGCCCCTGGGTGGGCACCTAGCAGGGCTGCGGGAGGGGCGCTCTGGGCCCTGTGGGCCTGGGCACGTCCTGGCACCCCAGGAAGCCCTCTGGGGTCCTTGCTCCCCAGGCCCTTGGCTGGCCTCCGATACATGCCATCAGAGATGGCCCGTGCGTAAGGGCGGCTCTGTGGGTCCTGAGAGCCCAGGACAGTGCCCGGTCCTCAGGGCGAAGGCACCCGAGGGTTAAGTGAGGACGGGGTTGGAGAGGACATCTCACTGCGGCCTGGGTCTAGAACCTGGGTGCTCTGGGAGCCACCCACATCCTGGCCTGCAGCCCTCACCCACCCCACGGGTCATCTGGCGGTCATGCCGGCTCCTCCTGGCACCAAGTGTTTATTTCCGATGGGGGAGGAGTACAGGGACAGATGTGGCCTCAGGGGATGGAGCACAACAAGGCCTTGATGGGCACTGGGAACCGTCTCTCTGGAGGGAAAGGAACCATCCAGTCTGGCAGCCACTGGTCCTGGAGCCTGGAAGTCACCCTCTGTCCACTGTCTTCCACGGCCGCCCTCCCTAGGGGATGACCCTCCCCGACCTCCCACGCACCTCCCCCTCCGAGTGTGCGCCCCGGCCTCTGGCTAGTCCCCGCTGGAGGTCTGGGCCCTGCAGACCCCTGCCCTGTCTGGGGGCCGGCTGGGCTCCCACACGGGGCTGAGGGGGGCGTAGGACTGTGAGCAGCAGTCACGGAGGGCATCCTGGAAGAGATGGCAGTGGGTCCAGGAGACCCAGGTAGGGCCTGCTCCGTAGTAAAGAGACGGGACACTGGGGGGCCTCCCAGGGTTAGAGAGGGACAGTCGGTGGCTCTGGAGGTGTGGGCTGGGGGTCACGGAGCCGCATCTAGAAGAACCAGAGTCTTCTGGGGCTGCAGAGATGGGGAGCTGCAGGGTAACCCCAGAAGAGCCGGGGTCACAGGGCCACAGGGTCAGAGGTCAAGGGAGGTCACGGAAGCCACGGCTTGGAATGGGGCTTCCGGACTGGAAGGATACAGGCTGTGCCCACTCCCGGACAGAGGCTCGTCCTCTCCTGTGTCCGAACGCTGGTCACAGAGCCCAGCTGTCCCAGAGCCATCGGGACAGTTGTGCCTGGGACTTTGCCCAGCTGTGGGAGAGGGGTTCTCAGCCCCAGAAGAGGGGTCGGGATGGGTTGGGAGGTGAGCAGGACCAGGGGCCACACTGCCCAGGCTCACCTCAGGACCTCACGCCCGCGTGGGTTTGCGTGGCTGACGTTGGGGCCGGGGCCTTTGTCCGGTTCGGCCACAGCTGGCTCCTCGGCCCCGACGTCCCCTGGGCATCAGGCAGGGACGTGTTTGGCGGGGCCACTGACTGGTGGGGCTTCTGGCTGGGAGGATTCGGGAGGAGGCAGCGTGGGCGCCCCGAGTGTGGGGGGCAGCCATCCTGCCCCGGCCCGGCCAGACCCAGGGGAGTTTGCCAGCTGGTGAGCAGGTGGGCCAGCGGGTTTCTCCCTTGACTGGGCACAGGATGAATCGCCCCATGCTGGCTCGTCAGCAGGGTCTGCAAGGTGGCAGCCTCACGGGCCCCCACAGGCCAGGGCACGGGCGCCCTGTGGGGGGCTGCCCTCGCTCTGAACACCCAGAGTCTGGCCTGTGCAAAGCCCTTGAACTGCAGCCAGACTTGGGAAAGGACCGGATAGGCGGGGCCCCGGGGAGGGTCAGCCCCAGACTCCCAGAAGGCCCCCGGGGCTGAGGTGGGTGGACGGCAGTGTTTCTGCAGCTGCGGGGTGGGCACTCTGACGGGGGCCAGCCACAGCCCCTCACCCAGGCAGCCCCCCCCACCCCCGGCCTCTGACTCTCCCTGGCATCGTCAATGCTGCTGGGGAGGGGGCTCCAGGGCACGGGCTCCCCAGGGCAGTGTGGGAGGGGGGCTCTGCCCATTCCCAGCCCCCTGTGCTTTAGGCCTGGTGGGCGGCACCCATGGGAAGGCAAGCGGGAAGCCATGACGTCCTTCTAGCACTTACGAGCTGAACGCAGAATGTGGCTTCGGGGTCGTGGCCTCCTGTGGGGGCCGCGGCAGCACTGTTGGGGGCTGGTGGAGAGCCTCATCTCTGCCAAGACAGGGCTGCAGGGCTGTGGGGGGCTGTCCTTCCTTCCCTTCTCCCAGACTCAGAACCTGGGCCGGTCTCCATCCTCTACTGAGGTGGGGGGTAGTGTGTCCCTCCCTCCCTGTGTCCCTCCCCGTCCCCGGACATAAACAGGTGTGCCAGGGGTCAGGCCTCTGAGCATCTGCAAAACCAGCGCCCGAGGGCAGGGGAAAAGGCCGCGTCCCCCCCTACCCATTCCTGTGCCCACGCTGCCCGCGCCCTGTCCCGGCCCCTCTCCACCCCTCCCTCCAGCTCAGCCACAGCCCTGAGTGGGCGTGAACTTGACCATCTGCAGGTGGTTCCGGGGTGGGGCAGCTCCCTGCACTTGGAGCAGCACCCCCCGCCCCCGGCCCCGCTCAGCCTGGGGGAGCGAGGCCGGGACAGCGGGGCCCAGGGAGACGTGGATGCCATTCAGCAGGTGCCATGGACCTGGGGAGCCTCTTGGGAAGCGAGGCCTAAAGCAGGCCCCAGAGATGCAGGGGAAGGGGTGTGCGTGGAGGAGACGAGAGACCAGGCTGGCTGTGCCTGATCTGCCCCTGCCCCAAGAGTGGAGTCTGCTTCCAGGGACAGCCCCAGGCCTCCCACCAGCTTCCTGGGCCACCAGTCACAGGAGCAGCCTGTGCCCCTCACCCGGGGCCCTCTCCGGTTGGGATGGAGCCAGGGGACCCCGCCGAAGTGCATGGATGCTCCCGGGACATCTGCTGTCCAGGGTCCCGGAGTGCCAGCAACTGACAGCGTGGAAAAAACCCAACCTCCAGTTAATCCGCACAAGCCCAAGAAATAAAATAACTTCCTTCAAAACAAAATAGCTTTCTGCCAGAGCATTCCTGCCTGATGCAGGCCGCGCATCCCGTGGAGAGAGCTTTCAGAAGAAACACAAAAGAGACGGTGTGTTTCACAACAGGCGTGATCGAGCCTACACCTGCGTGTGTGTGTGCCTGTGTGTGCACCCCGTCCGAGTGTGTGCATGCATACAGCAGAGGTCGTGTTTCTGTGTCCCCCCCGCCCCACAACCTAGGAACCTTAGGCTCCTCACCAGAATAGGGAGGTGGACGGTCAGGCCCCCTTAGGGTCCTCGGGTCACGGTGCCCAGGCCCGTGGCCCGTCCGTCCCCAGGCTGGTTACACGGCCACCGAAACCAACGCCCTCCCTCCCCAAGCCCCACCTCTCGAGCCCACCCCCGTTTCCAGTCTGTCAGGAGGACATCAGAGGTGGTCTCCCGACGGCCACACAGGGAGGGGCCCCTGGGTGAACCCCTCGTCTCCCGGTAGACCACGGATAGCGGGTGACTCCGGACACGCTGACGTCTGGCCCTGGGGCAGGGCTAACGGAGCTTTAGCCATGGGCACCCTGGCTCTGAAAGCCTCCTGTGAGCCCCGCAGCAAAGCAGGAAGGGGTGAGGTCACTCTGGGGAGTTGGGGCGGGGGAGGCCCAGCCTGCAAGATCCCTGGTGAGGCTCTTCACACCCCCAGGGTCTGTGCCTTCCCCCAGCTCCCAAGGACCAGTCACCTCACATGCAGGTGGACCGGGGAGCCTGGCCTGCCTGCATGGAGTTACCCCTCCATGCCGCGGCCTCACCCCTTCGGCCCCTCTGTCTGGCCCCAATCAGGGCCTTGGGGGGGGGGCGCAGCTCAGCGCTGGAGGCCTCGCCCAGCCCCCGTTCCTGGGAACTTGCCCCTTCCCGAGCACCCCCCACACAAGCCTCACCCCCTCTCTCTACCCAGCAGAGGGGTCTCAGGACACCCTGGGCAGCTCTCTCAGTCCTCCCCACACCCCAGGATGACCAAAGGGACTCCTCCCCAAGACCCCTTCCCCACCGTTCTCCTGCCACATGTGGAGTGGGTGGCCCCTGGCCACATGCATGGTCCTCAGTCTGGGGCACCGTCCTCCATAGGGTCCCTGTGTGCTGTGTGTGTGTGTGTGTGTGCGCGCGTGCATGCGTGTGTGCGTGTGCATGGCAGTGGGGAGGCATGAGGGGACTCGGGAAATTGGCCACCAGGCCCAAGTTACCCACCATGTGGGGGTGGCTGGGAAAAGATGCTTCTCCAGGGCCCAGAGTAGGCATGGGGCCTCGGGGCTTAGACAGACGGGTACAGGGCAGGGCTGGGGTGGGATGGGCTCCGGTAAGTTCTGCACCCACAGGCCCAATGCCCCAGGCTGCCTGCTCAGACCCCTGCCCTGTGCACGAACTACCCCAGCCAACCTGCTCCCCTCCCTTCCCCCTCCAGGAAGCAGGCGGGGTCAGCTCTGGAAGCCCCCAGGGGCTGCTCCCGGCCCCAGCAGGCCCACATGGTGACAGGGCTCCCGGGCAGGATAAAGATACCTGTCCCGGCCATCACAGGGTCCGGAGTGGGGGTCAGCCGCACGATGGGGCCAGCAACCCTAGCAGGTCCCACAGCCACCCCGGCCTGGGCCAGTACTCCGGGACGAGCCCTGCCTGGTCTTCCCTCCACGCGGCCCCCATCCCTGAAGCATCTGAGGATGTCCTGTCCCTGTTACCCGGCTCCCAGGTCCTCTCCTCAGTGATGCCCCCCCACCCTTGCCCTGCAGCTGGGTCTCTGCTCCCGGCCCCCCTCCACTCCCACGTCCCCAGCGTGTAAAGTTGTTTCCTGAGGGAGGCATATGAAGGTCTCCCTCAGCAACGGCAGATTTGTCTCTCTCCTTGCGGTCCTGTTTTTTGCTTTAGCTATTCTGAGGCCATATTATTAGTCGCATACAAATTTAAACTTCTTAACGGTTCTTCATGGATTGATTCTACCATCGTTATGAAATGACCTAGCATTTCTGTACCCTCATGTCTTAAATGTTTCTCTTCTAAAACAACATATGATAGATGCTTTTCAAAATCCTCCGATCAGCCCTTTCTTTTAAGAAGCGTATTCAGTTAACTTTACTTAATGTAACAATATATTGGGATTTCAATGTACCATCTTATTTTGTGCTTTTTATTTTTCCCACCTGCTCTCGCCTCCTTGACACTTTGGATTATTTTTCATCCATTCATCATTTCCTTTCTATCAATGCAGGGTAGTGTGTGTGTGGGTGTGTGTGTGTGTGTGTGTGTAAGCACATGTATATTTTCTTCGTGGTTATGGCCAACATTATAGCATCCAGCTTTACCTTGACAAAGTCACCTCTCCCTCCTTCCAAACAATGCCATTTTCGTCATGTTTTGGAATTCATACATTTAATCTCCAAAACATTATTGCTGTTGTTTTACGTGGCCAAGATTGATTTTCGAATTCTCCACCTGCTTACTGCTTTCTCTGTTCTTTGTTCCCACTGGAGCTCAGGCCTCGTGTCTGGGGTCACTTTTTTCTCCCTGAATCACTTCCTTCAGGGTTTTCTCCATGGAGCACCTTTTGGCGACATACTCTCTGTCCCATCAGAGCAATTCCAGGCTGGAGGCCTTACCGGCAGTGGGACAGTGGGGGTCAAGAAGTAAACACAGCTGTCCCTTGACCTCACAGCGACTTGGGGCGGGGCGGCCCTCGGCCTGCAGAGACACAAGAGGCGACACACTGAGCGATTCCAAATCAATCCGGCCTCCTCCACAGAGGCGGGACTAGATCTGCGGTTGCCGGGGCTGAGGTTGCCGAGGACCAGTCGCAAATGGGCACCAGGGAGCTTCCCGGGATGATGGAATGTTCCGCATCTTGATTTGGGTTGTGTTGACACAGGGCATCAAAGCGTCCAATGGAGTCACGTCTATTTTAGTGTATGTCAAATAGAAGTTCATATTTTAGAAATGAAGACTAAGTCAGGACTTTTTCAGACAAATGGGACCCCGGGGAATTCATCACTAACAGATCTGCAATGAAGAAATTCTAAGGGGTGCCCTTCAGCCGGAAGGAAAGTGCTCCTGTGGGAGCCTCATGGTCTAGGAGGGTTGAAGAGCAGAGAAAAGGCTGGGCGTGGGCAGCCCTGTGGACCGCCATCTTGGTCACCCTCAATACGTCTTGTGGGGAATGAAATATGTTTAGAATTAAAACACATGGCAAAAATAGAACAAAATCTCAGAGGGTATGAGTGGAACTAAAGTGTTGTAAATAATTCCACTGCCCAGAAGATG